>NC_092520.1:215096007-215396007 GCF_037038585.1 Patagioenas fasciata
AGCTCCTGTGGCATCCAGGGTGTTCTCAGTTCATCACCCTCAAGCGGCGATGGCCAGAACTGCCCAGATTTCCCGTTCTGAAGTTGGCTTGGGCAGGAGGTGCAGTGAGAGGAAACGGCCTCAAGTTGCCCAGGGGAGGTTGAGGTTGGATGTGGGGAACAATTTCTTCCCCAAAGGGCTGTGGGGCATTGGAACAGGCTGCCCAGGGCAGTGCTGGAATCACCATCCCTGGAGGGCTGGACAGACGGACAGGAGGTTCTCAGGACATGGGGTAGGGCTGGGTTATGGTTGGACTCCATGAGCTGGAGGGGCTTTCCCAACCACAGTGACTCTGTGTTTCTATGAAAAGCCACTGTTCTGGACAGACTTACACTTATTGTCGGGACATTTGTACGAGCGGCTTTGAGGTAGAGCTTAAAATCATTAATTCTTTCTGGAGGCAGAAGTATTAGAGATCTGTTTGCAGAGCTTAACTAGGAAGGGTCTAGAGTAGATTCTTCCTCAGCCTGCCGTAACCAGCCCCACGAGGGAAGAGCCGTGTGCCGTGGGGCCAGAGAAGAGCCGTGTGCCATGGGGTGAGAGAAGAGCCGTGTGCCGTGGGGCGAGGGAAGAGCCGTGTGCCCAGAGAAGAGCTGTGTGCCCTGGGGCCAGAGAAGAGCCGTGTGCCCTGGGGTGAGAGAAGAGCCATGGGGCAAGGGAAGAGCCATGTGCCATGGGGTGAGAGAAGAGCCGTGTTCCTTGCCGGTAACAGCTCTGTCCGGTCGGGGTTTGGAACACACAGCCAGGCTGTTGGTGACGTGGAGGGGACACCTGGGTGGACAACCGTGCCAGCCCGGCCTGAGGGACACAGCTGGCTGCTAGGACAAGCCACCCAGACGGACACTAATATCTCTGGGTTCTAGAGTTTGTTCTAGGCTAGAACCAGCTCCCTGTGCTCCGGGGTTGGCTTCCCCTGTCTGTCCTGCCGAGGTTTGCGTGCCCAGCTCTGCTTCCCTGCGAGCCAGCTGGAATTTCCATCCGCGGTCAGATAACCTCAGGACTTCATAACATCGGAATCCTCGTGTCATGGAAATTCCAGTGATTGGATTGCAGACGTTTATCTTTGAGCAGTTTAACCTCCTGGGCTCCCGTGCCTCGCGTGGGATTCGTTTCTGATGCCATTTCTGGTAACTTAGCTCAAGTCTCTGCTGTCTCATCCTTCCCCTGCGGTTTCTCCAAGGTGTATTTTTGTACTTGGGGTGTTCCTTTTGAAGAGCGTCTTAGCCCCTTAGGAAGAGAAATGGTTTTGTTTCATTATTCCTCTTTTTTAGTGTATTCTTTTCAAGAGCACACGGAAAAGCAGCTACAGAAATAGAACCTTGATCTCCAAATCTCGGTCACATCTTAATTACCTGTGATTAGACAGTGATTATATGTCTGCATTATAAACTCCCCCGGCAGCTGGTGATGTGATTCCAGCTCCGTCATCTGCTGAGCTTTCCTTCCACTTCTGTGGATGTGCTCTCTGAAAGGAGGAGAAATCACCCTGGAGACTGGGGCTGGGTTAAAACTGGGAGGAAAATCACTCCCATGCAACCTGTTCTCTGCCGTAGAAGGCAAGAAATGGCGATGTTCATAGATATCTCCTCTCCGGTTAAAACCGTGGGGCTCTCGAATACAAGTGTGGAAGATCTGGAGGTTTTGTGCTAGGAGGTTTTTAGTTTTTGAGGATTTGAGATTCTGTTTCGCTGTAGGGAGACGTCCTGGGGAACGTCACCTCGGGCACGCGGGTCCCGCGCGTTACGGAAGGCGAGCCCGTTCAGCCGCCTGTGGCTTCTGAAGGTGCCGCTCAGGAACGTCCCATCAATGGGTTTCAATTCCACGGGATTTGGGCTCCTGTACCTAAATTTCCATGGTTCTAGGTGCGAACAGGGGTGTCGGGTGCTGCTGGGGACCCGTCCGCAGAGCAGGGCAGCGTGGGTGCCGCTGTAAGGTCCGAAGCACGCTTGGCCAAAACCCGCCCCCCTGGGCCCTCTGCACTGGGCAAATCTTGGCCAGAAATACCTGCTGTTCGCGTCCTGGCGCTGCCGGCTCCCGGGAGCACGCGGCTGGGCTTCCTGGCAGAATTGCGAACGCCTTTCTGTCCTTTTCAAGCACGTTTGGTGTCTTCATTTTAGGAAGCGCAGCCTCCGGGACGCACTCGCTGCTTTTTCATTCCCGTTTCCTTTCAGTTCGCGTTTCTTTATGGGATTTTTGTGGCCTGTGCTAGGAGAGGAGGAGGAGGAATATTTCTTTTCCCGGTTGGAATTGAAGCCTCGTTGATTGCCGTGTTGATGTGAACTTGAATTCTCCCCACACAGCGATGCGGACTGCATGGTCATCGACAAGCTGGCCATCGCTGACATGGGAACAACGAAAGCCTCCAAACCCCTGAACAACGTGGCCCAGCGCCCCGAGGAGCACCAGAACCCCCCCGCCGGCGTCACGGAAACAGCCACGAAAGACAGGTGGGACGCTCGGGGCTGACCCAGAATCGCTTTGTACCGTGTCCCCAAAGGGGTGGTTCTACCGCGGGTCTGTGGGCCAGGTTACACAAGTGGTAAATCTGGAGCACCGTGGAGGGCGCGACGCTGCAGGGAGCGTAGCGCTGTTACCGCCATATATTGCACATCTCTTTCCATTTCCCAGGCGTGTTGTCAAATTGTCGCGTTTTACTGAAACAACGGACTCCTCAGTTCTTACTCATGCATAGCAAACATGGGTGTGCGTGTTCAGATGAACACGATGTTTGCAGTTAAAATATTATGAGGGATGATGAGAATGTGTTTGGGAACTGGAACTGGACATAATCTCAAGGAGAAACATTAATAATTCTTTTGTGACTGTGACAGTTTAGGTCTTTTTTAAATACAGCAACCAGTCCTTGTGGGTATCGAGCGCTGTCACCTCGCAGCGTTGCTCTGGCTCATGGTTTGGCAGCGGTGCCACGGTGCCCCTGCTCTCCTGGAGCTCAAACAGCCCCTCGCGGGCGCCCAGCGCCCCGGAGCGAGCGTGTTCGACTGAACCCCACGCCGTGGTGTTGGGCTGGAGCCGGAGCGGAATCTCTTGTGGTGGGTGCTGCCGGTGAGCAGCGAGCTCTGAGCAGCGCCTGGGGCTCCGAGCAGCCGATCCGCTCGCCTCCTGTCCCTTGCAACGCGCCTCGGGACCCCGACGGCCACATTCCAAGCTTATTGAATTAGGATTGTGTAACCGGCACTCAAAGCTGACTCCTCAGTTCCTGTTTTGCTTTCTAAATATAGCGGTTTGTGAAGGGTTTGGAGGAGGCTCTCATCAGAAATCTGATAACGTTGGAGCAGGCAGAAGAGACAAAAATATAGGGAGGGTGGTCAGATAGCACTGGAGAGGAAGGGCTTCCAGCCAGGAGGAACACGAGCTCAGGGGCGAGCGTGTCCCAGGGGTTGCGTTGCTCTAACGTCGCTCTTTGGGTTTCTCCGTAGGAAAGAAGACGCCTTGCCCTGTGCCGAAGCCACGTTAAATGGCCCCGCTTGATGAAGCCGAAGCAGTGGGACGTGTGTGATCCAGGCCAGGCTGCTACCTGGTGATGCAATTTGTCATTTTTTTTTTTTTTCATTTTAATTTTATTTTTTAATAAATGCTGCATTGATGAGAGAGCTGGCATTCAGGACCAGACACGCAGTTTCGACACCAACAGTCTGTTCTGAAAGACACTTGCATTGTCTAAATGTAGCATTGATCAGTTAGTCATCACAGGAATGATGGGGTTCTTCCCAAGCAAGCCTTCTGCCTAATTTCAGTTCCTTGTCCCCTTCCCCCTCTCCCTTGGTTTTGTTTTGTATTTGGGGTTCAATCCTATTTTCTTAGTGTTATTGCACACAGTATTCAGCTTCTCTTGAGAAAGGTAGCAGGTCTAACGCTGGGACTCGGACAGTGACAGGAGTCCCGCGGTCGTGTGACCAAAGTTCCCGATGGAGCTGCCTCCGGGCAGCGTTTGCACCGCTTTTGTATAGCAATAAAGCCTTATCAGAAACATTTCATAGGAGGAAAAGATGCAAACACTTTACGTGGGATGAAGCAGGGAGGGATTGTATTTGACGTCTTCGTGGGGCGGGAGGGAAGTCGCTGACGTTGTCCCAAGCCAGAGGCCGAGCAGGTAACTCGCCGCGACGCCGACCCGTCCGGAGAAGCGGGAGCTCTCTGCGTTCCAGGGAACTGCTCGGTGCTCTCCGCAGTTCGGTGCGGAGCTTGGGGCCGTTAGCGACCGCTCTTCTGTCCAAGCCATGGAAACTCAGCTCCCCGGACGCTCCGATGGCTGCGGAGGACGCCAGGAGGCGCGGGATGTTTGCCGGCCGAGAGGAGATCGACCGCGGGACTGCCGCCGAGCGGAGAGAGAGCACAACCAGGTTACCAGGTGTTTGCTGGCTTTTTGGAGACTCTTGTATTTTCGAATTATTATGGAAATACTTTTTGTTTTGTTCTGTTTCTAAAGTTTTTAATGGATGCAGGAACAGCAACACTTTTGCACTTTGTACCTAGTGACAACATTGGAGAGCAAAAAGGCCCCGGCACCGGGCTGTGCTGCTCCTCCCCAGGCTGAGCGGTGCCGGGGGACACGTGCGGCTGCCCTGGGGGGGAGGGTTTGGAGAGACGGGCTGTGCTTCCAGCTGTTGGGGCGCGGGGTCGCCGGGGGGTGCGCCTGGCTCTGGAACACGGGGTCACCGCGCGGTGCAGGACCCGCTCCTGCCCGCGCCGGACACAGCTCTGCCGGGGCTCGTTCCCATCCGGACCGGTGCGCACGGGTCGGACGGGTGCTGGGCCACGTGCAAGCTGGGGCTGGGGACCGGGGGCAGCAGCGTCACCCCCAGAGCTGCTCCTCTGCCCCCACAGCCCGGGCTCGGAGCGGTGCTGAGGTCACCGGGGAACGCCGCTGCTGTTGGTAGCCCAAGACCTAAGCTGGAAAATCGTTCACTTTGGAATAAAAGCATGAAGCTTGACACATAGGTAGCCAAATAGCTTATTTTCAGATATATTCTCACTTGCGCATAACGAAGGACTTGACCCTGTGAGTATGAAAAAGTACCTCGCGCAGATCTGTTGTTACGAGCAAAGGCGTCCCAGCCAGACTTCAGTCTTTAAAAACTACTTTATTTTTAACTGTGACGCGTACGTAGTGCATATGAAATCTTAACTGTGCCGAGAGGTGGTGTGGGGGGGTGAGATGAGCGGAATGGTTTTGCCGTGTTGTGCGGGATCGGTGACGGACCCGCGGCTCGGTTGTCTGCCCCAAGATGACAATGGTCATTTTGGCTCATGGGGAGCTGGGTACCGGTTCTGGAGCAGCTGCGGGGGTTGCGGAGCGGGCCGGGGTTGCTGCGAGCGGCTGGGAGCTGGGACTGTGACTGGGAAGAGATGCTCTCGTGGCACAGCGCTGTTGTTCTGAAGTCTCCTCGCTCGCTCCTTGTAATTTAAAATAAATAATTTCAAGTTACATTGCGCTGGAGGGGGGAAAAAATCTCCCTTTCTGCTTGGGGTACCCTGCTTGCTATTTGGACATCAATCCTACCGCGTTAGCCAGGATTATCAGAGGTCATTAGTGGTTCTCAGTTCCTGTTTGGAGACACATTCAAGTCTTAACTTCCAGAGGATTGGTGCTAGAGGTTCTCTGAAAATCAGGTTCTGTTTGGGCATTCTTTGAGCACACAAAATGACCCTTCACCCAGTACAACGTCAGCGCGGTTTATTCCAGCAGCTGGTTGAAGCCCACGGTTGGGCTTCGCTCCCGTTCAGTGCCGGGACGGCAGCGGTCGGTGGTGGTCCTTGCCCGTGGTCCTTGCTGTGCTGACCAGGGCCATGTAGGATCCGGAGGGGAAACGGCCACAGCAGCACAACCGGATCATCCTTCCGTCCTGAGATGTGGCAGCCACCCTGTTGAACAGATACGTCATCGTTGCGTTCATTTCCGTCACAGATGGGTCACCATCCATCCCTGGAACTGGCGGTGCAGAACACGGAGCGGTACCGGCGGTGCAGAACACGGAGCGGTACCGGCGGTGCAGAACACGGAGCGGTACCGGCGGTGCAGAACAGTGAGCGGTACCGGCGGTGCAGAACACGGAGCGGTACCGGCGGTGCAGAACACGGAGCGGTACCGGCGGTGCAGAACACGGAGCGGTACCGGCGGTGCAGAACACGGAGCGGTACCGGCGGTGCAGAACACGGAGCGGTACCGGTGGTGATGCCCCGGCTCAGGGCCGTGCCCCGGGATGCACACGGAGCAGCTGGCAGCAATAACACCCTCACGGTTTGCAGAGACGCGGGGACGGGTCTCTCTGCGCCTTCCCTCACAGGCTGGGAACGTGGCGTTGGTTGGTTCTGGCTTGGAGTCCAGGAATCTAAATGAAAGCTTTAATAATGCATTTAAACATATGCAGTGAGCAGATCTAAACCCACAGTTACCGAGGGGCTTGTTGTCTGAGTTTATAAATTCGATTACGTGTGTCCAGTTCCTGTTGTGAGAAGACATCCTAGCGCTAGGTAACTAACCTGTAGAAATGCACAAGCTCCTGTTTTCGTGGCAGTGGGTGATTCCTCCACATTTGGGATTTAAGCTCAGTCATACCTCATCGCCCCCACAGCCTCCAACGCTGATCTGGAGCGCGTCCCTCCTCCTCTGGGCTGCAGCTCGCGGTTCCCGTCAGAGCCAGACGACGCTCTCCCCGCCTGGCTCCCCTCGTTTTACACCTAAACCCTGCAGAAATGTCTCTTTCGTCCTAAGTTGGAGCTTCTGTCTGTCTGCAGCCACGGTGGGCTGCGCAGCTTGGGGGGTCCCGCTGCGCATGGGGACCCTGTTGCTGTCTAAGTGTCCCCCCAGCCGTCCCCCTTCTCTGGGTCCCCCCTCCATCCTCCCTCACTGTCCGCCAGGCTCGGTGGCTGCTCTGGTTTGGGATGACCCCGTGTCCCCGTTTCCATGTGTGGTACCAGCACCATGTCCCACGGTACCTGCTCACCCCCAGCCCTGGGACCTGGAGCGGGATGTGTTGTCTGCTGAAGATGGATTTACTAAGCCCGGCTTTACCCACCAAACCCCTTGGCTTGACGCTCGGAAAGCCATGAAGACTGAGCAGGCATCCCGGTCAGCACTGTCCGTCCTCCTTCCTTTTGAATCTGTCCATATCGATAGGGTATATATAATTTTAGGTTTGAATATGTATACTGATGAGTGTGTATATAGATATATATTTGCAATATGTATTATTCTGTGTATATTTATACACACACAGCTGGATATTGTGAGAAACCTGGTGAAGCAGAGAGTCAGAGCACGGCGAGCCCGACTCTGATATCCGTGCGCAGCTCCGTGATCAATGGCAGGTCCTGGGAAACGTTTGTTGTACAAGAGCCAGAGCAGCCAGGCGTCCCTCGCTGGGGACGTGGTTCTTCCAGAGCATCGGGGGGCGGTGATTTTACCCGCCGGGTGTTGGTGACGGTGGGTGACGGAGCCCAGCGGCCTGTCCAGTGGTCCCAGTGCTGTCCCTGGTGTCCCGGCCACCTGCATCCCCACAGCGTTTCACACGGGGAGCAGAGGGCACAGTGAGCATTGAAACAGCGATCAGTTCGGCCAAGGCTCAGTAACTCTTGAATCCTAGCACATTTTGTTTGAGTTTGGGGAAAAACCCGCTCCTTGGGATGGTGCGGCCGTTGGGAGTCCTGCCAGCATCGCATCGACCGCTTGCGCTCCAGCGTCCGGACTCCGTGTTCAGCGCCCGCGTGTTAGACGTGCTTGTAGTTCATTCAACAGTTTCGCCAACCTTCCGGTAAAATTCCCGCCCCCACAAATACGATTTAGTGCTGCTTCTCCGGAGTCTCAGCAGTCACTGATCTGGACGACGTGTCCTCCGCAAATCCTGCTGGAAACCTCCTGAGCGTCCCGAGGCTTTGCTGTGCTCCTCGCTTTGCGGAGAGCTGCAGCTGCCCAGGAGAATGGAAAAACAGGGGCTGCACGGATTAAAATAAATAATTAAAAAAGACTAAGGTGAAGAAATAAGATCTGCCCAGTGTTCCGTCCTCCCAGCGGCTCCTGCGTCCCGCTGGGCAGTGGAAGGGGTCTGGGGCCGGGTGAGAGCTGCGGGGCGTTGCTAAAGAACCGATCTAAAGGAAAGAGCTAGAAATGGCTTTAATAACATCTACAGGAAAAAACGATAAATGGCTTTATTGTCGTCTGTTGGCTGCTCAAAATCAGGTTTGCGAGAGCGAGCCGGGAGCGGTGGTTGGAGTCACTGTTTACCGGTGGTGTAGCTGGAGCCCGTGTTACAGCCGCCCCTGCGGGTTCTCCATGCTGCTCCCAGCCCCAAGCGCCTTGATTCCCCTGAGAAAGCAGCTTTTTGGGGTTTACACCTTTCTTTGCGCCTCTTTTCTGACACCCAGCATCTTCTGTAGGATGTGTTGGCATTTACTAGCAAGTTGGTGCGTTTTGCTTGGTATTTTGTTTCTTAGAGCTCACCTTGCGTGGCGCTGAGCGCTGTCCTGCTGCGACGGTCATCACTGGAACCTGGAACGGCCCCGTTATCCTCAGTTGTTGGTTTATGTGGCGAGACGCAGTGGCTGTGCGGTGGGTCCCTCAGTGCTGCGGGGGTGCAGGATAGGGTTCAGCTTTTGGGGCAGAGCCGTGCGGTGGGTCCCTCAGTGCTGCGGGTGTGCAGGATAGGGTTCAGCTTTTGGGGCAGAGCCGTGCGGTGGGTCCCTCAGTGCTGTGGGTGTTCAGGATAGGGTTCAGCTTTTGGGGCAGAGCCGTGCGGTGGGTCCCTCAGTGCTGTGGGTGTTCAGGACATGGTTCAGTTTTTGGGGCAGAGCCGTGCGGTGGGTCCCTCAGTGCTGTGGGTGTTCAGGATAGGGTTCAGCTTTTGGGGCAGAGCCGTGCGGTGGGTCCCTCAGTGCTGTGGGTGTTCAGGATAGGGTTCAGCTTTTGGGGCAGAGCCGTGCGGTGGGTCCCTCAGTGCTGTGGGTGTTCAGGACATGGTTCAGTTTTTGGGGCAGAGCCGTGCGGTGGGTCCCTCAGTGCTGTGGGTGTTCAGGATAGGGTTCAGCTTTTGGGGCAGAGCCGTGCGGTGGGTCCCTCAGTGCTGTGGGTGTTCAGGACATGGTTCAGTTTTTGGGGCAGAGCCGTGCGGTGGGTCCCTCGGTGCTGCGGGTGTTCAGGACATGGTTCAGTTTTTGGGGCAGAGCCGTGCGGTGGGTCCCTCAGTGCTGTGGGGGTGCAGGACATGGTTCAGTTTTTGGGGCAGAGCCGTGCGGTGGGTCCCTCAGTGCTGCGGGTGTTTGGGACGAACAACATCATTTGGTGGCTTTGCAGTGTGATACTTGACTTCATTTTATGCCAAATAGCAGCTCATCTTGCGCTTTTCAATCATTTGAAGAAGAGGTTTCTCCCCCTCTTGCTCTTCCCAAAGCAGCGATCGCACCCTGGATCGTGGTCAGGAATTCTAAACCATTGATTTTGGTGCTAGAGACAAAAAGAAAAAAGACAAACTGCAGCCTGCAGGTTACAGCAAGCTCTCGTTTGCCTCGTTCCTTGCCTTTGGTTTGGTGTTTTCCTGTTCTTCCCTGGCATCAGTTCCCTCTGAGATCCCTTTCGCCGCGTCCTCGTGTCTCTGGTCGCAGCTCTCACCAGTAACACCGTAAATGGAGTCATTACTTCTGTGTTCAGTTCCTAGACACGATTTGAAATAGAAGCATCATCTTCATAAAGAATATCATGGCAGGCGTTTTCAGAGCAGCGTTTTCTTGCCCAAGACTTTGAACAGACTTTTCTTTCTTTCCTCCTTTCTTAAGATAAATTGGCCGAAGCAGCAGGCTGGGAGCGTCCAGAGTGCTGGGACGCCTGGTTTCCCTTCACAGACTTCATGTGATATGTGTCCTGTTAATCTGTAATGAATCCCCATTTATCGTAGCTTGTTAATTTGTAATCAATTCCCATTTATTGTGTCACATCTCTCCTGCTCTCTCCCTTGGAAGCCTCTGAACGGTGAGTGAATGTGCTGAGATTTGAGCACGAGAAGGCGTTTGTGCTCACTGGGTGTTCTGAGCTGGGATAGCGCCTGCTTGGGCTTGGTTGGTTGACTGGGTTTTGTTTGTTGTTCTTGGCTTTGGTTTGGTTTCTTGCCTTCTTTTTCGCTTCAGTTTGTCCCGCTTCTCCCCCTTCCTGCTCAGATTGCATGGGATGGGGGTTTGCTTTAAAACAAAATAGCGTGATGTGCAAGAAAGAGCCGAGGAGCGATGGGGATGGTGCGCGGGTCTGCCCGTGCTCGCCACGTCCTCTCGTTTGGGCACTAATTGAATGGTTGATTGGCTTGAACTGGGACCGGTTGCGTTGGGTGCCGTACACGGAGTTCCCAGGCGCCTCCTGCCCCTAAGCGGCCGCGTTTGGAGGGGTTTCGGCAGAGCCGGCGCTGTCCTTGCACAACACGCTCCACATCCATCTTGGCTCCTGGCTCCGTCAGAGCCGGCCTTTCCCCTCTAGTCCTGGCCTAACTCGCGGGGTTTCCTCCTCAGGGTGTCAAAGGCTTTGTGGAAGCCTCGTTACCCAGACCGGGTTGTGTAACGCGGTGAGCGCTGGGCTGGGTGGGATTTGGGTTTGTTTTCAAGAGCGACCGGGCAGGGCTGAGCTGAAGGTCCCCAAAAGCTCGGGAAGCTCTGGGGCTGTCGGGTGCATTGGCGTGGAGTGCGGCAGCCTGTACCTTCAGGAGAGCCGGGCTTGGGTTCCTGGTGGTAGCTGTTCTCTGTACCATTCAATAGCAGCTCGTCAGGTTGCAGCAGGGTGTATTTCCTTTTGGGTTTATGCAAGTGATCTTTTGTCCCTTAATAAATCTGTCATCCTGGCAGTTCTTGTGATGTGGATAGAAGATACCTATAGTATTAATTTCTCCATCCAAATAAGGTTTTTTTTTTGAGCAGAGAAGAGTCCCAGACTCGAGAACAACCCGAACCCATTGGATCTCAGACACGTTCAATAGCAGCAGCGTTTCTGGTGAGGCCTCCGCGCGTTCCCGCCCCACGCTGGGGCACTGGGAGCTCTGATTTCCATCAGAACCAGACTTAAAGAACTTGGGATGAAGTTGGAAGTCACCATTTTACTTCTGTGCGACAACAGCGAGCGTTTCGGTGTCGCTGCACGGTGCCTTAGCTCGCTCCACAATTACGCAGCGTTAATTACTTCTGTAGGTCTTAGGCAGCAGAAACGGGCACCTCAGAGGTGTTTAATACCTTAGGCTGTTTAAAAATTGACTGTAGTGAAAGTTTAAGACTCTTTTGACAATGAGGTGGATGTGATCCCTGTTCATTTCCTACCGGCTGAGTCTGGGTGCTGCTGTGTTTGGGGTGCGAAGGGGGTTCTGAGCACTGTTCGCTCGGCGGTACCTGCAGACGGGCACCAGGGGACACCAGCGCCGGGGGTTTCTCCTGAGCCCACGGGGGTTTCTCCCAAGCCCACGGGGCATTTTCTCTGCCCATTTATGTAAATTTTCCTGAGATATCTGAATGCAGAGAAGAAACGGTTTGCCTCCTGTATATTCACTTATCTCCTGTAAAACTCGCTTACCTCATGACCGAAGGGCATTGTGGTGATGGTCCTGCCGCCCTGCTCCTTTTGTACAAAGATCTCTGTGTTCCCAGTGACTGTCACCTGTCACCTGTCACCTGTCACAACGCGAGTGTAAAACAACGTTAGTGAAACATGCCTATATGTCAAATGTATTTTTGTATGACACCGATCAGGAGAGCAGAGTCCTTGTTCTCTCCCCAAGTCGGGGGCTTTTATAAAGCACAGATGCTTCCCCATCTGTATTTTATTTTCTCAAATTGCTGGGACGGATGTAAAGTACAAAAAATCTTTTATCGGGTGGTTTTGATGCTCGTAGCGGGTTTTTCAGCCCCTCTGGGGTGCCGAGGCTGTGGGGGATGCCGAGCGGGTGCTGGGTGCCGTGGAGCTGAACTGGAACTGCGATGAAGCGGGGGCACGGGGAGCGTCAATGAGCAGCTCCTGGTGTGCGTGCGTGCGTGGGGCTGCTTCTCGCTCCCTGCTTCTCCGTGCAAATCCTTTGCACGATGTTGTGCCTGAGCCGATGGGGGTGCTGGGTCCCTTCCTGCGTGCTGGGGACACGGGGCCGGATCGGGGGTGCGGGTCCGGGGGGTGTGCAGAGGTGTTGAGGGCTGAGCCGAGGGGATGCGGGGGTTCTGTGGGGAGCTGTGCAGGGCGGGCCGCGTCGTCTGCACGCAAACTTTAACTCCTTTCCTGCTCGTCCCATCTTCAGAATAAGATTTGAGCACCAAACGTGGACCGAATTGCCAGGACAATCGAGAAAAAATGGCTTTATGTGGAAGAGCTTCACTTCGCTTCACTTCTCTTTTCTCTTTCCCCTTGCCTCTTTCCCCTCTCTCCTCCTCTCCTCCTCTCCTCCTCTCCTCCTCTCCTCCTCTCCTCCTCTCCTCCTCTCCTCCTCTCCTCCTCTCCTCCTCTCCTCCTCTCCTCCTCTCCTCCTCTCCTCCTCTCTTCTCCTCTCCCCTCTCTCCACACAGTGGGGCAGTGTCCATCAGGCCCGTCCGTCCGTCTGTCCAAGCTCTGCACACCCCACCTCGTCCCTGGCTCCAGGGTGAACAGGTGGATGTGTTTGTCCCGCGCACCTCCCGGAGCAGGAACAGCCCTTTTAGGGGAATTGTCACCGATCCGAAGCGTCCCGGCAGCGTGGGGGGCGGCACAGGCACTGAACCCGCCTTAACCTGCACTGGTCCCGTGTCACCTGCAGTTCTGCGTTCGCACTCTTAGAGGGTCAATAGTGTGAAGCCAACCATGAGTTACCTCATGCTGTACAGCTCTGTACATTTTGACTAACAGATGGATCACATGAAAGTCTGCACGTTACGTGGAATCATCCGACGTTACGGAAGAGGAAGTTTTAGTAAATAACGCAGTGAGCTGTGGTAGTTAATTCTGTGTTCAGTTCCTAGGCAGGATTTGAAATAGAAACATCATCTTCATGAAGAATAGCTTTGCAGGCATTTTCAGAGCAGCGTTTTCTTTTCCCCGAGGCTTTGAACAGACTTTGCTTTCTTCCTTTCTTAAAATAAATCGGCCAAAGCAGCAGGCTGGGAGAGCCCGGAGCGCTGGGACGCCTTTGTCTTCCTTCAGAGACTTCTCTTCGTGCCACACGTGTCCTGTCAACCTGTCATTAATTCCCGTTTATTGTGTCACATCTCTCCTGCTCTTTCCCTCAGAAACCTGAACGCCTCCTGTCCCGGCCGCTGAATGTGCTGAGGTTCGGGCACGAGAAGGCGTTAGCGCTCCCTCGGGTGCTCCGAGTGCGATAGAGCCTGGTGGGGTTGGGTTGATCTCTTTTAACTTCAGTTTGTCTCATTTCTCGCACTTTCATACTTCACCCTTCATGGTACAAATCCACAAAACCACCCTCCCCCCGCACTATCTGTGACGGGGATGGGGGCGGAATCGCGTTGGCCTGCGGGTCCGTGTGTGGTTCTGGCACCGGGACGTGTTGGCAGCGCCGGTGGCTGGGGAGCCGGGGTTGGGGTCCAGCTGGCCCGACCCTGTCCCGTGCCCATCCCAACCCCGTCCCATGCCCGCCCTGACCTCCCTGCCCATCCCAACCCTGTCCCGTGCCCGTCCCGACCTCCGTGCCCATCCCAACCCCGTGCCGTGCCTGTCCTGACCTCCCTGCCCATCCCAACCCCGTCCTGTGCCCGTCCCGACCTCCCTGCCCATCCCAACCCCGTCCCGTGCCCGTCCCGACCTCCCTGCCCATCCCAACCCCGTCCTGTGCCTGTCCCAACCTCCCTGCCCATCCCAACCCTGTCCCGTGCCCGTCCCGACCTCCGTGCCCATCCCAACCCCGTCCCGTGCCCGTCCCGACCTCCATGCCCATCCCAACCCCGTCCTGTGCCTGTCCCAACCTCCCTGCCCATCCCAACCCTGTCCCGTGCCCGTCCTGACCTCCGTGCCCATCCCAACCCCGTCCCGTGCCCGTCCCGACCTCCGTGCCCATCCCAACCCCATCCCATGCCCGTCCCGACCTCCGTGCCCGTCCTGACCCACATCCCATGCTCATCCCAACCCCCATCCTGTGCCCGTCCCAACCCCGTCCCATGTCTGTCTCACCGAGCGCTCGTGCTGTTCGCGTTGAGCTACACCCGGAGCAGCGACCTGTCCCTGCGGCACAACCGCCAGCAACAACTGCAGGCGCAGCAACACCGGTGCCTTTGGTTTAGTTCCCCAGAGTCATTTCTTCCCATTCCAGCTTTGCAACCCAGTGTTTCCCCTCCAGAGAGCCGGGGGAGAGGAGAGCGGCCCTGCGCTCTGACAGCAGCGGTAATGTCCGAACACCCCGTTGTTCCGAGTGCCATGTGTGCGCCCGGGCCCCACAAAGGTCTTTCAGCTCCATGTGTCCCTGTTCCCCAAAGCTTCACCCATCGCTGTGTCGCGGTGTCACCGGCTCTGGTCCCCATCCCCTCCAGGGGAATTTGGGCATCGCCACCTCCATGCAAACCCCGCGGTCGGCAGTGGGGCCAGTGAAAGGCTCTTTATTCGGGGGGGACCGGGGTTGTGGAGGGGCCGGTGCAGCAGTGAACACGGAGCAGGAAACTTGTACCTCCCGCTGCCTGTTCGGGGTGTTTTACTGACACCCAGCTGGAAAATGCACGTTGGATTTGTCCTCCGAGGGCTAAACTACGCTTAAAAGCACCTGAGAAACTGATTATACATGAGTTCGTGTTTACCTGATATTTAATATTAAATATTTCTATTATTTAATGTGTAATTTAAATTAAAACCTCACATGTCAATATGGGCCTGTAAATATTTTCCCCTTATGAAATATAAATATTCCTCATCTGAATTTGGGGGTTTTTTGAATGAAAAGCAATTTTTCTGCTGAACAGCCACTGGGAAATACTTGAGAAGCTGCTGCCGAGCTTGTCCCCCATGTAACCGTCGGTACCTTCAGGGGGAGCGCTGGAGCATCCTGTGCCGGATGGATCCGTGCGGGAGCTGGACCTGGACCATGGACCCACCGCCCACCCGGGTGCCGTGTGGGGTCTGGGGTGGGAGGAGCCGCCGGTCACGTCCTGAGCTGGTGGCACCAAAACTGGGGACTTCTAGAGAGGCTTTACAGGACACGGAGAGCGGGACGAGGTGTCGGAGCCGCCGGAGCCCGGCCGGTGCGGACGGACTCACGGACGGTCTGTAAATGACAGCTGAGCCCCCACATCTTTCGGTGCTTTTACAGCGTCCGTGGGACTGTCAGTGTTCCCTCTTGGTTTCCTATTTGGACAAGTGACCCAGGGGACACGAGTGACCCAGGACACGCGGGCTTGGACCATGAGACAGAACAGCGAGACCTTGAGATTAAAACATCTATTAGGATTTCAAGGAGTAACAAACTACTTCTACCCGCCTGGCTGGTCATTGAAGAGCAGATTTAGAAACCACAAATCTTCCCTTTGTTTGCTTGCCCTAAATGTTTTCCCGGTGTTTTTCAAAGTTCTCCGGGAGCGTCAGCCCCGTCTGTGCGCGGGAGGCTCTTCCCACGAAAACACGGGGGGGTTAATGCGGGGCACCTGCTGCGCCGGGCAGGATGGGTGCTCGGGGACCTGCTGCCTTTGTACGTCCTCGGCTCTCTATTCTGATCCTCCGGGACCCCGCTGCCTTTGTACGTCCTCGGCTCTCTATTCCGATCCTCCAGGACCCCTTGCCTTTGTACGTCTTCGGCTCTCTATTCCGATTCTCCAGGACCCGCTGCCTTGGTGCGCCCTCGGCTCTCTATTCCGATCCTCCGGGACCCGCTGCCGTTGTACATCCTCGGCTCTCTATTCCGATTCTCCAGGACCCCCTGCCTTTGTACATCCTCGGCTCTCTATTCCGATCCTTCGGGACCCGCTGTCTTTGTACATCCTCGGCTCTCTATTCCGATTCTCCAGGACCCCCTGCCTTTGTACATCCTCGGCTCTCTATTCCGATCCTTCGGGACCCGCTGTCTTTGTACATCCTCGGCTCTCTATTCCGATCCTCCAGGACCCGCTGCCTTTGTACATCCTCGGCTCTCTATTCCGATCCTCCAGGACCCGCTGCCTTTGTACATCCTCGGCTCTCTATTCCGATCCTCCAGGACCCGCTGCCTTTGTACGTCCTCGGCTCTCTATTCCGATCCTCCAGGACCCGCTGCCTTTGTACATCCTCGGCTCTCTATTCCGATCCTTCGGGACCCGCTGTCTTTGTACATCCTCGGCTCTCTATTCCGATCCTCCAGGACCCGCTGCCTTGGTGCGCCCTCGGCTCTCTATTCCGATCCTCCAGGACCCCTTGCCTTTGTACGTCTTCGGCTCTCTATTCCGATTCTCCAGGACCCGCTGCCTTTGTACATCCTCGGCTCTCTATTCCGATCCTCCGGGACCCACTGCCTTTGTACATCCTCGGCTCTCTATTCCGATCCTCCAGGACCCACTGCCTTTGTACATCCTTGACTGTCTATTCGATCCTCCGCTCGTCACCTTCAGTTGTTAATGTAAATAGGGACTATTTATATATATTATATATATATATATTTCTAAATTCACCTTCAGCCTGTTTTTCTCAGAGCTCCCGGGTGTGCCGTGCGGACGGGTGGGTGTTCTGTGCGGACGTGTGGGTGTTCCGTGCAGATGGGTGGGTGTTCTGTGCGGACGTGTGGGTGTTCCGTGCAGATGGGCTGTGCGGATGGGCGGGTGTACAGTGCAGATGGGTGGGTGTTCTGTGCGGACGTGTGGGTGTTCCGTGCAGATGGGCTGTGCGGACAGGCGGGTGTGCTGTGCCCATGTGTGGGTGTTCTGTGCGGACGGGCGGGTGTGCGGTGCAGATGAGTGGGTGTTCCGTGCGGACAGCCTGTGCGGACAGGCGGGTGTTCCATGCGGATGGGTGGGTGTGCTGTGCCGATGGGCGGGTGTTCCGTGCGGACGGGCGGGTGTTCTGTGCAGACAGGCGGGTGTGCGGTGCAGACAGGTGGGTGTTCCGTGCGGACGGGCAGGTGTGCAGTGCAGACGGGTGGGTTCGCCATGCGGGCGGGTGTGCTGTGCAGACGGGTGGGTGTGCCGTGCAGGCGGGTGTGCCGTGCAGGCGGGTGGGTGTGCCGTGCAGGCGGGTGTGCCATGCGGATGGGGGGGTGCTCTGTGCAGACGGGTGGGTGTGCTGTGTGGATGGGAGGGTTCACCATGCGGCCGGGCGGGTTGGTGCGCCGTGTGGCCGGGCGGTTGTGCCATGCAGACGGGCGAGTGTGCGGTGCGGATGGGTTCATCGTGCGGCTGGGCGGGTTGGTGTGCCGTGCAGACGGGTGGCTGTGCTGTGCGAGTTGGTTTGCTGTGCAGATGGTTGGGTTTGCTGTGCGAATGGGCAGGTGTGCCATGCGGATGGGCGGTTGTGCCATGCGGACGGGCGGTTGTGCCGTGTGGACGGGCGGTTGTGCCGTGTGGACGGGCAGGTTTGCCATGCGGACGGGCGGTTGTGCCATGCGGACGGGCGGTTGTGCCATGCGGACGGGCAGGTTTGCCATGCGGATGGGCGGTTGTGCCATGCGGACGGGCGGTTGTGCCGTGCGGACGGGCGGTTGTGCCGTGTGGACAGGCAGGTTTGCTGTGCGGATGGGCGGTTGTGCCATGCGGACGGGCGGTTGTGCCGTGTGGACGGGCAGGTTTGCCATGCGGATGGGCGGTTGTGCCATGCGGACGGGCGGTTGTGCCGTGTGGACGGGCAGGTTTGCCATGCGGATGGGCGGTTGTGCCGTGTGGACGGGTGGTTGTGCCGTGCGGACAGGCAGGTTTGCCATGCGGATGGGCGGTTGTGCCATGCGGACGGGCAGTTGTGCCATGCGGACGGGCAGGTTTGCCATGCGGACGGGCGGTTGTGCCATGCGGACGGGCAGGTTTGCCATGCGGACGGGCGGTTGTGCTGTGCGGACGGGCGGTTGTGCCGTGCGGACGGGCGGTTGTGCCATGCGGACGGGCGGTTGTGCCGTGCGGACGGGCAGGTTTGCCATGCGGACGGGCGGTTGTGCCATGCGGACGGGCGGTTGTGCCGTGCGGACGGGCAGGTTTGCCATGCGGATGGGCGGTTGTGCCGTGCGGACGGGTGGTTGTGCCGTGCGGACGGGCGGTTGTGCCGTGCGGATGGGCAGGTTTGCCATGCGGACGGGCGGGTGTGTGCATCGAACCAGGGGATGGTGGGCGCGGGTGAACCAGGGCAGCGCTGACCCGGCCTCACCGTGCGGCTGAGCGCCGCAGCTCGCCGGGCGTTCTGCGTTTCCACATCAAACACCGTTCTGTACCCATTGCTGGTTTCCCCAGGGAGGTAAAGCTGAGTTTTCAGATCCGAGGGTGTTGTTCATTTTGGCGTTTTTCTCATGGAAAACACAATCGTTGGTTTTTTCACTTTGTTCCTTGTCTGTCGTTGCCTTTTGTATCCAAACAGTTTGAAATTCAGGTGAGTGGCTTCACTTGAAATGCAAAGTTCTATAGGAACCTCTTCCTTGGTCTGATGTTCTGTAAAGCTTTTCTTTAACACAACCCAAGAACTGGCACTGGCCGGGTTTGGCAGCACTTCAGGCCATCGTCTCATATATATATATATATGTGTGTGTGTGTATGTGAACATGCACACATATATACACAGAGTGGCTGACGTACTATTGCACATGACAATATCCACGGGTCTGGTGTTTCCTAGCACAGGCTGTATCTGCTCAGACAACCAGAACCTTCCTTTCCAGGCTCAGCTCTTTCCCAGCTCGACCACCGCTGACCCGTTCCCTTGCGCTCAGCGCATTGAAAGCAATCAGAACCTTCTCTCGGTCCATGGTCTGAACCGGAGCTGCTGGAGTTGCCCTCGGGTGTCTGACCGGAGACGTTTGGCTTTTTGACTGTTAGTAAAACCACCCTAGAAAACCCACCGCCCGCGGCCGAGGGACCCCAAGTGCTGGTGTAGAAAGAAACTGAAACGGGGGGGTATTTTAAATACTTAGGATCTCCAGGAGCCCGTGGAGCGGCTGGTGCGGCCGCGGTGCTGGGAGCGGGGTTGAGCTGGAGCCGGGGACGTGGGGATGGGAGTGGGACGGGAGTGGGACCGGCCGGGCCCCGAGAACGGGAGGTCAGAGCCCCTGGGTTACACCAATAGGGTTACACCGCGGAGATGGGGTGTTTGTGTGTTACACCACGGAGATGGGGTGTTTGTGTGTTACACCACGGAGATGGGGTACTTGTGTGTTACACCATGGAGATGGGGTACTTGTGTGTTACACTGCGGAGATGGGGTGTTGGTGTGTTACACCCAGAGCTGGGGTGTTTGTTTGTTACACCACAGAGATGGGGTGTGTGTTACACTGCGGAGATGGGGTGTTAGTGTGTTACACCATGGAGATGGGGTGTGTGTTACACCGCGGAGATGGGGTATTTGTGTGTTACACCATGGAGATGGGGTGTGTGTTACACCGCAGAGATGGGGTGTTGGTGTGTTACACCCAGAGCTGGGGTGTTTGTTACACCACAGAGATGGTGTGTGTGTGACACCACGGAGATGGGGTGTTGGTTACACTGCAAAGATGGGGTGTGTGTTACACCATGGAGATGAGGTGTTTGTTACACCACGGAGATGGGGTGTGTGTTACACGGCGGAGATAGATAGGGTGTTGGTTACACCGCAGCCTTGGGGGGGGTGTGTGTGTTACACTGCGGCGATGGGGTGTGTGTTACACCATGGAGATGGGGTGTGTGTTACACCGTGGAGATGGGGTGTGTGTTACACCGTGGAGATGGGGTGTTGGTTACACCGCAGCCATGGGGGGGGTGTGTGTGTGTCACCCCACAGAGCCGGGTGTGCAGCGCTCGGTCCCAAAGCCCAGCTCCGATTCTCAGCAGAGCTCCGCTCCCCTCCTCCTCTCCTCTTCCAGTCGCAGCCGTTCTGTCGGGTGTCCCAGGGCCGTGTTTCCCGGACAATCCGCCCGTGCCCGTCGGGGGGTCCCGGGGTCGGGGGCTTGGGGGGGGTCATGTGAGCCGGGGCTGAATCTCTGCCTTTCAAACCCAATCCGGGGCGGCCGGGGTGCGACGCGCTCTGTATAGCAATAAGAAACTGCTGCCTGCACAGCGGGGTCGGGGCCGCGGTGACGCCGAGGGACGAGCGGGGCCACTGGGACCCCATCCCCCCACGGGGAGGGTTTGGGGGCGCCCGCCGGGGTCAGGAATCAGTGCAATGATAGGGGAGCCTTTTTCTCATGATGCCTACTGCCCTTAAATGTTGAAACCGGGTCTTTGTACGCGATGTCTGTGTATCTATGTGTATATACGAGGGACGGATTTTGAATTACTGCCTTTTTTTCCCTGTTTATTTTTCTGAGTGATTCCAGATGTACTTCAGTCTCTCTACTGTCAGAACTTTTATATTGTAAATCTGATGCTGGTGGCTTTGGGTTATTTTGGTTTTTGTTTTTGTAAAAAAGAAGGAAAAAAAACCAACAAAAAAGAGAAAGAACAAAAAGTCTGCACAGTCGGTTCAGTCTGCACAGTCTGCACAGTCGGCTCAGTCTGCACAGTCTGCTCAGTCTGCACAGTCTGCACAGTCGGCTCAGTCTGCACAGTCAGCTCAGTCTGTACAGTCTGCTCAGTCTGCTCAGTCTGCACAGTCTGCTCAGTGTGCACAGTCGGCTCAGTCTGTACAGTCTGCTCAATGTCCACAGTCTGCTCAGTGTGGACAGTCGGCTCAGTGTGCACAGTCGGCTCAGTCGGCTCAGTGGGCTCAGTCGGCTCAGTGTGCACAATCGGCTCAGTCTGCACAGTCGGCTCAGTCTGCTCAGTCTGCACAGTCTGCACAGTCGGCTCAGTGTGCACAGTCGGCTCAGTGTGCACAGTCGGCTCAATCTGCATCCGTGTCGTCAGCTCGGGGCTGTAAATTCCAACTATCAATAAAAGCTCAAAACTGACGTGCCGGTGGTGGATTCCTCCATCCTGCAGGACCCGCTCAGTCCCCTGAGCTGCATCCCCATCCTCCTGTCCTCCTGTCCCCCGTCCTCCTGTCCCCCATCCTCCTGTCCCCCGTCCTCCTGTCACCCATCCTCCTGTCCTTTCATCCTCCTGTCCCCCATCCTGTCCCCTGTCCTCTCATCCTCCTGTCCTCCCGTCCTGTCCCCCATCCTCCTGTCCTCTCATCCTCCTGTCCCCCATCCTGTCCCCTGTCCTCTCATCCTCCTGTCCCCCATCCTGTCCTCCCATCCTGCACCCTGGCCAGGACTCTGCCACCTCACCCTCCCCATGCCAGGCGCCTTCTGTTGGAGCGCGTTACCTGCATTCCAAGAAAAGGTCAGACCTGTGGCTTCTAGTGCCAAAATCTTCGCATCCTCACCCCGAAGAGAGCGGGTGGTGCCACTGAAGGCTGCAGGAGCTGGAGCGGGGCTGGGGTCCCACGCACTCCCACCCTGTTGGCATCTGCGCAGCTTGGGCCACGTTTTGGGGCTTGGTGCTGAGATGGGGGTTTCTGAGGGTCCCGGTCCTGGCGGCTGCAGCACCAGGAGCAGGTTTGGGACGCTGTGCAGCGGCAGCAGGGGGTGCCCGGGGGGGCTGGCCCAGGGGAAGCAGCCGCAGCGGGCAGGGGGCGCTGGGCACTGGCACTGCTGGGTTTGGTTTGCGTCCAGCTCTGCGCTGGTGCCCGTCCCTGCTGCAGACTGCGTGGTTTCCATGCGCGTTGCTCCGTGCAGCTCGGCAGGACCCGTCCTGCACCTGGGGGCTGGCGCTGGGACCATTGGTTTGCTCGGCAGGGACAGACACGGGGGAGCTGGGTCAAGGTCGCACTGCCTCCCCGGGGCCGTTCCGCTGCAGCACAGAGCCCGGGCAGGCACCAGCACACCCAGCAAACCTGGGCTGAGCCGCGGTGACACCGGGCTCGTCAGACCAGAGGGACCTGGGGACCAGCAAAACCTGCTGGAGCGACAGGAGCGGGTGGGACAGCGCAGGACAAGGGTCCATGTGTGTCCTGGGGAATGGGGGCTGTGCCGGCACGGGAGCTGAGACCCTGCAGTTCCCGAGCACCGGGATCGGCTCATAGCGGGATCGGTTCATCCCGGGAACAGCTCAGCCCAGGATCAGCTCAGCCCAGGATCAGCTCAGCCCAAGATCAGCTCAGCCCAGGATCAGCTCAGCCCAGGATCAGTTCAGCCCAGGACCAGCTCAGCCCAGGATCAGCTCAGCCCAGGATCAGCTCAGCCCAAGATCAGCTCAGCCCAGGATCAGCTCAGCCCAGGATCAGTTCAGCCCAGGACTAGCTCAGCCCAGGACCAGCTCAGCCCAGGATCAGCTCAGCCCAGGATCAGCTCAGCCCAAGATCAGCTCAGCCCAGGATCAGCTCAGCCCAGGATCAGTTCAGCCCAGGACCAGCTCAGCCCAGGACCAGCTCAGCCCAGGATCAGCTCAGCCCAGGATCAGCTCAGCCCAGGATCAGCTCAGCCCAGGACCAGCTCAACCCAGGACCAGCTCAGCCCAGGATCAGTTCAGCCCAGGACCAGCTCAGCCCAGGACCAGCTCAGCCCAGGATCAGCTCAGCCCAGGATCAGCTCAGCCCAGGACCAGCTCAGCCCAGGATCAGCTCAGCCCAGGACCAGCTCAGCCCAGGATCAGTTCAGCCCAGGACTAGCTCAGCCCAAGATCAGCTCAGCCCAGGACCAGCTCAGCCCAGGACCAGCTCAGCCCAAGATCAGCTCAGCCCAGGATCAGCTCAGCCCAGGACCAGCTCAGCCCAGGACCAGCTCAGCCCAGGACCAGCTCAGCGCAGGACCAGCTCAGCCCAGGACCAGCTCAGCGCAGGACCAGCTCAGCCCAGGACCAGCTCAGCGCAGGACCAGCTCAGCCCAGGACCAGCTCAGCCCAGGACCAGCTCAGCGCAGGACCAGCTCAGCGCAGGACCAGCTCAGCCCAGGACCAGCTCAGCCCAGGACCAGCTCAGCGCAGGATCAGTTCAGCCCAGGACCAGCTCAGCCCAGGACCAGCTCAGCGCAGGACCAGCTCATCCTGCGCACAGGGAGCCAGAAGGGCACGTCTTTTTTTTTTTTTTATTAAAGTCAGTTAGTTTTCTCTTTATATAATAACCTTTTCCTCTAGGCACAATACAATACAAGGACTCTGTATGTTTGACACAATGTACAGAAACGTCAATAATCTACAACTGCTCAGGTAAGTTACAAAAACCTCCATGTTACACCAGCTACCTGCCACAGCCATTATTGTACAATAAAACAAAGAGGGGGGCTGGGGGTTAAGACTGTACAAAGGGCTCTGCACTGAAATAAAACATTGTACTCCTTAAAAACAAGACAGGTAGACGAGCTGGCCGGGCGCGCGGAGGCGGCGCTGCCGGGGGTCCCGTCGGCAGCGGCTCCTGAGCCTCCTCGGGGCGCCGCTTTGGGCTTCCCGGGCGCGGGGCCACCGTCCCCCGCGGCCGCAGCAGCGCGGGGACGGCCAAGGCGCTGCAGGAGCCGTTTCTGTACCGAGCGTCCCCCTGCGCACCGACACCGTGACAGCGACAAGCGGGGGGGCAGCGGGATGTGCAGCCCCAGCGACACTGCGCTGCTGCACCGGGGCCGCGGGCAGAGCACGAGCACGGGGGACGGGACACAGGGCAGGGAGCCCCAGGGTGCGGGGACACGGGCAGCGCTGTGCGGAGCCCCCGGGTGCTGCCCCCTCCTTCCCGGGGGGCGGGAGGGCTCGGGGGTGACCTGTGCAAAGAGAGCGGGTGGCGCCTGCCAGCACCGCTGTGCCCAGCCCTGTCCCAGCCCCGGTGCCACAGCCCATGGGACCCGTGGCCACAGTGGCCACGACTGCAGCCCAGCGGGACCTCTGGTCCTAGAGCCCCTTGTCCCGCTCAACCTGGTCCCCCAACCACGCAAGGGGACAGAAGGAACCGAGGAGGCTGCAGCATTTGACACCTCCCTCGGGGAACGTGCTCCCACCCAACAGTGGAGGTAGCACCTGTGCCCAGGACAGGGAGCCCCTTTGTCACCGCCTAAGCAGGGACACAGAGGCCACATCCCCGTCCCCCCTGAGACACAGAGCCCAGCGCCTGCGGTGACAACCCCAGCGTCCCCAGGCAGCCGCGCTCGTTGCTACACGAGTGGGACACACACGCGAGGGCTGGGACGCCGTGCGCTGCTGGCGGGGGCAGCGGCCGAGCAGGACGGTCCCTCCACGAACACCCTGAGCTGCAGGTCCCGAGCCGGTAAGACACGATGGGAGCGAAGCGCAGGATGCGCGCGGGGCGGTGGCACCGGGGGGGAACGGGGCTGGTTCTCCACGCGGATGCTCGTGCAGATGTGAAGCCGTGGGGGAGACTCCAGCAGCACAGGGGGGTGGGAGGTTTGGGGCTGCCGACCCCCCCGCTGCCGCAGAGCCGGAGCGAGGCCGCCGGCGTGGGGGCTCAGAGGACACAGTAATTACAGGGCTCAGACAGCCGGGGAGGGCAGAGCAGGACAAGCTCCCGCCCGCGCCCCCGCCTGCTTCAACGCGCGGAATTGCTCACGCCACAGTCCTACCACAGTGCAACCCCCGTCCTGCCCCGCTGCCACCGGGGGTGCGTGGCCGGGCCCCCAGCGCCGCACACCCGCGGCAGAGGGGGAGGACGGCGCCTCCTCCGCTCCGTCAGTCCCAGCGCGGCTCAGACGTGAGCCCGGGCTCAGCTGCTGCTCCATGGGCCGCGGCTCTAACGCCGTGCCTGGAATCGGCTCTGCTGAGCCGGGCTCACGCGTCCGACAAGCAGCTCTGGATGCGGTCGATCCACTGCTGGGCCAGCTGCACGTCCTGGGCGCAGAAATTGTAAACTCGTTTTGTCGTCTTCAGCTGCAGGAGAAAAGCAGAAGGGGGTGAGGGGGCTGTGCCTGGGGGGCCAGCGGCACCGCGGCCCTGGTGCTGCCGGAGCAGCCGCCGAGCTCCGCGTGGGGCCACGGGTGCCCAGCGCCAGACACGGAGGCTCCGCTCGGCTCCACTCACATCGAAGAACGCTTTCTCGTCCACCGTCTTGGGGGCCCCCATGGTGGGGGTTCCTGGGGTGATGGACTCCACCTCGGCCAGGTCGATGACCCCTTTGCACTCCGTGTCCATCCGGCTGTCATAGTACCGCAGCTGTGGAGAGAGCGGCCGCGTCGGCGTCAGACAGACGGACAGACAGACAGACAGACGGACAGACAGACCCCGGGGCGCACCCGCCCCTCGGTACCTGGTGTTTGGTTTTATCCAGCACGAACCAGCGAGGCTTCCAGGGCTTCATGAAGGCTCCTTTCTTGTACAGCGACCCCTCGTAGGACCTGCCGGAGCCGGGCAGAGCGTCAGGGGGGCAGGAGAGCGATGGAGCCCTGCGCTCGGCACAACCCCCACGCCCCGCCCCCCGAGAGAGACCCCCGAGCCCCCGCCTGCCTGTTCTCGCTCTCCGACATCTGGAACTGGCTGTAGAGCGTGCTGGTGCTGCGGCGCCCGCCCTGCTTCCCGCTCGACGGGGTGGACGTGCTGCTGGTGTCGCTGTCCAGGCTGAGGTTGAGGGTCGAGCCCACCCCGCTCTCCTGCAGGTAAACGCCCAGCGAGCGCCGGTGGTGGGACAGACCGGAGGACATGAGCAGCGAGCTGGGGGTCTGTGGAGCACAGGGCACAGCGTGAGGAGAGGAGGGGACAGCACCCGGGGCACAGCACCAGCGCCCGGAGCCCAGCACCAGCGCCTCCTCACCCCAGGCTGCGGGAGCAAAGAACTGCATTGCTCAGGGCACCCTTGGCAAAGCCAAACCCCCCAGCCCCGCACAGCCCCACGTACCCGGCTGCCCTCCTGCCGCGCCTCGCTGCGCTGGGACGCCTTCACCTTGTCCCACGTGTCCTTCCAGCGCTCCGGGACCTGCCCCAGCTCCACCTCCAGGTTCTGCAGCTCCTGAGGAAGGTTCAAACTGCACATTAGGAAACGTTTCTTCCCCAAAGGGCTGTGGGGCATTGGAACAGGCTGCCCAGGGCAGTGCTGGAGTCACCATCCCTGGAGGGTTGGACAGACGGACAGGAGGTTCTCAGGACACGAGGTAGGGACAGGGCTGGGTTACAGTTGGACTCCATGAGCATGAGGGGCTTTTCCAACCCAAATGATTTCATGATTCTACGATTCAGGCATCACCCAGGAGGGGACAAGACCCCTGGGATCCCTGTCCCTGTCCCAGGGCTCAACCGACTGCAGCCCTGAGCGTACTGGGCAGTGTCCCCAGGGGACACAACGGGGAGCCCAGGCCAGGGCCAAACGCAGCGGGGACGCGCAGACGCCGCCGCTGCTGCCGCCACGCTCACCTCCAGCAGTTTGGAGATGGCGTCGGGCTCCACGCGGCTGCGGTTGTCGTAGCAGGGCCAGATGATCTTGCGCTTGGTCTGGGGCGCGCCGGCGTCCTGCCGATCCGCCTCCTCCACGTGCTCCGGCTGCCCCTGCGCCAGCTCCCAGTCGTAGGAGGGGCCCTCGGACAGCGTCTCCTCCGTGTAGTAGTCCCACACCTTCAGGTTGGAAATGTTGCTGTACGGCCTCAGCACCTGCGGAGGAACCAGCGGCGCTGGGTTCAGATGGGCAGGGGCTGCCTGTCCACACCGTGCAGCCACCACCACCCCATGAACCCCGCTGGAAACTGCGACCATAACGATACGTAAATCCTCGGTTTTAGGTCAGTCTGTTCCTCTAACAAAGAGAAGAGGGACTTGAAAAACTTGGAATCGCAAACTACAGCCACTGCTGCCCTTGCAGCTTTAGACATTTTGAAGCCCCACAATTAGTTGAGTCTTGCTTTAAAACATTATCTCAAGACTGCTGGGTAAAGTGTCCTTTAGCTGAATGTTGCTCATTATACACTAAAATGATTATATAACCAATACGCAAATGTGCAAGAATTGGCTCTTTAGGATCTGAATGTAGTGATAAGATTTTGTATAGCACGGCTGTTACTGTTATGCTGGCTTATTGCAGCATCCAGACTTGCCCAGCTCTGTAATAAACAACATCCCGTCTCTGTGTGCTACATTTGTCCCATCTGCATGCACGGCGGGGAGGAAGAACCTGCTCTGGGACCCTGGGGCAGCAGCGGAGCTCTCACCTCCCCGTCCTCGGGGGCGTACATGTAGTTGAAGAAGACGGGGGCTTTCTTGTTCAGCCGCTCTATGTAATCCCAGATGGACTTGTAGACCTGCTGGCTCTTGCGCTCGCCCTTCTCCTCATACAGGAGCCCTGCGGGGAGGAGGGGATGGGGCGTTACGGGGGCCCGGAGCTGGGCCGGGGTCCCCAGGCGCCCCCACGCCGCCCTCACCCAGCTCGATGCGCTCGTAGTCCGAGTCCAGCAGGAAGGTGCGGAACCGGTTGGAGATGTAGTGGTAGCTGAGGAACTTCAGGTAGTACTGGCTGAACTCGAACTCCATGGGGAACTGCAGGTGGATCTGCGAGGAGCAGCGGGTCAGAGCGGGACACACACCGGTGGTTCTCAGCACACGGCGCTGTGAACTATTGCCTCAAAGCTCCATGAAATAATATGAATTATGGTCCCCAAGCCTGCTTGCTCTGGGGAACTGGACAGGAACGTGCTCACTCGTGGTGCTGGCTCTTTGTGGAGAAAGCTTACGTGAACTCAGAAAACGCGTGATGGCTGTGAGTGGCTGAAACTCAGAAAATGCTTAAAGCTTGCGTAAGCTTCAGTGAAGCTCAAGCTGTATCAGCCACCGACATCTGGGACGAGACCGGAGGTTTGTCCAGGCAACGCCGGCCACCAACTGCATAAAAAGCCCCGTGATAACACGTTTGTGTGGTCACTCACCACTGGGACCTGGAACCTGAGGGACAGCAGACAGCGCTGGATCCAGGTGCTGCCTATCTCACGCTTACCTTCTTGAATACTTGCTTCATTTTCCTCCTGAATTTCATTACTCTCTCCCTCACTACATTCTGCGTAATTGTTGTATTGAATAAACCAGCTTGCTTGGTGGCGTTTAATCTCATTTGTGTCTTAATCTCACTCTTGGGATAATTTCAAAACCTTCCTGAACCCAAAACGGGACCCCACATGGTGCTCGGAGCTCACCTGATGGACACAGTCCAGGAACTGCAGGAAGATGGGGGCAAAGCCGCTGCTCTGGCCGGCCAGGGTCTGCGCCCCGCGGTGGCTGAAGCGGTGGCCGAAGGACAACCACTCCTTCTCCACCAGCAGCCGGAAGCCCTCCAGCGTGCGGTAATATGGGTCCGACAGCAGCTGCACCAGGGACACCACCTGTGGGGACAGGGGGGCTCGAGGTGCTCATGGGGGACAGACGGACGCGGCAAGCGCGGTGTTGGGTGGTCGTGGGGCTCCTACCTGCGTGGTGATGTCCCAGCCGTCCTCCAAGCTGACCAGCACCGAGGAGCCTGTGTCCAGGAGCTCCACCACCAACACCGAAATCTGCAGGATCTTATGGATCTGCCAACGGAAGGGCGCAGAGTCATGGGGGTGCAGGGAGCTATCAGGGTGCAGGGAACTCATCTGCTGGACGCTGTGCAAAACCGGGCTGAGAGAGCTGGGGGGTTCAGCTGGAGGAGAGAAGCTCCGGGGAGACCTCAGAGCCGCCTCTGGTACCTAAAGGGACCTGTGAGAAAGCTGGAGAGGGACTTCTATAAGGGCAGGGAGTGACAGGACAAGGGACAATGGCTTTGAACTGAAAGAGGGGAGATTTAGATCAGATCTAAGGAAGAAATTGTTCCCTGTGAGAATGGTGAGGTCCTGGCCCAGGTTCCCAGAGAGGTGGTGGATGAACCATCCCTGGAGACATCCCAGGCCAGGCTGGACGGGGCTCTGAGCACCCTGAGCTGCTGAAGATGTCCCTGTCATGGCAGGGGGGCACTGGATGGTATTTGAGGTCTCTTCCAACCCAAACCATCCCACGATGATTCTATGATTCTCCTGGAAGCAGCATTTGGGGCTATTTATCCTCATTCCTTACATTAACCTTGCTCCGTGCCAGTGATGCTCTGGAGGGGGCACCCAGACCCCCCTCGCACTTTGCCATTAGGTTAAAGCAGATGGCCTCGAGCGACAGCCACCGGCAAAGGCTCCTGCCATGGGGACGGACCAGGCCTTGGGTGACAACTGACCTGGGACAGCCACTCGGACTCCTCCAGGGACCGCAAATAGGCGACGCTGGGGTCAGTGGAGGGACAGCCCGGCACGCAGGCCTTCATCAGCTTCTTGAAGCTGGCCTTCACCTGCCGCACGTCGAACACCTCGATGGGAACCACCTCCCAGTGCTGCAGCGGGTCCGGCTTCACCCCCTGAGGGAGGAGAGCATCGCAGAATCATAGGATCGTTTTGGTTGGGAAAGAACCTCCAGATCCCTGAGTCCACCCATAACCCACCCTGTCCCTGCCCCATGTCCTGAGAACCTCACGTCCGTCTGTCCAGCCCTCCAGGGATGGTGACTCCAGCACTGCCCTGGGCAGCCTGTTCCAATGCCCCACAGCCCTTTGGGGAAGAAATTGTTCCCACATCCAACCTCAGCCTCCCCTGGTGCAACTTGAGGCCGTTTCCTCTGCTCCTGGTGCTTGTTCCTGGGGAGCAGAGCCCGACCCCCCTGGCTCCAAGCTCCTTTCAGGCAGTTCAGAGATCAGAAGGTCTCCCCTCAGCTCCTGTTCTCCAGCTGAACCCCCCAGCTCCCTCAGCCGCTCCCATCACACTTGTGCTCCAGCCCCTCACCAGCTCCGTTCCCTTCTCTCCACTCACTCCAGCACCTCAAGGCCTTTCTTGGCGTGAGGGGCCCAGCACTGCCCCCAGGATTGGCGGTTTGGCCTCCCCAGCTCCCAGCACAGGTTCGGTCACTGCCCTGGGCCTGCTGGCCACACCAGTGCTGGTCCCAGCCAGGATGCTGTGGCCTCTTGGCCACCTGGGCACACGCTGGCTCATGTTCAGCCGCTGGCACCAACACCCCCAGCTCCTTTTCCAGCCACTCGTCCCCAGCCCGTAGCAGTGCTTGGGCTCCATCCTGAGCTGCCCTGCACAGCCCCGCCACCACCCTGTCCCCCATGGGTCACCTTGAGCTGCGACTTGTCCCCGATGATGTAGAGCGAGGCGCGGTGCTGCCGCAGGAAGCTGGCCTCGGCGGGGGTGCCGTTGTGCTGGGTCCCCAGCAGGTCCTTCCCTGCCAGGCGCGACCCGATCTCCATGTTCAGGGCGTAGCTGCTCATGCGCCCGCTGGCGCGGATGCTGCCCCACTTCCCTGCGAGACACCCGGCGTCAGGGGGGGGTCCCGGCCGACTCGTGGGCTGCACCGGCACCCATGTCTGGGGACAGCTCGCCAGGAACGTGGTGGCCGAGCCGCCGTCACCCCCCAGCCCAGCGCCCCGGGAGCACATGCCAGGAGGGTGCTGGGAACCAGGTTTGCTTTTGCTCCTTCTCCTGGCTGGGTGCTGGGGGAATCTCCTGCCTGGGGAGTGTGGAGACCAACCCCGGTGGCTCCACGTCCCCTCACCGGGCTCCTGCGCCGTGACCTGCCCTGCCCTGCCAGCCCCGGCCACCGCCACCAGCACCAGCAGCCGCGCAAGGAGCCCAAAGCAAACCTGAGGGGACGCGGGGAGCAGCTGGGGACAGCCCGGTACTCACCGCTGGCACCGCGAGCCGGGCGGCCAAGTGGCGGAGGCGTTAGTGGGCGGACGTGGGTGTTACTGGGGCATTAGTGGTGTGAAGGGTGGGGGTGTGTGGGGTCAGTCGGGCAGGTTAGCACCCGTGTGGGGGGCAGGCGGTTCCGTACCTCGGGGCGTCTCGCGGCCCTTCGGCGACACGCACTTGGGGGTGGAGAGGGTGATGACCCGAGCTCTGTGAGCGAGCCCTGAGAGCACAGGACGGAACAAACCTCAGCGAGAGCCCGGGGAGCGGGATGAGCGACCGGAGCGATGATGGGGACGGGAGGATGAGGGCGAGATGGCTGTGGGGTGCTGCAGCGGGTCCCTCCCGCCCCCCTGCGGCTGCCCCGCGGCAGGAGCGAGCGGGGAGCTGGAAGTGTCTACTCTACGGCTGCTGCCCGAGCCGGGGCCCGGCGAGGCCCGTGGCGCAGTGCTCGCTCGCACGTCCTCACCTCCGCGGCTAACAGAACCGGGCCCTTCGTCCTTCCCTCCCATCACCTGCTTCATGAGCGATCCCAGCTTAGGCTGCCTCTTGTCGGAGAAATCTGTAGCACCAACACAACGTCAGCTCCGGGCATGGCTGGGCTGCTCCGGGGGGCCCTCCCGCCGTGTTCCCCCCGCCAGGTGCTCGGGAGGGAGGGGAAGGGGCCAGACGGCGGCAGCAAGCGGGAGACCAGGGCACCAGCGTGCGGGAAACACCTCCCAGCCACCGCAAAAAGGCACCTGGTGCGGCAGCGTGAGGGGGCTCGGCCCCCGCAGCTCTGCGCCGCGTGTTTGGCAGCAGGGGGCATCGCCCAGCAGCCCCGCAGCCCCTGCGGCTCTATGGACTCCACATGTTGGGTCATCGGCTGCTCTGACCCTCCCGCCTTCAGCCACAGCCCTGGGCACATCCCCTGACATCTGGGGAGAGGCCCTGGGGGCTTTCGGCAAGTCCTCTCCTCCCCAGGCTGGGGGGAGCCCCGGCTGGGACCCCCACGGTCCCTCTGGCCCTGGTCACCTCTGCAGCACCCACAGGGTGGAATGGCTGGGACAGATGATGGGTGACAGTGGGACATGGTGGGGCAGCCACAGGCGGCTCTGCCCAGAGAGCGAGGGAGGCAGAGACTTACCGAGGCGTCCTGGGACAGACTGCGGCACCGCTGGCACGGACAGTGCCGAGATCCCGGTTACCAGGGCCCGTCCCCCCAGCACCGGGGTCCCAGCTCAGCCGGGAGCTCCCAGCGCTCGCAGCTGCAGGGCTTCCCAAAACCCATCCCCACCACCAGCCACAGCGGCCCAGCTGGCACTGGGAGCTCTGGAGCGCGCGATGGGAGCTCCGCAGAGTGCACTGGGAGCTCTGGAGCGCATGGTGGGAGCTCTGGAGCGCATGGTGGGAGCTCCGGAAAGCGCACTGGGAGCTCCGGAGCGCATGGTGGGAGCTCCGGAGAGTGCAGTGGGAGCTCTGGAGCACATGGTGGGAGCTCCAGAGTGTGCACTGGGAAGGTTCTGCTGCTTCCTCCAGCGTGGGGGACGGGGACAGCAGCTCACCTGCCTGCCCTGGCTCCGAGAGGGCAGCAGGACTCACGGCTGAGCCCCACACACCAGCACCAGCCCCGTGACCCCCCGGGACCGCGCTCCTCACCTGAGCTGCTCATGTGCGCGGAGGTGAAGCCGCTGAGCGTGTTGCGCCCGCCGGCGTCGGCGTAGTGCGGCATGGAGTTGACCACGGCCTGCAGGTACTTCTCCTGCTCCAGACTGGTGGAGTCGGTCTGCGAGGGGCCTGCCAGCACAGCCACCAGCGTCACCGCGCTGCCACCGCCACCGGACCCGGGCAGGGGTCTGCACCCCCCGGCGCTGCTGGGGGTGGGGGCGACGGGCACCTGCGGTGGGAGCGTTCTGGGACTTGAAGAGCCCCACGACGCCCTTGCCGTGCAGCCCCCCCGAGCGCAGCAGCACGGCCTTGGTGCGCGAGTTGCGCCAGCAGACCACGGGGAAGCGGTTCTGGCGGTAGCAGCGGGAGATGCGCTGGATCGTGTTGTCCTGGATGCTCTGGGGCACGATGAGCAGCCCGGGGTAGCTGCGGAGAGAGCAGAGGCTCTGCAGAGCCTGGCGGGACCCAGCGCCAGCCCTCCCGCTGCTCCACAAATCAGGAACCACGGAGTCACAGCTGGTTTGGGTTGAAGGGACCATCCCAGCTCCCCCAGCCCCCCTGCCATGACAGGGACATCTTCAGCAGCTCAGGGTGCTCAGAGCCCCGTCCAGCCTGGCCTGGGATGTCTCCAGGGATGGTTCATCCACCACCTCTCTGGGAACCTGGGCCAGGCTCTCACCACCCTCAGGGCAACAATTCCTTCCTCATGTCCGGCCTGAATCTCCCTCCTTTAGTTTAAACCATCACCCCTTGTCCTGTCACAACAGGCCCTGCTCTAAAGTCTGTCCCCATCTTTCTTCTTGACCCCTTTTCAGTCCAGAAAGGCCGCACTAAGGTCTCCCCAGAGCTTCTGTTCTCCAGCTGAACAGCCCAGCTCTCTCAGCCTGTCCCCAGCAGAGCTGTTCCAGTCTCGGATCACCCTGGTGGCCCTGAGGACCCCCTGCTGTCCCCTGGTGCTCACCTCCGGCAAATGGCGTACATGCGGTTGACGGTGGAGATGCGGAAGGGCTCGTTCTTGGAGCGGGTGAGGCTGCTGCTGAGGGTGCCCAGCCCCAGGCGCTGGTAGTCGCGGCAGCAGGCTCGCTCCACCAAGTGGTTGATGGTCATCTTGTCCGAAGGTTTGATGGTGGTGGTGGGGGTCAAAGTGCTTCTGTCCATCTCTTCAGACACTGCGGGGACAAAGGGGGGTCTGGGTCTGTCCTGGGCACAGACGCGGTGTCCCCGTGCAGCCAGAGGGGACGGCTGGGCTGGAGGGACCTCCTGACGGCAGAGATGGGACAGGGCAGGGACCCCATCCCACCACTGCCACATGGTACGGGAGCGCTCGGCTGCCCCATCCAAGCGTTGGCACCAAGCTTTGGGGCTGGAGCCTCACTTGGGAGGTTAAAAACACCAAGCAAAGGCATTTGCCTTGGTAGTGATGCTAGAACGGGTTTATTTGGTGCTTTCACACCACTTGACCCCACTGAGAGATGAGGAAGAACCCAGCACAGGTCTGGCCCCAGCTGCTCCATCACACCGGTCCCAGCTCTGCCCTCGGGGGACAGCAACCTCCAGGAGAGGGGACAACATGGGCAAGGGCTCGGTCCCCACTAGGTGACACAGCCTGCAGGGACTGCCGTCCCCAGCCACTGCCCAACACTCCTGACGCATCCCCAACGCCAGAACCGGAGGAGAACAGCGGATCTCAAGCATCTCCAGGTCTGAACGCAGGTGATGCTTTTGCTGAGAAGTGAAACGAGGGGCAGAGCGGAGAGTCGCGGGTTTGGGGCAGATGTCGAGCTGCAAAGTGCTGCAAACAAACCGGGGAGCAAACAGGACGAGCAGAATCCAAAGTGTCTCAGTGCACAGAAGGCACAACATCAGCCGTGTCTGATGGACCAGCCCCATGCGCTGGAGCGAGGGGTCCCCACAGGCACCGCTGCCCAGTGACACCATAAACCCATCCACCACATCCTCTCCAACAGGCCAGCTGGGAAGGGTGACACCTGCAACGCGAGGACTCCTGTCCCCTCCAGTCCTGTGTGACTCTCAAACCAGTCAAGCTCTTCTCATATCTGACCTAACCTGCCTCGTGCAGCTCCAATCTGTGACTCCACCTGAGGAGCTGAATCACAGAATCGCCTTGGATGGAAAAGCCCCTCCAGATCACTGAGTCCACCCAAAACCCACCCTGTCCCTGCCTCGTGTCCTGAGAACCTCCTGTCCGTCTGTCCAGCCCTCCAGGGATGGTGACTCCAGCACTGCCCTGGGCAGCCTGTTCCAATGCCCCACAGCCCTTTGGGGAAGAAATTGTTCCCACATCCAACCTCAACCTCCCCTGGCGCAACTTGAGGCCGTTTCCTCTGCTCCTGGCGCTTGTTCCTGGGGAGCAGAGCCCGACCCCCCTGGCTCCAAGCTCCTTTAGGCAGTTCAAAGAGTGAGAAGCTGAGGCCGCAGAGCATGGAGCTCCCTCCTCTCCACCCGGTTCACCAGGTCTTGGGGCTACGTGGAGCTGCTGAGCAGCCACCAACAGCAGCCGAGAGCTGGCAGAGCATTGAGGACCAAGAGAGGGGACCATGGTGACAACCCCCTGCTCCAGGGACACTCCCACACCTGCTCCCTGCAGAGCGATGGCCGAGAGGTCTCCCTGCTGGAAGATGCTCCTGCTCCAACAAACACCTGTTCCCCATGGCTCCTGTCCCCGTTCCCCATGGCTCCTGTCCCCGCTCGGGGTGCTCCCAACCTGAGATCTCGTCCTCGTCCTCGGGGAAGTGCTGGCTGCTCCGCTGCTCCCACATGGGCGGTGTGTATTTCTTTCGCGTCACGTACTGGCGGCCGATGGTTTTCTTGGCGTTTTTCACCAGGTTTTTGGAGAGTGTCCTGGAAGCAGAGCAGCAGCTGAGGGCTGGGGACACCACCTCCGGTGACCACAGCCCAGCACGGCCAGCAGAGCAGCCCCTGAGGGGCAGAGACACCGAGAGTCCGTCACACCCAGAGCGAAGCAGAGACAGCAGCGTCCCCACCACCGGCTGCAGGCGCGGGGTCGAAGCCACTGTCACCACAGGAGAGAAGATGTCACCTGCGGCCTCCCCAGCAGGAGGAGGGGGCTCCTGGGCTGCAGGAGGGCACCGAGCCCACAGCACCTGCCCTCCCTGGGGGCACCGGGAGGCTGGACGGGGCACCCAGGGGTCCCCTCCCGACCCGAGGGGACAGCAGCCTTGTCCTGGGCTCTAACGCCATCACCTCCACATCGGGGCTCCCACAGGCATGTCCCTGAAAGAGGTGGGCTCTGGGTCACTGCAGGGACCAGGGATCCACCGCAGGGACCAGGGACCCGCTGCGGGGACCAGGGAGCCACTGTAGAGACCAGGGATCCACCACAGGGACCAGGGAGCCACTGTAGAGACCAGGGATCCACCACAGGGACCAGGGAGCCACTGTAGAGACCAGGGATCCACGACAGGGACCAGGGAGCCACTGCACGGACCAGGGATCCCACAGGGACCAGGGACCCACTGCAGGGACCAGAGGACCCACTGCAGGGACCAGAGGACCCACTGCAGGGACCGGGGATCAATCGCAGGGACCAGGGAGCCACCGCAGGGACCAGGGAGCCACTGTAGAGACCAGGGATCCCACAGGGACCAGGGATGCAGTGCAGGGACCAGGGACCCACTGCAGGGACCAGGGACCCACTGCAGGGACCAGGGACCCACTGCAGGGAAGCTGCCAGGCTGGCCGGACAGGGGGCGGCTGCTCCCCGGACAGAGGGGACCTGCCCCGTGCTGAGTAAGGGACAGGGACAGGGCAGCCCAGAGAACACAGGGAAGGGACCGTCCAAAACCCACGGGGGATTATCACAGAATCACAGAATGATCGGGCAGAACAGGCTGCGCAGGACGGAGCTGCGGAGAGAACTCCTGGGGGCAGGAACAGCCACCCGCACACAGCACCACCCGTCACCGCCCCGGTGACCCCGGGCTCCAAGGGGAACACATCACCCGTCACCCCTCCAGTGACCCCGGGCTCCAAGGGGAACACATCACCCGTCACCGCCCCGGTGACCCCGGGCTCCAAGGGGAACACATCACCCGTCACCCCTCCAGTGACCCCGGGCTCCAAGGGGAACACATCACCCGTCACTGCCCCGGTGACCCCGGGCTCCAAGGGGAACACATCACCCGTCCCCTCCAGTGACCCCAGGCTCCAAGGGGAACACATCACCTGTCACCCCTCCAGTGACCCCAGGCTCCAAGGGGAACACATCACCCGTCACCCCTCCAGTGACCCCAGGCTCCAAGGGGAACACATCACCTGTCACCACCCCGGTGACCCCAGGATCCAAGGGGAACACATCACCCGTCACCCCTCCAGTGACCCCAGGCTCCAAGGGGAACACATCACCCATCAGCAGCCTGGTGACCCCCGGGCTCCAAGGGGAACAAACCAAGGAGACATGGGAGATAGAGCAGCCAGGAAAGGGCCGCATCCAAGCAGGAGAACAGCTATGCTGATGCAGATTGTTAGGAATTCCCCATACCAGGATGGGGACAGCGAGCCCAGGAGGTGTCCTGTTCTGCTTTGCAAAGCCTATGGTGAGAAAATCCAACCCTCCCTACGTTTACCAGGGGAGGGAGAGCGTTGGGACCGAGGAAGAACAAACCCTGAGAACAAACGCTCAGGTCCGAGACTGGGAACAGGGGGAAATTCTACCCAGGGGAACAAGTTCTGCAGACACTGTGTGGCACTAAAAGCGGACGTGGAGGGGGTGACACAGCACATCTTGCAAGTTGGGACAGACTCCGTGACTGTCCCCAGGCCGGAGCTGGGCTCGGCAGCTCCAGGCTCTCTGGAGGTCAGCGGTACTGGCACAGCTCCCTCGCCATGTCCTGGGCTCCACGGAGTGCTGCGGAGCACCAGGATCACCCACCTGCAGTGCTGCGGTGCTGAGAACCCGCACCCCAAACCGGCCCAGCCGTCTGCAGCCCGGCACGGGCACCCTGGTGCCAGCCCAGCGCCCCGGTGACAGCCCAGCACCTGCGCATGCAGAGCCGGCGAGCAGCCGCCCCGGCAGCGGTGACGGTCACAGCTGCACCAACGCCACCGTGCAAGCCCCCGCCCAGGCTGAAGGCATCTTACGTGGTTGAATGGCCAAGGTGCCCGAGGGACATGACCCCCACTGTCAGGCCCTGGAAGATATCGGTGACCTGCTGGGAGCTGAGTCACAAACACACGGAGAGACGCTCAGTCGGGCACAGCAAGCACCAGCAGCCACCGCAGCGCCACAGCATCGCCGACCCCGAGCGCACAGCAGGGCCTGGCCAGGGCAGCACCACAGCTTCCCCGCGGCCCCCGGCACGGCACAGCCCGCCCGCCTGCCCGCTGGAGCTGCTCGTGCCATAAACATCTGCAGGGTGGGTGTTAGATGGAGCAGACTCTGTTCAGTGGTGCCCAGCGCCAGGGTGAGGGGCAATGGGCACAGACTGAACCACAGGAGGCTCCATGTGAACATGAGCAGAACCTTGTTTGCTGGGAGGTGCCAGAGCCTGGCCCAGGCTGCCCAGAGCGGGTGTGGAGTCTCCTTCTCTGAGCCATTCAAAGCCCTGGGATCCTGTGTGATCTGCTCTGGGACCCTGCGTGAGCAGTGGGGCTGGGGACCTGCAGAGCTCCTGCAGCACAAACAGCCTGGGGGCCGGGGTTCTGTGAACCTCTCCCTGAGCTGCCTCCTCGGCCCTGCGCTGGTTTGGCGTGGGCAGGGGGCAGGGAACACCACGGGAGCAAACACCCGGCTCTGAAGTTTCAGCAGGGGGTTCGGAAGCTGTGTCTGGCCCCGCAGCATGTCCCCTCCAAAACCAAGGGGAGATCTCACACAAGGAGAGGTCTGAGCCACGGGGGCTCAGGGACCCCCACCTCCTGCTCAGGAGCCTGTGCCCCAGCATGTCCCGGTGTCCCCCACTCTGCTGCTTGCTGCCGAGGGGGAAGAGGAGCCCCGTGGTGCCTGAAAGGTCAAGTGCATCCCAGGGCTGTTCCCCACGGTACCTGAGCGACGGGTTCTTCTCCTTGGCCTTGGGCTGCATGGCTTGCTTGGGGGACTGGCCCACGGTGAAGGCGAAGGTGCCGCGCACGTGCTGGGGGTAGCGCAGCTTGTGCAGGTGCTTCCTGAAGATCTCGGCGCTGTCCGAAGCCACCTCCTCGTCGAAGGCGATCTTCAGCAGCTGCGGGGACAGCAGGGACAGCCTGACGGGTCGGTCACGGCTGGGCCAGGGGATGGGGACAGGATTGTCCCACGGCACAGGGCAGAGCTCGGGTCCTGGTTGGGAGCAGGGACAGCACCGGGCACAGGCTGCCCTGTCCCTGCGTGCCAGCTCCTCCATCCAAGCTCCTTCCTCCTGGGCACAGCTCTGTACCCGGCACCGCGATGTCCCCAGAGCCCGGGCACTGCAGCTCTGAGCGGTGGTGCTTTAGGTGCTCTCCTCCGAGCGCTGCTCCATCCCCACACGTCCCTCAAGCATGCAAAACGCTTAAAACCCGCTCCCATTGACACCTCTCCCTGCTGTATTTCTCTCCCCAAAACCTGCTACAAGGTTTTGCAGAACCAGCGCCCAGGGTGACGCATGGGGACGTCTCAGCCCCTCGGGCTCCAGCCGACACTGGAGCAGATGGAAAGGAGCCTCCAGATATTGAGAGGGAACGTGCTCCTGCGTACAGCAGGACTGCGAGGGGAGCTGCTCTGCTGGGGGACGGGTTGAGAGTTGGGGTGTTCAAATGGGGGAGAGAAGCTCTGGGGAGACCTCAGAGCAGCCTCTGGTACCTAAAGGGACCTACAGGAAAGCTGGAGAGGGACTTTTACAAGGGCAGGGAGAGAAAGGACAAGGGACAATGGCTTTGAACTGAAAGAGGGAGATTTAGATCAGATCTAAGGAAGAAATTCTTCCCCCTGAGGGTGGTGAGAGCCTGGCCCAGGTTCCCAGAGAGGTGGTGGATGAACCATCCCTGGAGACATCCCAGGCCAGGCTGGACGGGGCTCTGAGCAACCTGAGCTGCTGAAGATGTCCCTGTCATGGCAGGGGGGCTGGGGGAGCTGGGCAGGTCCCTTCAACCCAAACCATCTGTGATCCTCAGACCAGAGCCTGCTCCTTCCTCTGCAAGGGGCCTCCAGCCCTGTCCCCTGGGGTGCACTGTCCCCTGCTGCACAGGTTGGCTTTGGTCCCCCCAGGAGAATCACCCCCAAACCTGGGTGACGGTGGCTGCCACGGCCACGTACCCGCTGTGTCCCACCACCAGCGTGCTCCTCAACCAAAGGAGCAGCCCCAGCCCCGGGGCGTCTCACCTGGAATGTGCAGGAGCGCAGCTGCAAGCCCTCCTGGATGAACTGATCCACCTGCGCCTGGACGTTGATCTTCTTCTCTTTGGTCAGCGAGGCGATGGGGAAGGACCGGATCACCACCTGCTCCCCCACTGGGGACAAGCATGGGGACAGGTCAGCCACGTCCTGCTGCCCAGCCCAGGCCAGCGGGACCATCTTGGTGGTCACGACCAGAGAGAGCCCGCGGAAGGAGGTGGCCAGGAACAGGCTGGACACGCTCCAGCCAGCCCATGGCGACTTGTAGGTGACAGCTGGGACAGGCACCAGTACTTCAGCAGCCTCCCCTTCTGCAGCACTGGGAGCAACCACCGAGCTCATGGTGGCTGCAGCAGCCCCAGCACAGCCCAGTGCTGCTCACTCCCCCAAGGCTGGAGCCATTGCCACCAACTCCTGCTCCCACCACCCTCGCAGGACCCCCGCCCTGAGCACGGGGACACACGCACACCAGCCGCTCACCCAGCGGGTCGGTGGGAGTGCCTTTGAAGATGATGCGGTACGTGGTGAGGAAGATGGCTCCTTCGGCAGGGAGGAGGGGGGGACCCCCGATATTCCCTCCGGCAGCTTCTTCCCGCCCGTCAGGCATGAGGTACACGCGCAGCCCCTCCATCACACACTCCTCACCCACCAGCAGGTTGGGGCGCAGCAGCTTTGGCTACGGGGAGGGACGAGAGGAGGTTGAGGTCCATGCAGCCCGCGGCAGGGGCCCCACACAGCACTGGAACCCCCCCAGTTGCCACGGGCCCATCTGTACCTTCTGGATGGGAGGAAGCCGCTTGCTCTCCCTGTGCACGGCATCCAGCGTCTCTATGTGCATCTGCACAATGTCTGCAGACAAATGACAGAGTCATTTTGGAGGGAAGAGACTCTCCAGATCACCGAGTCCAACTGTTCCCGACCCCTGGCCCTGCCCCATGTCCTGAGAACCTCACATCCGTCTGTCCAGCGCTCCAGGGATGGTGACTCCAGCACTGCCCTGGGCAGCCTGTTCCAATGCCCCACAGCCCTTTGGGGAAGAAATTGCTCCCACATCCAACCTCAACCTCCCCTGGTGCAACTTGAGGCCGTTTCCTCTGCTCCTGGCGCTTGTTCCCGGGGAGCAGAGCCCGACCCCCCTGGCTCCAAGCTCCTTTCAGGCAGTTCAGAGATCAGAAGGTCTCCCCTCAGCTCCTGTTCTCCAGTTGAACCCCCCAGGTCCCTCAGCCGCTCCCATCACACTTGTGCTCCAGCCCCTCACCAGCTCCGTTCCCTTCTCTCCACTCGCTCCAGCACCTCAAGCTCTTTCTTGGTGTGAGGGGCCCAGAACTGCCCCCAGGATTGGCGGTTTGGCTCCCCAGGTCCCAGCGCAGGGGGAATGTGAAGTCAGACACCACAAGCAAAGCCCCGTCCCACATGCTGCCCATCGGGCACTAACCCGTCCCATAGCACTGTGTGCACCTTCTCCTGGCATTCCCACCGCTTCCTTCCCACCCTCCTCCTGAGCAGCCCCCGTGCTGATCCCTAAGGATCCCCAGAGAGATCCCACAGCCGCCCACACCCCAGAGCTGACACATGGCGTCCTACCAGGGATCATGACATGCAGCCCCTTGAGGTGCTCGTTGGTGACTCCGCTCTCCGTGCAGACTTTGTCCACAAAGCGGTTGATGAATCGCACCACGTAGTTGGCCACGTCGGAGCTCTCGGCATCCTCAAAGCCGCTTTCTGTGTCGTAGCTCTCTGCCACGCTGCCCGCGATGCTGCCGACAGGAGCAGGGCTGTCAGCCCAGAACACCTCTGTGCTGGGTCCCACCCAGCAGAGCCCGGGGGACTTTCCACTCTCGGTATGAACCCCGAGGAGCTTCTACTCTTGATATACGACACCCCTGGTACTGCCACCTGCATTGGTCCTGAGGGCAGCTGGACACCCCGGGTACAGGAGCTCCTGTCCCCAGTTCAGGTTGCTCTGGTGTCCCTGTGGCATGGCCCTAGCAAGGGTTCCAGCCCTCACAGAACCACAGAGTGCCCTGAGCTGGAAGAACCCACAGGATCACGGAGTCCAACTGCTGTCCCTGCCCAGGACACCCCACAGGTCACCCCGTGTGTCTGAGGACGCTGTCCAGTCTCTGCTTGAACACTGTCAGGTTGGGCCGTGACACCTCCCTGGGAGCCTGTTCAGTGTCCAGCACCTCTGGGGAAGAACCTTTGCCTCATGTCCCACTGACCCTCCCTGGCACATCTGCTGCCGTTCCCTGGGCTCTGTCACTGTCACAGAGCAGAGCTCACCCTGCCCCTCCTGCTCCTGCTGAGGAACCTGCAGCCCATGGGCTCTGCCCTCAGTCTGCTCTGCTCCAGCTGAGCAAACCCAGGGACTGCAGCCGCTGCTCACACGGCTTCCCCTCCAAACCTTCACCAATTCATGGCCTCCCCTGGACACCCTCCAGCACTTTATCTCCTTTCTATCCTGTGTCCCCAGCCCCGCAGAGCCCTGCTCACCTGTTGGTGACGAAGCTGTTGCTGACGCTCTCCACGTCGCCCAGCCCCGAGCTGCGGAGCAGGCGGTTCTTGCTGGTGTCCAGCGGCAGCAGCAGGTAGCTCATGCGGTTGGCATAGTGGATGGCCTGGCTGAACACCGTGCTCTCCTCCTTCTGGATCAGCTCCTGCTGCTTCTCTCGGCTCATGGTGGGCCAGAGCCTCAGCTGCTCCGACGCGATCTCCAGGGCAGACTTGGCTTCCTGGGGGCCCTCCGTGCTCTCCTGAAGGAGCGTGAAGGAGATGTCAGTCTGCATGAGCAGGAGGCCACCAGCCTTCACCGCGCCGTTCCCACAGGCACCTCCCAGCACCAGCTACGCGGTTCAGCTCCGTTATCAGCCCGCGGACCTTCGGGCAGAGCTGCTTCTGCAGAGCTCCAGGGACGCCCCTGCCACCTCCTCACCTCGTCCGCGTGGTTCTCCTCGTTGTTGTCCAGGTACAAGGCTCGGATGTGGTTCTGCACGTCGCAGTAGAACATGGCCTCCCAGAACTGGATGTTGGTCCACACCACGTGCTCCTGCACGCAGCTGTAGGCGAACTGCGTGATGCCCGGGCTCAGTTTCTGAGGAAGCAGAAGGTGGAAAAGAGTTTCAGACAAACGTGGCCTCTGTGCCAAGCTCTCCCCTCCCGCTGGTCCTCGCTCTGGCCTCCTGCTGGGAAAGGTGACATTCCCTGGGGCAGGACGGAGGGACCTGGCGCCAGAGCTCCTGCACCAGTCCTTGCTCAGCACCCACCAGAGCCCCATGGGGCCTCACTGAATCACAGAATCACAGATGGTTTGGGTTGAAGGGACCTCCCCAGCTCCCCCAGCCCCCCTGCCATGACAGGGACATCTTCAGCAGCTCAGGTTGCTCAGAGCCCGTCCAGCCTGGCCTGGGATGTCTCCAGGGATGGTTCATCCACCACCTCTCTGGGAACCTGGGCCAGGCTCTCACCACCCTCAGGGACAATGATTCTTCCTTCCTAGTTTGAACCTCCCTCCTTTAGTTTAAACCATCACCCCTTGTCCTGTCACAACAGGCCCTGCTCTAAAGTCTGTCCCCATCTTTCTTGTCGGCCCTTTCCAGTCCAGAAAGGCTGCACTAAGGTCTCCCCAGAGCTTCTCTTCTCCAGGTTGAACAACTTCACACTACAGGCACTTTTGGGAGGCAGAATCTTCTCTCAGCCCGGCTTGACCAACAGATCAAACCGGCACTTGAGAGCAGCCCCCATTTCCGAGCACCCTCCGCAAGGGTGTTCCAGCCACCTGGGGAGCCCAGAGACCAGCACAGCCAGCCTGGCCACGCTGCCAGGGGCTGGGGGCTACTGGGCAGGACCCCGTCACTCTGAGGAGCACCGAGGGGACAACCTGCCCCAGCCCGGCCGCCGTGCCGGCTCTCAGCCTCCGTGGCCTCCAGGGAGCCCCGAGTTGGCGAGGGCCGTACAGGGGGTGGGGACGGCGTGGGGACTCACTCGGCAGAACGCGGTGACCAGCGGCAGGAGCGCGGCTGCGATCCCGTGCTCGTCCATGGCCGTGCAGTCCTGCGGAAGGGAGCGGAGGTCACGGGAGGATCCACCGCAACACCCCAAATCCCGCTGCGGTCCCACGCGGGGACACGCGCTCCTTCCCAAGGGACGCCCCGGCCCCTCCTACCTGCAAGCAGCAGTTCATCATGCGGATGATGAAGTCAAACTGCTGGTGGTCCAGCACGGCCCGGTTCTGCTGCACGTGCAGGTTCAGCTCCTGGGTCAGGCAGTGCCGCGCCGCCCGGCCCTTCATGGCGCGCAGCACCGCGGGGAACAGCTGCCGGGGACAGGGGACGTCACCGCGCGGAACAACGCGGCCCCGCGGAGCTCCGTCCAGACGGCGAGGTCAAGGGCGGCCCAGCGAGGGGGTGCGGCAGGAGCTACACGTGCTGGCTGACCCCAGGGTGTTCCCAGGACAGGGCAAACCAGCGCAAAGCCCCGTCTGGGCAGCTGGAGCTGAGCCCTGCGGTCCCAGGGAGGTCCCCGGCCCGGTCACCTCCGCGGGACAGACCCCGAGGGGCAGCGGGAAGTGCAGAATAGTGCTAAGCTGGCACAGCGGGGCCACCAGCCAAAAGCCCAGGGACACACAAGGAGAAACAGCAAACGTGAACATGTGGGAATGGAGCTGGTGAGCACAGACCGGGACACGGGGGGTGTCCCCTCCAGCCTGTCACAGCAGCAGAGCAACCCCCTGCTCCTCCCCCCAACCACCAACTCCTCAGGACCCCCCTCACCTTTTTGGCTTCTAACATCTTGTTCTCGAAGACGTAGGAGATGCAGTTCCTGACGACCTCCAGGCGCCGGGCGCTGTTGGCCAGGGCGTTGCCGTTGCGCTCCATGATGGCAGCTGGGGAGAGAAGCGCCCGTCAGATCAGCCAGGGCAGGACAGACGGGTGTCCCCATCCCCGCTCCGCGTGGGCAGGGCTCGGGGCTCCAGGAGCTCATGCTGGAAGGAAGGACACTTTGGGGGCTCCAGCTATCCCCTTGTGCTGGCTGGTGGGCTCCAGGGAGCTCTAAGCAGCCCAAGGGGCAGAAGCTCATGGAGACAGAGCTGCTGCTTCTCCAGGGCAGCAGCACGACCCACACTTTGCTCACACGGACCCTGGGATGTGAGAAAGAGCCCGCACCGCCACGGTAAGGCTCCCCCCAGCAGCGTTTCCCACCGCAGGGCACACCTACCGATGGGGGGTCCCGATGGCACCATGCATTTCTTCTCCGCCTTCACAGCCGGAGGAGCCGTCTGCAGCTTGGCGGTGGCCTGGTCGATGATCCACTGCACCATCCCCTCATCCAGACGGGGAAAAGGCTTCTGGTGGAGGCGCAGGTGACAGCCTTCCGTGGGCTTCTGCACCTTGTGCATGGTCACGGCGGGGTACGGGTTCTCCTGGAGCGGCGGGAGGTTGTGTTCAGTCTCAGGGCCATCACGCGTGCCCTCCCAGCCACGTCCTGCGGCAACCGCTGCTGCTCCGAGGGCCAAGGCTCCCCCAGCCCGCACCTACAACCCCTGGGACCCGCAGCCCCGCGTGCTGTCCGGGAGCAGCGCCAGCACCATCCGCTCCCAGCAGCCACGAGGACTGGGAGATGGGCCAGAGGAGGCCATGAAAATGATCTGAGGCTGGAACAGCTCTGCTGGGGACAGGTTGAGAGTTGGGCTGTTCAGCTGGAGAACAGAACTCCAGGGAGACCTTATGGTGGTCTTTCTGTACTTAAAAGGGCCCATAAGAAAGATGGGGACAGACTTTTGAGCAGGGCCTGTTGTGACAGGACAAGGGGTGATGGTTTAAACTAAAGGAGGGAGATTCAGGACAGACATGAGGAAGAAATTGTTGCCCTGAGGGTGGTGAGAGCCTGGCCCAGGTTCCCAGAGAGGTGGTGGATGAACCATCCCTGGAGACATCCCAGGCCAGGCTGGACGGGCTCTGAGCACCCTGAGCTGCTGAAGATGTCCCTGTCATGGCAGGGGGGCTGGGGGAGCTGGGAAGGTCCTTCAGCACAAACCATCTGTGATTCTGTGCTTCTATGAACCCTGCTCCTGGGAACAGCTCACGCCAGCCCAGACACTTTCTGGAGCATCAGCAGGTGCCCCACCGCACCCAGCAGCGTGGGTGGGATGGGATCGTGCACCATGAGTGTCAGCTCCAGCCAGAGTGTCCCCATCCCGCACGTGGTTCCCCCGGACTCACGTTTTTGTAGAGTTTCTCCGCCAGCTCCTTGATGTGCCGCAGTATTTTCTGCTTGTTCCCCTCCTCGGCGCGCATCCGCTTCACCTCGTAAGCCACGAGCTGGGGGAGAAGAGCCGGCTGAGAGCGGCACCTGGGCAGGATGCGGCCACCCTCCCGTACCCCAGCTGCTCCCCAGGCACAACGCAGCGTCGCAGCAGGTCCCCAGCTCCGTCCCTCGGGGGGACGGGCGAGCTCAGCAGAGCAAAGGGACAACAGGACAGGGGATGGCTCCCAAACGGTCGCTCACCTCATCGAACAGGTCGATGGAGCGGTACGGGGCCCCTCGCTCGGTCACGAAGCCGGCGAACGCCATCCCCTCCAGCACCTTGGTGAGGAAGTCGTCCTCCGTCAGCCCCCGCTGCCCCAGGAAGGCTGCCTGCAAGGGGGGAGCAAACCGTCAGCAGCCATGGCCTGCGTCCTGCTGAGCCGGCAGCGCAGGTGACACTGATACCGCAGCAAGGGACAGCACCCGCGCAGCAGGGGCACCGCGGCACCTCCTTCCCCGTCCTGTGCAAGTGCAGGGACAGGGTTTGTGCAGAAACCTGCAGCTCCGGCCCGCGGCAGAGACAACGTCTGCAGCAGGGACCAGCAGCGGCCAGCGAGGAGCTTCAGCACCCGCCCCGGTGCACACAGGGACACAGCGGCCACAGGACTGTGCTGGCACCTGTGACAGGGACCTGAGGGGCCAGAGCAGCCCCAGGAATGACCCGAGGCTGGAGCAGCTCTGCTGGGGACAGGTGAGAGAGCTGGGCTGTTCAGCTGGAGAAGAGAAGCTCCAGGGAGACATTAGTGCGGCCTTTCTGGACTTAAAAGGCGTTGATAAGAAAGATGGGGACAGACTTTAGAGCAGGGCCTGTTGTGACAGGACAAGGGGTGATGGTTTTAAACTAAAGGAGGGAGATTCAGGCTGGACATGAGGAAGGAATTGTTGCCCTGAGGGTGGTGAGAGCCTGGCCCAGGTTCCCAGAGAGGTGGTGGATGAACCATCCCTGGAGACATCCCAGGCCAGGCTGGACGGGGCTCTGAGCAACCTGAGCTGCTGAAGAACTCCCTGTCATGGCAGGGGGCTGGGGGAGCTGGTCCTTTCAACCCAAGCCATTCTCTGATTCTATGATCCCGAACAACACTTGTTTATCCCATTTCTTCCCCAAATTCGGTTTTCAAGGAGCCTCTCACCAACACCACAAAGGGAGCACCAGGTTTCTTGTGTTGGCAGAAAACCCACAGGCCCTTCCCCTTGGCCGATGAGCTGGGGGCGCCTTCAGGAGCAGCTGTCCTGCCTGTTCTGAGCAACCTGGCGGTGCTGTGGCCACGCTGAGCTGCAGCGCTCAGGTCCCTCTGCTCCCCACGTGCCGCCTTCTCTGCTCCCCAGGAACAAGCGCCAGGAGCAGAGGAAACGGCCTCAAGTTGCGCCAGGGGAGGTTGAGGTTGGATGTGGGAACAATTTCTTCCCCAAAGGGCTGTGGGGCATTGGAACAGGCTGCCCAGGGCAGTGCTGGAGTCACCATCCCTGGAGGGCTGGACAGACGGACAGGAGGTTCTCAGGACATGGGGCAGGGACAGGGTGGGTTATGGTTGGACTCCATGAGCTCGAGGGGCTTTTCCAACCAACGTGATTCTGTGATTCTCCTGTGTGGAGTCTCCTCCATGGACATCCAAAAACTCCAAGGTTCTCCCCGCTCCCCCTGCCCTGCCAGCCTTTCTGCTGCACCAAACACTCCAGACATGTTGGGGAAGCCTGGTCCTGCCTTTTCTCTCTTCCAAGATCTTCAGACAATTCCCAGCTTCAGGCCAGGCCATGTGGACACCTCATGTGAGCCCCAGAGGCTGCTGCCAGCACACGGGACAGCAGCTGTGCTGCATCGAGACACACACGGGCACGAAGAGGGAAGAGACATCTGACCCACCAGACCTCGGGATGGTCAGAGACAAACAAGGGATGCAGGGGGACCCGGGAGTGGAGCAGGAGAGGTCCCAGAAGCCCCCCGGGCTGTTTGTGCTGCAGGAGCTCTGCAGGTCCCCAGCCCCACTGCTCACGCAGGGTCCCAGAGCAGATCACACAGGATCCCAGGGCTTTGAATGGCTCAGAGAAGGAGACTCCACACCCGCTCTGGGCAGCCTGGGCCAGGCTCTGGCACCTCCCAGCAAACAAGGTTCTGCTCATGTTCACATGGAGCCTCCTGTGGTTCAGTCTGTGCCCGTTGCCCCTCACCCTGGCGCTGGGCACCACTGAACAGAGTCTGCTCCATCCTCTGACACCCCCCCTGACATATTGACCATTGATCACATCCCTCTCAGCTTCTCTTCTCCAGCTCAGCAGCCCCAGCTCTCCCAGCCTTTCCTCACACAAAGATGCTCCAGACCCCTCAGCATCTTCCTGTCCCTCCCTGGACTCTCTGCAGTGACTCCTTGTCCTTCTGGAACCGGGGAGCCCAGCACTGGGCCCAGTTCTGCAGGTGGGGAGGAACAACCTCCCTGAGCTGCTGCCCGCACTCTTCCTCATGCAGCTCCCACCGCTCCAGCAGCACCGTTTTCCCTGGCACTGCCTCCCCTGCTCAGAGCCCCGCGGTGCCCCCGCCCCGCACACCGGGGCCGTGCCGGTGCCTCACCTTGTGGAACCGGATGACGGGCTCGGGATGGATGCGGATGATGTGCAGACACCAGCGGTAACCCTGCAGCAGCTGTGCAAACAAGCGGAGGAAGACGGCGCGGATCTCCTTGTCCTGACAAGAGAAGGACAGCACGGTCACAGCGCAGTCACGGCATGGTCACGGCGCGGTCACGGCGTGGTCATGGCATGGTCACGGCGCGGTCACGGCATGGTCACAACGTGGTCACGGCATGGCCACAGCGTGGTCACAAGTGTGGTCACAGTGCGGTCACGGCATGGTCACGGCGTGCTCAGGCAGAGGGTGCAGTCGAGCCAGCACACAGGGACACGGGTTAGTCCCAGGTTTAGGTTACGGTTGGACCCGATGATGTTAAAGGTCTCTTCCAACCAAAATGATTCTGTGATTCTATGACTCTACGCCCAGCACAGAGGTGAGGGGATCAAACCACGTGTTGGGGGCAGCATCTGCTGAGCAGGGCAAAGATTCCAGGGAGAAGGGGTCGTGGCAGCCGGGGTTCCCTGCTGTGTCCCCCTCCCCAGCAGCCTTGATGGGGACATGGGATCTCACAGTCCCCAGGTTTGCTCAAGCCCTCAAACATTCGGTGTTTGCCCCCAGCACGGCAGCAAACCCACAGCCCCATCCATGGGCCGGCCCCTGCCAGGCCCTGCCGGCCGCCAGGCCCCGGTGTCCCGGCAGGGACGCCTCTGCCTCTTCACCTCAGCAGCACCGAGATGGACACAGGCCTGGAACCACACCGCCATGCCCAAGGAACGGGGTGTCTGGCCGGGACTGGATGGGCTTTTGAGGTCCCTTCCAACCCGTAACATTCTGTGACTCCGTGAGGGGCTCCCCTTCCTCCCCACTCCACTCACCTGCATTTTGAGAGAAGAGGCGGAAATGGTCGAAGGGGGGAACGCGAGATCCGCCACCTCCAGCTCGGGGTCCAGGACCTGCACAGATAACGCACAAAGCTCCCTCAGCCTGGGCTGGGGGTCTCTGTGCTCACAGCTGGAAAAGGGGAAGCAGCATCCCCAGTGGGGAGGGGGAGCTGCTCCTATGGGGACCTGGGGGCTCAGCACCATGGGGCTGCGGCAGAACCAGCCCCACCGCTCACCACAGCCAAGGAGCAGAACCCAAGCTGTACAGGGTTGGTTTGGCACGGCCGCCCTGGGCCTGCTTTGCACAGTCGGTGACCTCCAGGAACAAGCGAGGGGCCAGAAAAAAGCCCCAGGGATGCAGCTGCTTCCTGCGCATGGGCCGGGAGCCAGCGCTGGGTTCCCAGAAACCGCAGGAAGAACCAGCCCCTCCGGCACCGCCACGGCCAGAGGCCACCAGGATCAGGAAGGGTGTCCTGCGAGCGGCGAGTGGGACCACGACACACGGACCTCCGCTACCAGAGGAGCCCCCAGCGCTCCGTTCTCACGGGAGCGTGCGTCTCTCCCGAGGTGTTCACGCCACGGGACAGGGACAGGCGGTGGCACTCACCATGGAGAGGGCTTCCCGCGTCTGCTGGAGCAGCGGCTCGGGGAGCAGGGAGATGTGCACGCACTCGGGCACGTTCACCGTCCCGCCGTCCAGGTCTGCGATAACAACATCGAGCTGGAAGCGGCAGGACAGGCGTGAGGCGAGGCCGGGCTCCCGACACCCTCCCACAGCTCCCGGGGCGCGGGGCAGCGCGTTTGGGAACGGCAAGGCTCCTCTCCTCCTCTGGGAGTCCTCAGTAGTTATTTTCCCCCATCCACTGTCACCAAACCCAAGCTATGAGGGATCCCATCGCTCCCGCAGCGAAGGTCGGGGTGGGCCAGCCCGGCAGGAGGGACTTTGTGGCATCCAGGCCCTCGCACCTCACCAGCCCAGCTCTCAGGGAGAGCACAAATCTGGCCCGGCACGGAGCCCGTCCTGCCCAACCACCACGGCACGGAGCAGGGGGTGCAGGGGGCTGCACCGAACCCCGTTCCAGTTCACATCGCACTCATTTAGGGCAAAAAAGTTGGTGAAGGTTTGGAGGGGAAGCCGTGTGAGCAGCGGCTGCAGTCCCTGGGTTTGCTCAGCTGGAGCAGAGCAGACTGAGGGCAGAGCCCATGGGCTGCAGGTTCCTCAGCTGGAGCAGGAGGGGCAGGGTGAGCTCTGCTCTGTGACAGTGACAGAGCCCAGGGAACGGCAGCAGATGTGCCAGGGAGGGTCAGTGGGACATGAGGCAAAGGTTCTTCCCCAGAGGTGCTGGACACTGAACAGGCTCCCAGGGAGGTGTCACGGCCCAACCTGACAGTGTTCAAGCAGAGACTGGACAGCATGGTCAGACACACGGGGTGACCTGTGGGGTGTCCTGTGCAGGGACAGCACTTGGACTCTGATCCCTGTGGGTCCTTCCAGCCCAGGACATTCTATGATTCATTACACTTTGATTTAAATCACTTTCTGAACTGATGCCAGCAAGGCTCCAAACCCCATCGCGGGTGCACCCCGGGGGTTCTGTGCCAGCTCTGCAGCCCCGGCACCGCGGCCTGGCCAGCCCTGCGTGGCCCGAGTGGCACACGAGGATCACAGCCCGGGTTGGTGTGCTCAGCCCGCGGCCCTGGGCACCCCCTGGACAACGTCTGCCACTCAGAGGGCCGGAATGGCCCTGGTGTCACCTCGCACCGCCCCTGCCCCGGCACACGCGTCTCACCAGCTCCTGCGTCTCCGACTGGAAGATGGAGTGGACGCCGATGATGAAGGGCGTTGGGGTGCTCAGGACCTCCAGCAGCTGCGCGGGCAGGATGGGCACGTACGTGAAACTGCAACCGAGACAGAGCATCGCTGCAGGTGGCCGAGCCCCGTCCCGCTGCGGGGGACCGTCCCAGGACGTCCGGCCTCCTGCGGGCACCCTCGGCCCCTCACAGTTCGTGCCCTGCAGCTGAGCAGTTCCTGAGTGCTCGGGGACAGTGACTGCGATAACCTTCTGGCCCTGGAGCTACAACCCGAGCCTGCCTGAGGGAAAGGTTTCCAGCAGAGCCATTTAACTCCAAAAAGAGCTTTCTGCGGAATACAAACAGCCTTTCTGCAGCCTGGGGCATGGAAGGCCACGTGGAAGCAGCGCAACAGGATCCAGCAGTAACAAGGGCCCGTCTATCCCTGCCGTCCCACTCAGATGTGCAAACAGTCTGTGACCAGTGTCCCCTCCCTGGCCCAGCTACTCACAGCGTCCCCAGGTCCCTGACACTGGGGCGAGTGGGGTGACAGGGCCCCACAGGAGTCACCACGGTGGCTTGGCCACCAGCAGCCCCCAACAAAAGCCCTGTACGTGTGTGGCCCTTTCCAGGGTGGGCAGAATTCACAGCATCACTTCCTGGAACGCTCCCAGTGTCCAGCATCCCCGTTCAGTGGGACTCTGTGCCCGAGGTGGGATGCAGGGCTGCTGGGGGACACGGTGCGCCCAGGCTGGGATGGGGAGATGCCGGCAGACACGGTGCGCCCGGGCTGGGATGGGGAGATGCCGGCAGACACGGTGCGCCCAGGCCGGGATGGGGAGATGCCGGCAGACACGGTGCGCCCGGGCTGGGATGGGGAGATGCCGGCAGACACGGTGCGCCCAGGCTGGGATGGGGAGATGCCAGCAGACACGGTGCGCCCAGGCCGGGATGGGGAGATGCCGGCAGACACGGTGCGCCCAGGCTGGGATGGGGCGATGCCAGCAGACACGGTGCGCCCAGGCCGGGATGGGGAGATGCCGGCAGACACGGTGCGCCCAGGCCGGGATGGGGCGATGCCGGCAGACACGGTGCGCCCAGGCCGGGATGGGGAGATGCCGGCAGACACGGTGCGCCCAGGCCGGGATGGGGAGATGCCGGCAGACACGGTGCGCCCAGGCTGGGATGGGGAGATGCCGGCAGACGCGGTGCGCCCAGGCTGGGATGGGGAGATGCCGGCAGACACGGTGCGCCCAGGCTGGGATGGGGAGATGCCGGCAGACACGGTGCGCCCAGGCTGGGATGGGGAGATGCCGGCAGACGCGGTGCGCCCAGGCTGGGATGGGGAGATGCCGGCAGACACGGTGCGCCCAGGCTGGGATGGGGAGATGCCGGCAGACACAGTGCGCCCAGGTTGGGATGGGGAGATGCCGGCAGACACAGTGCACCCAGGCTCTGTGCTCTGTACAGGCTGCAGCGCAGCTGAGAGAAGGGAAAGGGGATGGATTCTGGATAGAAAAGCACCTCTGGCATCTCCCCCACACACCATCGGACCATGTGCCATAGCCTGACGGGTTTGTGTCCCTCTGCCAAAGGCCACTGTGGTTAGAAACTGTGTGTGCCAGTGGCTCCCGGAGCCACAGCCACTGCTAAGGCCTCGCTCCCTGCTCCAAGTGCCAGAGCCCGGCTTTGCCCTGGGGAGGAGGGAGGCGGGGGAGGAAGGTTCACAGCCCTTAGCTGCTGGGGACACTCTGGAATTACGTTGCTGTGCGTACCAAAGGCTTCAGAAAAGGGGATTTCAGCACCACCAAGGCCTGTGGGCATTCATCCACCTGTACCTGCACCAGCAGCACCAAAACCACAGCTCCTTACCAGGAACATGGCCATGAAACCAGGAGGCAGTGAGGACATGGGACAAGGGGCGGGCAGGACGGGCAGGACGGGCTCAGTGGGCAGCTCCAGGCTGCTGTAGGGGGCTGTGGGACTCGGGGAGCCCTGAGGTTCCCTCACCTGTACTTGAGGGGGAACATCAGCGCCAGGAGAGCCCGGCAGGCGTCAGTGAGCCGCTGGTAACTGCTGGAGAGAAACAGGATCTTGTGCTCGGTGAGCGCCGCGCAGAACAGATACAGCACATTGGTGATGCCTGGGAGAGGGGGAGAGAGTGCTCAGAAATGGGGGTTCCCCTCCACACCCCGCCAGAGACTGTGAATTCCCCCCCAGGCTGGATCCCACTCCCCACCCACAGGTTCTGCACAACCGAAGAGCTCAACATCCCCCAAAGAGCCACTCTGGGGTCACCCAGGTACGTCCTCCCCAAGGAACCCCCTTTCAGAGAGGTGTCAGCAGTTCGGTTGAGCACCAGTGTCCTTCAGTTGGGGGCACAAGGGCAAGGGTAGCACCTCATAGAACAGTTTGGGTTGAAGGGACCTTCCCAGCTCCCCCAGTGCCCCCCCTGCCATGACAGGGACATCTTCAGCAGCTCAGGGTGCTCAGAGCCCCGTCCAGCCTGGCCTGGGATGTCTCCAGGGATGGTTCATCCACCACCTCTCTGGGAACCTGGGCCAGGCTCTCACCACCCTCAGGGCAACAATTCCTTCCTCATGTCCAGCCTGGATCTCCCTCCTTCCTCCAGGCACCCTCTCCCACCACCCGGACTGCTCCCCATGAGACGTGGCCACATCCCTGTGTCCGTGTGGGCAGAGCTGCCCATCTCCTGCCCTCCTGGGGAAGGCAAAGCGGGGCCGGGGGGGTCGATCCGAGGCGGCCGCGGCTGGAGCAGAGCCCTGAGCTGGGAGGCGGCGTGCAGGGAACCCAAGCCCAGCAGCCGCCAGCTGGCTCGGGGAGCGCCCCGGTGGGGAGGGGACGTGGGGACGAGTCTCACCGAGCTGGCGGAAGAGCAGGGCCACGCTGCAGCTGCTGACGGGGAGCGAGTCGTTGATGGGGGTCTGGATCACCTGCCTGTCCCCGGCTCCCAGAGAGATCGTCCTCTGCAAGAGAACACACACCCGGTTGCTGGGTGTCTGCACGAGCGAGGGCTGAGCACCAGCACCCAGGGGAAGGCAGTCACCTCGCCGAGCCAGTGACACCCCCAGTGCCCCCGGTACACAGGGACAGGGTGACCATGTCCTCGGCACAACCCTTGTACCCATCACGGCAGCGTGTCCGGCCGCGGCACAGAGGCACGGCTGCTGCAGCACGAGGAGTGAGAGCATCCTGCACCAACACACATCGTGCGCTTGGCTGGGGCCGGGGGCTGCGGGCAAGAACGAGACCTGACCAAAAAATGGTGGTCCCGGCCAGCACAGGCAGCTCCTTCACAGCTGATAGAGTCACAGAATCATGTTGGCTGGAAAAAACCCTCCAGATCATGGAGTCCAACTGTTCCCCAGCCCTGTCCCTGCCCCATGTCCTGAGAACCTCCTGTCCGTCTGTCCAGCCCTCCAGGGATGGTGACTCCAGCACTGCCCTGGGCAGCCTGTTCCAATGCCCCACAGCCCTTTGGGGAAGAAATTGTTCCCACATCCAACCTCAACCTCCCCTGGTGCAACTTGAGGCCGTTTCCTCTGCTCCTGGCGCTTGTTCCTGGGGAGCAGAGCCCGACCCCCCTGGCTCCAAGCTCCTTTCAGGCAGTTCAGAGATCAGAAGGTCTCCCCTCAGCTCCTGTTCTCCAGCTGAACCCCCAGGTCCCTCAGCCGCTCCCATCGCACTTGTGCTCCAGCCCCTCACCAGCTCCGTTCCCTCCTCTCCACTCGCTCCAGCACCTCAAGGCCTTTCTTGGCGTGAGCGGCCCCGAGCTGCCCCCAGGTGGCACAAGCCCCCAGCACAGTGGACCCCACAGCCGGGGGGAACTGCCCTCTGTGCCACTAAAGGAGCAGCCCCAGTGCTGCAGCTGCTCCCATGGTCCAGGCAGCGTGCACGGGCCCTGACGGCTCCTGGGAAGGACAGAACGGGCACAGTCTCCCTGCTTCTTTCCAGTACAATCTTTCCTTAGATCTAAGCTCATTCCCATTGGCACAGGGAAGCCTGGATGTCCCCAGTCTCTCCAGGCTGCAGAGTTTGGAACGACCTGATCACCACCCCTCTTCTCCTCTTGCTGCACCTCTCTAGGGAAAACCCTCCCGGCCCCCCAGGCTGTTTGTGCTGCAGGAGCTCTGCAGGTCCCCAGCCCCACTGCTCACGCAGGGTCCCAGAGCAGATCACACAGGATCCCAGGGCTTTGAATGGCTCAGAGAAGGAGACTCCACACCCGCTCTGGGCAGCCTGGGCCAGGCTCTGGCACCTCCCAGCACACAAGGTTCTGCTCATGTTCACATGGAGCCTCCTGTGGTTCAGTCTGTGCCCGTTGCCCCTCACCCTGGTGCTGGGCACCACTGAACAGAGTCTGCTCCATCCTCTGACACCCCCCTGACATATTGATCATTGATCACATCCCTCTCAGCTTCTCTTCTCCAGCTCAGCAGCCCCAGCTCTCCCAGCCTTTCCTCACACAAAGATGCTCCAGACCCCTCAGCACCTCCCTGTCCCTCCCTGGACTCCTCCTCTGCAACCTCAGGTTTCACCACAACCCCCTCCCCGCTCAGCCCCCGCAGCCACAAGAGCCAAGGCCCCTGTATCCACCAGAAATCCGCTCCTCAATGTTCCATCCTGCACTGCAGAACCGACACCCTGAGCAAGGTGTCCCCGCAGGGGCCACCGTGTTGTCACAGCCCCAGGGCAGCGCTCGTGGGGACGCAGAGTGCAGGGATGGGGGATCCCACCCTGCCCAGGCCTGGGGACACGTCCCCCCTGTCCCCCTGTGCCACACGCAGACACACGGACACCCCGGGGTGCCCCTGAGCAGCCGTGCCCGGGCCCCGCCGCTGCACCTCGCGCCACCTTTGGGGACAATAAAAGCGTGGTGGCTAATGAGACAGACCCAAGGAAAGAAAAGGTGTGCGTACCGCTGCTTCGTCCTCCGCGTCAGGCTGAGATAGAGACAGACAGAGACAGCACAGTCAGTTAGAGACACACAGGGACAGCGGGAGCGACAACACGGGCTGAGGCCAGCGACAAGCAGGGACCGGCACGGCGGGGAGGAGAAACGCACACACACACATACATGGGGCAGGAGCAAGAGCTACGACACTGGGAAAGAGCGGTGGGACACAGTGGGAGGACAGGTAGAGCATGGCGAGGGAAGTGCCACCAAACTGTCCTCCCTGGAGCACGCTGCTCGTTCCCACAGCGCAGAGCCACCCTGCCACAACCGGGAGGTGACCACCAACTGTGCCCCAAAGCGCTGTTCGGCGAGGCACAGCGGCTCGAGGCTGTCCTGGTGCCAACAGCCTCTCCTGGCCCGTGCTGCCGCGTGCGTGTCCCCCGGGAGGGACCAGCTGCGGTGGGACAGGCCCGGGAGATCCACAGGGACGCTCCCGCGCTCGCCTGGGACAGAGCAAACCCGGGACACCCGGCCCGGAGCCACAGCCCTGGGTGCGGGCAGCACCCGATCTCTGCTCCAGAGGACGGGACATGACGGCACCGTCCTGCTCCTGCAAACATGGGGAGCGCTGCGGGCCCTCCCGGGGATGCGTCGCTCTGGGTTATCAGGGGAAGCACCAAACCTTTCACAGAATCACAGGAGGGTTTGGGTGGGAAGGGACCATGATGAGCAATGAGCAGGGACATCTTCAGCAGCTCAGGTTGCTCAGACCCCGTCCAGCCTGGCCTGGGATGTCTCCAGGGATGGTTCAGCCACCACCTCTCTGGGAACCTGGGCCAGGCTCTCACCACCCTCAGGGACAACGGTTTCTTCTTTTCCCTCTGACGCCCGTGACGCAGCTCAAGGGGCAGAAAGCGCCTGCAAGCAGCCTGCGCAGAGACACGGGTTCAAGGCAGCACCTTCCGCAGGGTCACGGCTGCGGTGGGGGCAGAAACCTCTGTCTGCAGGGACCTGTGGTGCTGCCCGGCCCTGCAAAGGTTCCTGAGAGAAGGAGATGGTATGTTTTGGCGAGGAAAGCAGAGCTCAGCTGAAGGGGAAGAGCCCCTGGAGGAGACAAGCGCCCGTCCATGGCTGCGCTCCACGCATTAGTGCAGCACAAGGCTCCAGGACGTTTCGCTGCCTCCTGTCCCCGGGTCCAGCCGGGCTCCCTCCACTCCTGCCAGCTCCACCAGCCCGTCCTCACCCGTCTGTGGTCACACGAGGGGACAGGGCCTGGCTGGAGGCACCCACGGCTCCGAGGGACAACGGGAGGGTTTTCTGACAGACCCAGCCCTGGGCGCACGTGAGGCCGCTGCTCCTCAAGCCCCATCCATGGGAGATGGAGGCCACGCCAAGCACCGGCCAGGGTTGTGAGGACAGAGCTCCAGGCTGCTCAGCCGGCACAGGCCGGCCTGGCCTGGCCAGTGTCCCCAGAGCTGCCCCGTCCTCGCTCTCACAAGTGGCCCGTGACCACTCCTGAGCAGCTCCCCGGGCAATGGGACAGGCGTGAGCGGAGCAGCGGGACCTCCCCGAGCAGGAGTGACCAGAGACCGTGGCGATTGTTTGCACAGACCCATCGGTGACCACGTAAAGCAGCTGCTGGTCAAATCCCCCCACGCTCCCTCCTGGAGGGGACGAGGGCCCAGACCACGCTGCCCGGTCACAGCAAGCTGCAGCGAAGCGAAGCAGCAAGATCTCAGCTGATGTGGTGCTGAGCGGCTCCAAACCCCAGAAGAGGTCTGTTGTTTCTACTCTTCAGCGCTTGGGAAGGCACTGCCTGCGCAGCCATGCAGCCGTGCCCTGCGGCGGCTCCTCCGGCAGCGCCGCGGTGAGCCGGGCTCTGCCATGGCCAAACAGCCCTGCCCTGCTCCCCCAGCGCAGCAGAACCAGACAGAGCCCAGCAAACACCCCGCTCGGGGGCAGCAGCAGCGGGGGGGGGAAGGGGCCGGGCACCCACCTGCGCTCCCCCGGTGATGGGGATGGTGCACGTCAGCAGGTTCCCGATGACGTTCTCCAGGGACACGCTCAGGCCGTCCACGTAGATGGTGTAGATCAAGCCCAGGCTGTTCTGGAGAGGGGAGCACAGCGCAGCTGAGCACCGGGGTGCGGCTGAGGAGCCCCACTGCACGAGTGGCTCCCAGGGCTTGTCACCAGGCTGTGACAGCCACCTCTGCACAGAAACACGATGTGAGGGATCGGAAGGGCCCTGGAAAGCTCATCCAGTGCAATCCCCTCATGGAGCAGGAACACCCAGCTGAGGTTCCACAGGAAGGGGTCCAGGCGGGTTTGAATGTCTGCAGAGAAGGAGACTCCACAACCTCCCTGGGCAGCCTGGGCCAGGCTCTGACACCCTCACCCCCAACAAGTTGCTTCTCATATTCAAGTGGAACCTCCTGTGTTCCAGTTTGCACCCATTGCCCCTTGTCCTGTCACTGGTTGTCACCCAGCAGAGCCTGGCTCCATCCTCCTGACACTGCCCCTTTCCATATTGATCCCCAGGAATGAGTCCCCCCTCAGTCTCCTCTTCTCCAGCTCCAGAGCCCCAGCTCCCTCAGCCTTTCCTCCCACGGGAGATGCTCCACTCCCTCCAGCATCTTGGTGGCTGCGCTGGACTCTCTCCAGCAGTTCCCTGTCCTTCTGGAGCTGAGGGGCCACAACTGGACACAATATTCCAGGTGTGGTCTCCCCAGGGCAGAGCAGAGGGGCAGGAGAACCTCTCTGACCTACTGACCGCCCCCTTCTAACCCACCCCAGGTCCCATTGGCCTTCCTGGCCACAAGGGCCCAGTGCTGGCTCATGCTCACCCTGCTGTCCCCAGGACCCCCAGGTCCCTTTTCAGCGCTCTCCAACAGGACACTCCCCATCTTATAATGGTACCTAGGGTTGTTCTTGCCCAGATACAAGACCCTACACTTGTCCCCCTCTTGGTTCCAGTGCTCAAGGTCTTCCCCCCAGACCTGCCGTGGTGACTCCTCATCAGCAGGACAGGATAATTAATCAGCCAGCGCTCAGTTTGCCACCAGCCAGCAGCACCGAGCCCACCAGCGCCATCCCAAACGTGTCCCTGGGCCAGAGCTGAGCAGGAGCAGCAGGGGGTTCAAAACCTCCTGGTCAGAGGTGCCTGAGAACAGATGGGTTTCCCCGCACCCCTGAGCACCCCGCTCCCTGCGGGTTCACATCGAGTCTCACAAAAACCCCATGCGAGGGATGGGAAGGAGCCCAGGGCTCCACCGAGGCTGGGCCCGCTCTGCTCGGACAGGGCCCTTCACAACACCCTTAGCTGCTGGTTAACAAGCCGGGTGGTCAGCGTAGGGCCCTTCCAACTGAAATAGCCCATTCTGCTCTGTTTGGGAAGCAAGACCAGCTCCAGCACAGAGGCTTTGGAGAGAATGGGCCGGGCAGCTCCTGCTCACTGGAGTAACGGAGTGAGGAGGAAGGTCATGAAGAGAAGGAGAAGGAGAAGGAGAAGGAGAAGGAGAAGGAGAAGGAGAAGGAGAAGGAGAAGGAGAAGGAGAAGGAGAAGGAGGAGGAGGAGGAGAAGGAGAAGGAGAAGGAGAAGGAGGAGGAGGAGGAGGAGGAGGAGGAGGAGGAGGAGAAGGAGAAGGAGGAGGGGAAGGAGGAGGGGAAGGAGGAGGAGGAGGAGGAGGAGAAGGAGGAGGAGAAGGAGAAGGAGAAGGAGAAGGAGAAGGAGAAGGAGAAGGAGAAGGAGAAGGAGAAGGAGAAGGAGAAGGAGAAGGAGAAGGAGAAGGAGAAGGAGAAGGAGAAGGAGAAGGAGAAGGAGAAGGAGAAGGAGGAGGAGAAGAAGAAGGAGAAGGAGAAGGAGGAGGAGGAGGAGAAGGAGGAGGAGGAGGAGAAGGAGGAGGAGGAGGAGGAGAAGGAGGAGGAGGGGGAGGAGGAGGAGGAGGAGAAGGAGGAGGAGGAGGAGGAGGAGGAGGAGGAGGAAGAGAAGGAGGAAAAGAAGGAGAAGGAGGAAGAGAAGGAGGAGGAGGAGGAGGAGAAGGAGAAGATAGAAGAAAGGAGAAAGGAGAAAGGAGACAGGAGAAGGAGAAAGGAAGAGAAGCTCCATGCTCAGAGACCTCCTGGGGACACCCAGTGACATTCTGGGGTTTGTGTCACAGCTAAGGGAGAAGTGGCCCAGATCACCAGGCCTGTAGAGCTCTTGTCGCTCGCCTGTTCCTCAGAACTCACTGAGGTGAATCACTCAAGCAACCGAGCGCTGCAATCAGGCAGCCAAATGCGCAGTGCCAACGTGACCGGGCCTCCTCAGGAACCAGCCAGGGAGGATGAGCCGTCCCTCCCTGGACTCTCTGCAGTGACTCCTTGTCCTTCTGGAACCGGGGAGCCCAGCACTGGGCCCAGTTTTGCAGATGGGGAGGAACAACCTCCCTGAGCTGCTGCCCACACTCTTCCTCACCCCCCAGGTACCACTAGTCTCTGGGCACATCGCTGGCTCGTGTCACCCTGTTGTCACCCTGTTGTCCCCAGAGCCAGCAGCTCAACCAGCTTTGGCCCAGCAGGAGAGCGGCCCGGCCGACCTCGCTCTGCTGGAGACGACGAGCAGCTCCTGCGATGTAGGGAATTCCAACTCCACGAAGGCCATCCAAGACGGGAGGACAACTACACGATCAACGGTTTGCAACGAGGGAAATGTGGTGGTGATCCAGGCTCATTTCTACTCGTATGCACCTGTGCTGTTAAAAGCCACCGCCAGACACAGAGCTTGACCCCATCTCAGGCAGCTTTCCCCACAGAACACCCCGGCTTTCTTCCTGGGAGGGTGGGTGAACACTGGCACCGGTTCCCCATGAGCTGTGCAGCCACCATCCTCAGAAATGACTCAAACCCCACGTGGACGGTCTCCAGGACACCCTGCTCGAGCAGGGCTGGAGCAGGTACCTCCAGAGCCGCCTCCAGCCTCCATGACCTGCTTTGGGGTGTGAGTCCGCAAGGCCCCAAGTTTGTGCTGTTTGAAGCGGCTCCAGGCCAGAGAACAGAGCGATACAGTGATATTTCCACCCTGACAGTTATTAATGCCTGGAGCCCGCTGCGGCTGAACGCCCCGAGGGAACAGCATGTGCTCCCATTCACGGAGCTGGCTGCGAACAGGAGGTTCAAGAACAGAAGGGAGCCCAGAGGCGACGTCCTCGCCGCGGGAGGGAACAGGAGGGACACGGGCTGGCCCGCTGGAGAACGCTGCCCTCTCGTGAGCCCAGCGCCCGGGCGAGCTCAGGAGAGACTCCCGCCCTGCCCGGGACCGGGGGAGCAGCCGGGGGGGCCCACACGTCCCCCTGCAGAGCCGCGGACACAATGCGCACCGAGGCCGTTTGTAAAGACGCCAGCTCACAGCCCGGGCCCTCACCAACCCTTTACAGCCACATAACGCAGCGCGTGTAAAGAAAACAGAGATGGCCAAGATAAACGCCCCGGCAGGAACGGGCTGTTCTCCACAGGTTTGCCGTGAACAAAACCGGGTCGAGGCCGCCAGCTGCCGCGTCCCGGTTTGCCACCCGGGTTCACTGCGCAGCCGCTGACCTGGCTCGGGGGGCTGGCTGGGGATGGGGGCCGGGCAGCTCTCCCCACGGGTGCTGTGCCAGGCGGCTCCTGCTCCTGGCAGCCACTGCGCAGCTCCTGGTCGCTCCCAGAACCCGAAAATCTCCACTAACGTTGCTCCCCCAGCCCCAGCGCCCACACTCACCCGGAACACCTCGGCGTGGTCCAGCCGTGACACCAGCACCAAGCTCTTGGGAGCAAAGAGCTGTGCGGGTTGAACAGGAGACGATGGCTCCTCTTCCTCCTCCTCGCCATTCCTGGGGTGGCTCTGAGGCTGGGGAGACACGTCAGCCAGGTCCTGGGGTCACAAACAGGCTGATCCTCTCTCTCCCAAACCTCTGACATGGGGGCCAGGGTTCCCCCGACACGGGGAGAGCAGGAACCACCGGCCCACGCCAAGGGCAGCCCCGTGCCGCTGCCCAGCCCGCCCGGCGCCGGTACCTGTGCGCTCTCCACGGCCTCCCAGAAGGTGAAGCAGGCGCAGTAGTGCCGCTCCGAGTTGATGTCGGTCAGCACGGCCACGAAGAAGGTGGGGGGGTTCCTCTTGGTGAAGAGCTGCCAGCCGCTGGGCTGGCAGAACTGCAAGAGACGGCAGGGATGGTGCTCAGGGGGCTGAGCTGCCCCTCGTCCCCCGGCATCGCCGTGGGGCCGGGGGTTCCGCGGGCTGGACGGTGAGAACACAAATCACTGGGTACCGACAGCGCTCAGTACCGGCTGCGGGGACAGGGAGCTCAGGGTGGCAGCACCTCACCTATGGAGGACTGAGGGAGATGGAGCCGGGCACCCTCTCCGGCACCCGTGGCTCCCAGGGCGTGGGGGGAGCGCCGGCCAGAGGCTCTACCCTGCTTTTGGCTGGGGTAATGTTAATTTTGTTCTCAGTACAGTTAGTGCTGCGTTTGGATTTCTATTGAGAGTGATGTTGATAACGCGCTGATTTAGCTGCTGCTGAGCAGTCAAGGACTTTTCAGCTCCTCACGTTGTGCCAGGGGCACAAGGAGCTGGGAGGGGACACGCTGGGACAGCTGACCCCAGGGACGCCCCACACCATCGACGTCACGCTCAGTATGGGTATGGGGAAGGAGCAGGAAGGGGACATTCAGAGTGACGGTGTCTGCCTTCCCAAGTCACCGTCACCTGTGACGCATCCCCACTGTCCTGGGGACGGCTGAACGCGCCCGCCATGGGAAGCGGGGCACGAATTCCTCATTTTGCTTTGCTTGCGTGTGCAGCTTCTGCTTTACTTACTACATGGGCTATAACTCAACCCACGAGTTTCTCACTTTTACCCTTCCGATTCTCGCCCGTCCCACCGGCGGGCAGTGAGCGAGCGGCTGCGTGGGCTCAGCTGTCAGTTGGGGTTAAACCACCCCAGGCTCCTGGTCCCTCTCGGTGGGGACAGCAGGACAGGTGACGGGTGACAGGACACGGGCGCTGCCCCGGGAGGTGACACCGCTCCCTGGGGCCGGCCGTGGCTGCACCAACACCCACTTCAGGCAGCTCCGAACACGGCTGTACGGGTTTCTGGGGACTTTCCAAACGCCCTCCCCGGGCTGGTGGGTAATTCCAGCCAGCGGCCCGAGGACTCCCCCTGGGTTTCGAAGCCTCAAGGGATTTTTCTCTATTTCCTCAGTGTCTGCATGTGGCTGGTAGAATCACAGAACCACAGGATGTCCTGGGCTGAAGGACCCACAGGATCATCAGTTCAACTGCTGTCCCTGCACAGGACACCCCACAGGTCACCCCGTGTGTCTGAGGACGCTGTCCAGTCTCTGCTTGAACACTGTCAGGTTGGGCCGTGACCCCTCCCTGGGAGCCTGTTCAGTGTCCAGCACCTCTGGGGAAGAACCTTTGCCTCATGTCCCACTGACCCTCCCGGCACATCTGCTGCCGTTCCCTGGGCTCTGTCACTGTCACAGAGCAGAGCTCACCCTGCCCCTCCTGCTCCTGCTGCGGAACCTGCAGCCCATGAGCTCTGCCCTCAGTCTGCTCTGCTCCAGCTGAGCAAACCCAGGGACTGCAGCCGCTGCTCACACGGCTTCCCCTCCAAACCTTCACCACTTCATGGCCTCCTCTGGACACCCTCCAGCAGCTTTTTATCCTTTCCATCCTGTGTCCCCAGCCCTGCACACAGTGAATGCCCCAGGTGAGGCCGCAGCAGTGCGGAGCAGAGCGGGACAGTCCCTGCCACATCCGCCCCTGCAAACCTGCGTCCCGGGGCCTCTCCCTCCTGCTGCCGCTGTCACATGTCACCCCGCGCTGTCCCCTGCCTGCTCCCCAGGTGAGTGCACAGCGCTCTCTGCCAACACCAGAGCTCCTCTCCCCCTGGGCTCCAGAGTGAGCCCACAGCTCTGTGCAAACACCCCCAGAGCCGGCAGGAAGCAGAGCACAGCACACCAAGCGCTGCCTGCGGGACATGGGGTCCAGCGCCTCCTGCTGCTGAGAGGGATGGACGGACGGACGGAGCGGCCGCAGCTCCAAGCCTTCCCGGCGGGGACTGTCACATACAGGCCAGAGTCGGGGCCAGGGGTGCTCATCCACAGGCCTGAGCCATGAAGTGTGGACCCCCGGGGCTGCTCCTCCAGCAGAGAACCCCGGGAGGACATCGGCAGGCACTGGAACAGGCTGCCCAGCGAGTGTGGAGTCACCATCCCTGGAGGGGCTTAAAAGGCATTGAGATGAGGTTCTCAGGGACGTGGGTTAGTGCCAGAGTGAGGTTATGGTTGGACTCGATGATCCTGAGCGTCTCTTCCAACTGAAATGATTCTGATTCTCTAACACCATCGCTCTCTGCTCCGCTCTCCGGTCACACCAAGGAGCCGCAGCCCATTCCACAGGCAATTACACCACCGTTAAATGGGCGCAGGGAAACGATGGCACAACACAACCACGGACACACCAGCACCTCTTCACTCGGGTCACAGCTGCCCAGCCGAGGCACGGCTCTGTCACCCCCTGCCCTGGGCCCAGCGGGACCATCGCAGCCCTCGGTCCCCCACGGGACGGACAGGAGCTCCAAGCAGCCAGCGCTCTGCCATGGACACAGGGAGATCCATCAGCTCCCTAAACCAGCGCTGCGGAGAGGACAGGTGACTGCGAACCACAGCAGGGGACACCCGGATCGGTCACAGCGCTGGGGCAGGCGGCTCTGCCCGTCTGTGCCCTGGAGCCGCTTCAGCCCCGTCTGATTGCACCCGCTGCTCCCTGAGCCATTTATCGCGCAGCAGGCACACAAAGCAGCCACCTGTTCATACAGCAGGAGGCACTCGCATGTCTGACCGCCCCAGCCGCTGCCCGTTCAAACCAGATCCTCTAGGAAGGACAAACGTCCCCCGTGACAGACGGGCGCACATTGGCTGAAACAAGAGCCCTCCAGAAGCAACCCGACCATGGTCGATGGTGGTACCGTGGCGCCCTGCAACACTGCGGGTGACACAGGTAAAGCAGACTGAACGATGGACCCCATGCAGAGCTGAAGATCTGTGTGTGCAAGAGGGAGCTCGTCACCCACCCCTGCCCAAAATCAGCCCCGGGGTGGGAGGATGCTCACCCTGCACCCCTGGGGAGCGACTGTCCCCTGGGATGGGGACCTCGGATCCTGGGGCAGTTCTGGGCCCCTCACGCCAAGAAAGGCCTTGAGGTGCTGGAGTGAGTGGAGAGAAGGGAACGGAGCTGGTGAGGGGCTGGAGCACAAGTGTGATGGGAGCGGCTGAGGGAGCTGGGGGGTTCAGCTGGAGAACAGGAGCTGAGGGGAGACCTTCTGATCTCTGAACTGCCTGAAAGGAGCTTGGAGCCAGGGGGGTCGGGCTCTGCTCCCCAGGAACAAGCGCCAGGAGCAGAGGAAACGGCCTCAAGTTGCGCCAGGGGAGGTTGAGGTTGGATCTGGGAACAATTTCTTCCCCAAAGGGCTGTGGGGCATTGGAACAGGCTGCCCAGGGCAGTGCTGGAGTCACCAGCCCTGGAGGGCTGGACAGACGGACAGGAGGTTCTCAGGACATGGGGCAGTGCTGGGGTGCGTTATGGTTGGACTCAGTGATCTGGAGGGGCTTTCCCAACCAAAATGATTCTGTGATTCTGTGATTCTATCCTATGACACAACCACCCACGAGCAGCCTGAAGACCTGGGCACCCTCATGCTGTGTCACACAGATCGGTGGCACTGTGGGACAGGGGGACATGAGGACCAACCCAAACAACACTGTGACCAGCACAGGGGTGGGATCCAGACAGGGAAGGGGGATCCACCAGCCCTCAGTGGAGCACAGAAACCAGCACAACCCACGGGCCCCAGTTTGCGCTGGGATCTCCGTCCCACCGCACGCCCCTCAGCCGGCGCCACCGCGGGCACTGCAAGCAGTGACCCTGGACGTGAGAGCCGCCGGTCACAGCCCGAAGCGGGGTCCCTGCCTCGGTTTCCCTGCAGTAACACCCAGCTCTCCCAGTGCCCCAAGGCCTGGAGACCCCCAGCGTGTGGGGCTCGGGGCTGTGCGAGGGGAGGACGCTGCAGCAGAGTCACGTTCACACCCCATGTCTCTCCGCAGGAACTTCCACCCACTAAAATGGGCTATTTTGTTTGGAAACGCTGTCAGACTGCGCAAGGGCAGAAGCTACAAATTCCTGCTCCCTGCACGCACCAGAGAACCTTCTCCCCCAAAAAGCCACTAAAAGGAACAGAGCGGTGACCGCAGTGTGATGTGCAACCCAAACCCCCGGGGCAGGCTCTGCCCGATTTTCAGAAGCTGCTGTGGCCTGGGCGCAGTCCTGCTCAGCCCGGACCCTCCGGACAGCCCCCGGCTCCCAACGGGACACGCTCCCATTGCTGGAATTCCAGAGATTTTTTGGCTGGACAGTTTGACCCTTGGGAAAAGAGCAGCTTTCCTCTTTCCTTGGGACAGCTCCCAAGTCCCCTGCAGACAGGCGGGAACACTAACCAGACCTAGAGTATGTGCTTCTGCCTCAGCCAAGACAGCGCAGAGCAGTCCCAGATTGCGCCGGCGTCAGGGTGAGCACGCGATGGGGAGGTGAACCGGCCACGCTCACCCGCGGGCACGCGGCACGATTTGGTGGCCACGGCGGTGACTGCCGAGGCCACGGCCCTGGGACGGGGCAGAGGGATGAGATGGGGACCAGGGACGTGTCCAGCTTGACACCCTCCGCTCCTGCCACCATTTAAGGCAGGGTTTTGGTGAAGCCCGACACGAGAGCTTTGGATGGCACACGGCACGGTGCTGCTCAGCCTCCAACAGGCACGGCTCGCGTGGGAGCGCCCCGCACCGAAGGTGGGGTGACACCAGCTGGGGACAAGGCCACAGAACGGGGCAGGAGCTGAGAGTCCGGACGGGCAATGGGGGTGGCCGCAGATCCACCACTTGGGAAACCAGCACTACATCACTCAGGGAACTTGCCCAGGCCACAAAATGAGTGGCCACTGGGCCACCACCCCTTGGCTACCCAGAGACTGCCCAGGCCAGCGATCCCAACGCTCGGTGACATGTTCTAGGAACACAAGCTGCCAAGGCCACTCTCCCAGCTGGACGTGATGACCCTCACAGGTCCCCTCCAACCTGAGCGACTCTGTGATCCTGTCCTGTGATGCACAAAGCCCCAGGGACGTGCAGGGACCTGGAACGCCCTTTGCTGCACCAGGCACCCCGGGCTCCCTCGCCAAAACACCCCTGGCCAGGGCTGATGCTCGGACGCCCTTGGGTGAGCCTTCCTGGCCGGTGGCTCGGGCTGGCCTGTCCCAGCGGGAGGTGACACCTCCGGGGGCACGGGGGCTCTCGGCTCTCCCTGACTGTCACACTCCGGCCCCGCAGCACCGGCACCTCCCGGCACAGCAACGGCACCCGCGAGGCCGTGGGGAGCAGCGTGGGGAGAGCCCCAGTGCGGCACGGACGGGACTCCTGAAGCCTCGTCCCTCTCTGGTTTTGTCCTCTGCTGTACTTCAGCTGGAAGCAGGGGTGGAGGAGGAGAGAAGCCTGAAGGGGGCTCAGTTAAGGAGTGCAAAGGGTCTGGAGAAGCAGCAGCCTGAGTCACTCGCCCTGGCCGCAGCGCAGCAGCAGCTCGACTCCTTCAGAGCTCCCGGCAGCACCACGGCGGCAGGGACGGTCCGAGAGGAGCTTCTGCTCAAATTTAGCAACGAGAACAATCCCTTGATCCTCGATCAGCTAAAAAGCTGGTTTGTGAAGAACCCACAGCATGACCAGTTCCACTGGGTGTGTCGCTTCACGGGCACGACCCGGCAGCATCGCAGCCTCCGAGGGCTCCCGGCAGCTGGGGAGCGTCTCCCGAGGGCTGGGGAAGGGACACGGGGCCGGCGGCTCCTCATGGGTGGATGCAAACAGAGCACACCCAGCCCTGCGAGGGTGGGGAGGGCAAGGAGGGCGAGGAGGGCGAGGAGGGCAAACTGCTGCCGCCAGCCCGGGGAGCAGAGCGGTTTGCTGTGTGGACAGGTCGGACAACAGCAGAGCCCTGCTTCTTGTGATGGGGACATTTACACTGATGCTCTCGGAGCGCTCCAGCTTCCGCCGGTCCCCGAGGAGGGGAGCACAGCGGGCAGGAGAGCAGCAAGCGCCGGGCAGGGCGAGCGGCAGCGACCGTCTGGGTCCAAACGTGTTCAGAGCTGTGCTGGGGGCAGGTGGGAACCCCCGTCTCATGAGGGTCAGACCCCGTGGTGCCCAGCAGGATGTGTGCACACAGTGTCACCATCCCCGCGGTCCCGGTCCCGAGGGACAGCACACTCACCAGCTCGATGCCCTGGGGAAAGGGGTTGTCCTCCCAGTCCTTCTCCGGGAACCGCTGCAGGATCTGGCCCTGGCCATCCCCGCTCCCTGCGGAGACAAGAGCGGGTCAGCGGGAGCAGCACCGGCAGCACCACAGCCCCGACGCGCTGGCACGCGTCACCGCGTCACCTCCACGGGTACGGCAGCGCAGAGCGACCCCGGCCCCTTCCGCAAACACGGCTGGGTGGCAGCGCTGCCCACGCCAGCGGGAAAAGCGGCGATTTCCATCCAGTCACGAGCAAACAGCTCGCAAACCCCTTATCTCGAGCTGCGTCAGAGGCAAAGCAGAAGTGCAGCTGATCGCAGGTCGTAGGCTTCGTTCCTCGCGTTGCTAACGCACATCACACACACAGATTTGGAGCCACGTTCACTGCTCGTTATCTACAAGCTGGCACTTGACCTTTTCTCCAAACAATGGCACGGCGCTGCTCGGCGTTATTTTCGGGCTCCCCTGGAGCTGCCGTTTCCCTGCGGTTTCACGGCGGCTGGAGCGGCGGCGCTGCTGGGGGCTCCCACCCACGCCTGGCACCAGCCCCAACACAAACCTGCTGTGCACCGGACCCGGCCCGAGCCAGCCGGCTCTCCTGGAGCCACCAGCTCACGGGACAGCCTGAAGTGACGGTCAAACCAGCCCTGGAGCTCAGGTCGCTCTGGTTGCACTCACAGAGCCTGCAAGGGGGAAAAGCTTCTACATCAGCCACATCCCATCAGCGACAAAGCTGCTCACGGTAAAACCTGCCCCGGTGCAGGAGGCTGCGAACTGGGAGTGCTGAGAAGGGTTGAGCTTGGAGCCAGGCTGGGCACAGCCGGGAAGGCAGTGGCCCCAGGAAGCGGGACCTCAGTCCCCACAGAGCTGCCAAAGGACGGCTGTGACCACCCAACGTCCCGGGGGACGACGGCCTCTGATCATCCAACCACAGGATGGGGTGGAAGGAACCTTGAAGTTCTTCCAGTCCCCCTGCCATGACAGGGACATCTTCAGCAGCTCAGGTTGCTCAGAGCCCCGTCCAGCCTGGCCTGGGATGTCTCCAGGGATGGTTCAGCCACCACCTCTCTGGGAACCTGGGCCAGGCTCTCACCACCCTCAGGGACAACAATTCCTTCCTCATGTCCGGCCTGAATCTCCCTCCTTTAGTTTAAAACCATCACCCCTTGTCCTGTCACAACAGCCCCTGCTCTAAAGTCTGTCCCCATCTTTCTTCTTGGCCCCGTTTCAGTCCAGAAAGGCCACTCTAAGGTCTCCCTGGAGCTTCTGTTCTCCAGCTGAACACCCCAGCTCTCTCACCTGTCCCCAGCAGAGCTGTTCCAGCCTCGGGTCATTCCTGGGGCTCCTCTGGCCCCTCTCCAGCAGGTCCATGTGTGTCCTGTGCTGAGGACCCAGAGCTGGACCAGCACTGCAGGGGGGTCTCAGCAGAGCGGGGCAGAGGGGCAGGATCCCCCACACCCGCTGCCCATGGGGTTGGTGACACAGCCAGGACACTGGTCCCTCACAGCAACACCTGCTGCCTGCGGGAGCACCAGGACTCCGCTCCCCCTGCGGCACAGCCGGATTTCGGCCCTGGGGGGCAGGAGGAGCCTCCCCAGAAGCGGCACCACCACGGGGCTATTTTGGGCACCCAGCCCTATTTCCAGCGCCTCGCTCACCACCAGCCGGCCACAGCTGAATTTAGCAGAACAAGGCATCAGAAAAAATGCCACTTATAGTCTGCAGCCCAAAATGGAAAGGTCAGTGCCAAGAAAACACTGTCAGGTGTTGGGTTAACCAAATCCCCCCCCGTGCCCGGGCAGGTCCCACGTGCTGCTGACAGCGTCGGTCACCGCACGGCGCTCACAGCCAAACCTGCCTTCCCCAAGCACCATGGCCTGGCTCAAGTGTCACGGACAGGGAAATCCTTTCAGACACACGTCAGACCTGTGGCTCGCTGGGCGCCCGCGACACCGGAGCCCCGTCCTGAGCGCACGTCTGCACCCGCTCGCAGGGGAAACAGATACGAGGTCATGTACTGTGATTATTTAATGGCTGGACTCGATGGTGAAGGTCCCAGAACCGCGGCCCCCAGGCTGTTTGTGCTGCAGGAGCTCTGCAGGTCCCCAGCCCCACTGCTCACGCAGGGTCCCAGAGCAGATCACACAGGATCCCAGGGCTTTGAATGGCTCAGAGAAGGAGACTCCACACCCGCTCTGGGCAGCCTGGGCCAGGCTCTGGCACCTCCCAGCAAACAAGGTTCTGCTCATGTTCACATGGAGCCTCCTGTGGTTCAGTCTGTGCCCGTTGCCCCTCACCCTGGCGCTGGGCACCACTGAACAGAGTCTGCTCCATCCTCTGACACCCCCCCTGACATATTGATCATTGATCACATCCCTCTCAGCTTCTCTTCTCCAGCTCAGGAGCCCCAGCTCTCCCAGCCTTTCCTCACACAAAGATGCTCCAGAGCCCTCAGCATCTTCCTGTCCCTCCCTGGACTTTCTGCAGTGACTCCTTGTCCTTCTGGCACTGGGGAGCCCAGAACAAAGCTGACTCCTCACCGTCCCAGCCTGGGAACACACGTGTCCCTGTCCCCCGCCGCCCCAGCCTTCCTTCCTGCCCCCTGTCCCCCAGCGCACCGACCCACGGCGACACCTGCCCACCGCTCCGGGGCAGCCGGTCACCATCTGCATTAGCGCTCAGCTATATTTGGACGTTTATGAGATGTTATCACCATACAGGAAACTCTAAATAAGCAAAAAGTTAAACACTCAGCTGACACCAGCCAAGCAGGCGACCTTAACCCCAGGCAGGCCGGTGTGGGGAGCGCGGCCATGCTGGGAACAGCCGGTGCTTGGGCTGGGGGGTACGGCCAAGCCAGAGACTCCCCATCACCCTCCCGTCCTGGTGCCACAGGCCATGCCGGTCTGTGCCGAACCACTGGGACACCACTGGGTCCGGCCAGCGAGGAACCAACCGTGCAGTGGCTCAGCTGGAGAACAGGAGCTGAGGGGAGACCTTCTGATCTCTGAACTGCCTGAAAGGAGCTTGGAGCCAGGGGGGTCGGGCTCTGCTCCCCAGGAACAAGCGCCAGGAGCAGAGGAAACGGCCTCAAGTTGCGCCAGGGGAGGTTGAGGTTGGATGTGGGAACAATTTCTTCCCCAAAGGGCTGTGGGGCATTGGAACAGGCTGCCCAGGGCAGTGCTGGAGTCACCATCCCTGGAGGGCCGGACAGACGGACAGGAGGTTCTCAGGACACGGGGCAGGGACAGGGGTGGGGAATGGTTGGACTCCATGATCTGGAGGGGCTCTTCCAACCAACGTGATTCTGTGATTCTGTGATTCTGTGACTGTCCAGCACCTCAGGAGCTGGATCATCTCTGTGGAGCTGCTGCGACAATGGAGGGAGGAGAGGTTTTTTCGGCAAAGCACCTTGTTCAGAACAAGCCCCTTCCCAGCCCTCCCAGTCGAACCGCTCTGCTCTCCGGTTACCGGAACACGGGGGTGTTTCACCACGCCACACGGCACAACCTGTGCTGTCAGTGTCAAGAAACGAGCGCTCCTGCGGGTCTGACACAGCCCCATGGCCCCAAACCTCGACCATTTGCCGTGACGAAGTTCAGGGGAACGTGGGGCTCGCGAGTCCTCAGCACAGGAACACGAGCTCCAGCACTGACAGATCGCGGAGTCCTCAGCACCGGAGCGCAAGGAGCTCCAGCACTGACAGATCGCTGAGTCCTCAGCACCGCAGCGCGAGGAGCTCCAGCACTGACAGATTGCGGAGTCCTCAGCACCGGAGCGCGAGGAGCTCCAGCACTGACAGATTGCGGAGTCCTCAGCACCGGAGCGCGAGGAGCTCCAGCACTGACAGATCGCGGAGTCCTCAGCACCGCAGCACGAGGAGCTCCAGCACTGACAGATTGCGGAGTCCTCAGCACCGCAGCGCGAGGAGCTCCAGCACTGACAGATCGCGGAGTCCTCAGCACCGGAGCGCGAGGAGCTCCAGCACTGACAGATCGCGGAGTCCTCAGCACCGGAGCGCGAGGAGCTCCAGCACTGACAGATCGCGGAGTCCTCAGCACCGGAGCGCGAGGAGCTCCAGCACTGACAGATCGCGGAGTCCTCAGCACCGGAGCGCGAGGAGCTCCAGCACTGACAGATCGCGGAGTCCTCAGCACCGGAGCGCGAGGAGCTCCAGCACTGACAGATCGCTGAGTCCTCAGCACCGCAGCGCGAGGAGCTCCAGCACTGACAGATCGCGGAGTCCTCAGCACCGGAGCGCGAGGAGCTCCAGCACTGACAGATCGCGGAGTCCTCAGCACCGGAGCGCGAGGAGCTCCAGCACTGACAGATCGCGGAGTCCTCAGCACCGGAGCGCGAGGAGCTCCAGCACTGACAGATCGCGGAGTCCTCAGCACCGGAGCGCGAGGAGCTCCAGCACTGACAGATCGCGGAGTCCTCAGCACCGGAGCGCGAGGAGCTCCAGCACTGACAGATCGCGGAGTCCTCAGCACCGGAACGCGAGGAGCTCCAGCACTGACAGATCGCGGAGTCCTCAGCACCGGAGCGCGAGGAGCTCCAGCACTGACAGATCGCGGAGTCCTCAGCACCGGAGCGCGAGGAGCTCCAGCACTGACAGATCGCGGAGTCCTCAGCACCGGAGCGCGAGGAGCTCCAGCACTGACAGATCGCGGAGTCCTCAGCACCGGAGCGCGAGGAGCTCCAGCACTGACAGATCGCGGAGTCCTCAGCACCGGAGCGCGAGGAGCTCCAGCACTGACAGATCGCGGAGTCCTCAGCACCGGAGCGCGAGGAGCTCCAGCACTGACAGATCGCGGAGTCCTCAGCACCGGAACGCGAGGAGCTCCAGCACTGACAGATCGCGGAGTCCTCAGCACCGGAACGCGAGGAGCTCCAGCACTGACAGATCGCGGAGTCCTCAGCACCGGAACGCGAGGAGCTCCAGCACTGACAGATCGCGGAGTCCTCAGCACCGCAGCGCGAGGAGCTCCAGCACTGACAGATCGCGGAGTCCTCAGCACCGCAGCGCGAGGAGCTCCAGCACTGACAGATCGCGGAGTCCTCAGCACCGGAGCGCGAGGAGCTCCAGCACTGACAGATCGCGGAGTCCTCAGCACCGGAACGCGAGGAGCTCCAGCACTGACAGATCGCGGAGTCCTCAGCACCGCAGCGCGAGGAGCTCCAGCACTGACAGATCGCGGAGTCCTCAGCACCGGAGCGCGAGGAGCTCCAGCACTGACAGATCGCGGAGTCCTCAGCACCGGAACGCGAGGAGCTCCAGCACTGACAGATCGCGGAGTCCTCAGCACCGGAGCGCGAGGAGCTCCAGCACTGACAGATCGTTGAGTCCTCAGCACCGGAGCGCGAGGAGCTCCAGCACTGACAGATCGCGGAGTCCTCAGCACCGGAACGCGAGGAGCTCCAGCACTGACAGATCGCGGAGTCCTCAGCACCAGAGCGTGAGGAGCTCCAGCACTGACAGATCGCGGAGTCCTCAGCACCAGAGCGTGAGGAGTTCCAGCACTGACAGATCGCGGAGTCCTCAGCACCGGAGCGCGAGGAGCTCCAGCACTGACAGATCGCGGAGTCCTCAGCACCGGAGCGTGAGGAGCTCCAGCACTGACAGATCGCGGAGTCCTCAGCACCAGAGCGTGAGGAGCTCCAGCACTGACAGATCGCGGAGTCCTCAGCACCAGAGCGTGAGGAGTTCCAGCACTGACAGACCATTTCAAACCCAGGTGTCCTGCCAGTTCACCCCAGGCACCCACACACGGGTCTCAGCTTCACGGCTGCTGCGAGTGCTGGTGGCAGAGGCTTCCACGAGCTGCTTGGCATCTCAAAGCACAAATTATTTAACAAGTTTAGCTGCTTTAAAGCATCATAAAATACTTTATGCTGCAAAGCAAAACAGTATTAACCCAAAAAGCACCAAGGCATGAAACGCAACCTTCACGGGGACCTGAAGCTCCTGCCGAGAGTGCTGCGGTGAGCGATGGGCACACCGAAGCACATCAAGGCACACTGAGGCACACCAAGGCACACCAAGGCACACCAAGGCACACCGAAGCACACCAAAGCACACCAAGGCACACCAAGGCACACCAAGGCACACCAAGGCACACCAAGGCACACCAAGGCACACCAAGGCACACCAAAGCACACCGAAGCACACCCAAGCACACCCAAGCACACCCAAGCACACTGAAGCACACCAAAGCACACCAAAGCACACCAAAGCACACCGAGGCACACTGAGGCACAGCGAGGCACACCGAAGCACACCCAAGCACACCAAAGCACACCCAAGCACACTGAAGCCTGCGCCATGGGCTGGGAGCAGCCCTGGCCCTGCAGTGGGTCACTGATGGTGCTCATGGAATGACCCGTGTCACCCCGGCAGGATTGCAAGGGCTCAGCACCCGCTCCAGAGCCGCGGGAGTGCCGCATGGACCACGGTCTGACCACGGCCTGACCACGGCCTGAACCACGGCCTGACCCACGGCCTGACCACGGCCTGACCACGGCCTGACCACGGCCTGACCACCCACCGGCACCGCGGGGACGGGAAACGGGCGGCAGCAAGGAACGGGCACTGCGGAGCCTGCGGGAAACAAGCGATCCGACCAGAGACCGTGACAGAGATCCTTGTATCTATGACAAAGCAGGACCCGACTACCCAGGATGGCTGGAATTCAAATCAAATGAAATAGATAAAATAAAATCCCACAAACAATGACCCACCAGCACCACATGCAGCTGCTGTGACAAACTGAGGAGTCACAGAATCACAGCTGGTTTGGGTTGAAGGGACCGCCCCAGCTCCCCCAGCCCCCCTGCCATGACAGGGACATCTTCACCAGCTCAGGGTGCTCAGAACCCCGTCCAGCCTGGCCTGGGATGTCTCCAGGGATGGTTCATCCACCACCTCTCTGGGAACCTGGGCCAGGCTCTCACCACCCTCAGGGCAACAATTCCTTCCTCATGTCCGGCCTGAATCTCCCTCCTTTAGTTTAAACCATCACCCCTTGTCCTGTCACAACAGGCCCTGCTCTAAAGTCTGTCCCCATCTTTCTTATGGGCCCCTTTTCAGTCCAGAAAGGCCGCACTAAGATCTCCCCAGAGCTTCTGTTCTCCAGCTGAACAGCCCAGCTCTCTCACCTGTCCCCAGCAGAGCTGCTCCAGCCTCGGGTCATTCCTGGGGCTCCTCTGGCCCCTCTCAGGCAGGTCCAGGAGATGTTGTTGGGCCCACATTGATGTGCAGGGTGAGGTTGGGGGTCAGGTCCCCACGTTACCCCTAGTGCTGCAGTGCTGGGGTGCAGCACAGCCCCGCACCCGCCGTGGCCGAACCACAGCCAGATCCCGTTGATCCCACCAACGGTGACAGAATGAAGGGTGATGGTTTTAAACTAAAGGAGGGAGATCCAGGCCGGACATGAGGAAGGAATTGTTGCCCTGAGGGTGCTGAGAGCCTGGCCCAGGTTCCCAGAGAGGTGGTGGATGAACCATCCCTGGAGACATCCCAGGCCAGGCTGGACGGGGCTCTGAGCAACCTGAGCTGCTGAAGATGTCCCTGTCATGGCAGGGGGGCCGGGGGAGCTGGGAAGGTCCCTCCAACACAAACCATCTGTGGTTCCAGACCCCGCCTGGCCCGAGCAGACCCGCTCACGGGACGGACCGGGCCCAGCAGGGCTCTCCCCTCCACACGCCAACCAGGAAACACAATTTTATTGTCCGCTCTAAACCCACAGCTGCTGTTTCGCTTTCAGATCTCAGCACTCCAGCCAAGTCCGTGTGTCTCTCCCCGCTCTTCCCGTCACGCCTCTCCCAGGCAGCGCTTTCCCAGCAAACCCCTTGTCCCGCTCCTTTCTCCCATTCCCAGTGCGAGAGAAGCACCTTTGAGATCTTCCCCGGTTGTGTGATCTTCTGTGTTCATCCCACTGGCCTCCAGGTTTCCTACGGGAAGCCTGGTGATGGGAAGGGCGGGAGCACCACTGCGCACCCGTTAACTGGGGCTCAGTTAACTGGGGTCAGCACCGGCAGGACGGGAAGCTGGGATACTGGGATATTCCAGCTCCTCCTGCCCGGCGAGCAGCGGGAAGCTCTGGGGGTTATAGAACAAGAGAGAGAATAAGGCAGAAAGAGGGATTGAGAACCGCGGCAGCCCCATCCCCAGCCTGCCGTCCTCCCCCCCACAACCCCAGCGCACCGGGGGGCACGGCCGCCCCAGAACAACAGCCGAGTGTCTGCCGGGGGACAATGGCCGCACTGTTCGCTCATGACATATTTATGAACGGAGCACCAAGAATGGCTTTTCTATGGGGAAAACAAAAGGGCTGTGTGTGGGGCTGGCCCGCTGCTCCCGGCCACCGCCGCAGCCCCACGGCTGCCACCGGCCCCAGCCCTCCCTGGGGACCCCCGGCTCCGAACCCCCAGTGTGGCGGCATGGTGCCCGCCCCTGTGACACCGGGGGACACGAGCAAGAGTCACTGTGCTGCCATGGGGATGGGAGGTGGCACTGACCGGGCTGCCACTGTCCCCCAGGAGACCAAGTCCCTGCTGCGGGCACAGGGGCCAGCGAGCCAGGGGAGTAAACAATCCAGACACACAAATAACCCAGGCAAACACAGAATCCAGGCAAACACAGAATCCAGACAAACACAGAATCCAGACAAACACAGAATTCACACCTTCTCCTCCACTTCATGCTTCAGTGCAACTTCACACAAGTTGGGGAGGAGCCGGAGCTCGACGTTCGGGGACACGGGCCCAGCAGCCAAACCCGCGGCACCGGGGATTGAACCAGACACAGAACCCGCACCTGCAGCGCGTCTGTGGGACGGCACGGACACCTTCGGCTCTTAAAAACACCCCTTTGAGGCAAAAATCCCTACAAACAGTCCAAGTTGCACTCAACGCCAATTCCTGTCCCGAGCACATTAAAAAAGAAAGGGAAAAAATGAACTCATTCTGTGTTTAACGATCGCCTTGGTGATGTTTTGAGGACGTGTTTGGCTTTCTGTAAACACGAGATGATAACGATCAGAAGGACAAACAGTTTGGGATGGGAGCGAACGCAGAACTGGGAGGCAAAGCAAACTGTTCACATGCAACTCCCGTCAGAACGCGACCAGCGGCGTCCCCATCGGAACACGGACAACGGCGTCCACATCGGAACACGACCAACGGCGTCCACATCGGAACACGACCAACGGCATCCACATCGGAACACAACCAACGGCGTCCACATCGGAACACGGCCAATGGCGTCCACATCGAAACACGACCAACGGCGTCCACATCAAAACACGACCAATGGCGTCCACATCGGAACACGACCAACGGCATCCCCATCGGAACACGGCCAACACCATCCACATCGGAACATGGTCAACGGCGTCCACATCGGAACACGACCAACGGCGTCCACATTGGAACACGGCCAACGGTGTCCACATCGGAACACGACCAACGGCGTCCACATTGGAACACGGCCAACGGCGTCCACATCGGAACACGGCCAACGGTGTCCACATCGAAACACGACCAACGGTGTCCACATCGGAACAAGACCAACGGCATCCCCATCGGAACACGACCAACGGCGTCCACATCAAAACATGACCAACGGTGTCCACATCGGAACACGGCCAACGGTGTCCACATCGGAACACGGCCAACGGTGTCCACATCGGAACACGGCCAACAGTGTCCACATCAAAACATGACCAACGGTGTCCACATCGGAACACGACCAACGGCGTCCACATCGGAACACGGCCAACGGTGTCCACATCGGAACACGGCCAACGGCGTCCCCATCGGAACACGACCAACGGCGTCCACATCGGAACACGGCCAACGGCGTCCCCATCGGAACACGACCAACGGCGTCCCCATTGAAACACGACCAACGGCGTCCACATCACAACATGACCAACGGCGTCCACATCAAAACACAACCAACAGCGTCCCTATCGAAACACGACCAACGGCGTCCCCATCGAAACACGACCAACAGCGTCCACATCGAAACACGACCAACGGCGTCCCCATCGGAACATGACCACCAGTGTCCTCATGGAAACATGACCAACGGCATCCCCATTGAAACACGACCAGCTCTTGTTGGGAAATTCCTTCCAATGGCCGAGGCAGGCAAACCCTGCACTTCGGGTCACCCATCCTGCAGCTGGGGGTCAGTGCCTGGCCAGCGCAGGGTGACAAGGACCTGCTTGTGTGTCCCCAACACCGCGATTCCACGCAGTGTCCCAAGCGGAGTTCGCTCCAGATGGGCCGCTCAGCAGTGAGGTGTTTACAGAAGAGCTAAAATTAACCCCCGGAGAAGCAGCCGGCGCTGCTCTCGCAGAGCTTGCCACCGTTCTATTTTCACCCCGCTCATCCCCAGGCCCGGCGCCCATCCCGAGCTGTCATTACCTGCCTAAACCTGCTCTTACTCTCAAATTAAGTGTCTCAGCACCCACCCCAGAGCAAACAGCTCAATGGGGAAGGAAAGACCCTGGGACCGGGTGGCGAAGGAGCGGCCAGCCCAGCAGGACCCCCCGGTCAATACCCCACCCCAGGCAGGGAGCTGGAGAGGAGGATTCAGCACTGTCTGCCGAACAAACCGCAGATGTGGAGCCCAGGCACGGGACACGCGGACACGGAGCATCGCTGCGCTGTAAAGCTGTGCTGTTTCTTGAGCAGATGCCAAGGGGCGAGCTGTATTTATCTTTAGAAACATTAAGGCATAAGAGGAAGTAATTAAACATAAAAAAACCCCGTCTGTTTCCGAGAGCCCGTCCCAGGAAAGCGCTGCTGGGGCCCGGAGGTTCCTGGCAGGGGACAGAGATAAGGGTTTACAGCCACTCGTGCACCCGCGGCCTTTGCTGGAAACGCTGCTGCCGCTGCGTCACGGGAAGCTTTTCAGCAATGCCCCGGGCTTGGCGTGACCGGCAAACACAACCCACCGCACACACCGTCCTCGGCCACCGGGAGAGCAGCCGAGCCCAGCACCGCACCAGAGCAGCGCCGAGCACAGTCCAGAGCCGCCGCGGGGCACGGGCACGGCAAAACCAGCCGGCCACACAAGCGCTGGGGTGAAGGGACCGTCCTGGCTCCCCCAGTGCCACCCCTGCCATGACAGGGACATCTTCAGCAGCTCAGGTTGCTCAGAGCCCCGTCCAGCCTGGCCTGGGATGTCTCCAGGGATGGTTCAGCCACCACCTCTCTGGGAACCTGGGTCAGGCTCTCACCATTCTCAGGGACAACAATTTCTTATATCCAGCCTGAATCTCCCTCCTTTAGTTCAAAACCATCACCCCTTGTCCTGCCACAACAGTGCCGGGTGCTTAGAGGGAGAGGACGCGATGGTGTCCGGGGTTCCTGCACAAGCAGAGTCCCAGGAGCAGCACTGGGAGCGGTGTCCTCTGTGCGGCACCACCGACCGAAATCGCTCACGTGAACTGTGGCTCTTCTCCTCTCCCGAGGGAGGAGCTGGTTCCCAAGAGCTGGTCCTGGCTGCTCGGGCTGGGTGTTCCACCTGTGCAGGTGACAGCCGCACCCCCAGGGACGGGGCAATGGGACACAGACCTCCCTAGAATCACAGAATCATGTTGGTTGGGAAAGCCCCTCCAGATCATGGAGTCCAAGCATAACCCACCCCAGCACTGCCCCATGTCCTGAGAACCTCCTGTCCGTCTGTCCAGCCCTCCAGGGATGGTGGCTCCAGCACTGCCCTGGGCAGCCTGTTCCAATGCCCCACAGCCCTTTGGGGAAGAAATTGTTCCCACATCCAACCTCAACCTCCCCTGGCGCAACCTGAGGCCGTTTCCTCTGCTCCTGGAACACAGCGAGACTCCCCAGCCCCCCCACTGCAAACGGCCCTGCCCGGCCCTTCCTTTGCAGGCTGCTCAGATCTGCACCCGAGCTCCCAATCTCCACAATCCAGAACCCAAACCCCACCGTTTCAGTGAAAGGACAGGGAGACACGGCTGCAGCAGGGGCACAGGGACACGGGGGCTGGAGGGCAGACACCTTCTCCAACTATTTACCATAACAGGTATTTTCGCTGAATTGCTGACGTTTGGAGCAGACGAATGCCGTGATTTGCCTGTGTTCCTGATCCAACACTCCAGGATCCTCCTCAAGCAGAGCTGCCTCACTGCCACCCCTCAGGGACACTGGTGCCTGGACCCCGTCTGCCCAAAACCTACACCCGCTTTCAGTGGGAATCATTCCAAAATCCACCAACGAGCCTCATTAGCACAGCGTTCAGTCTGACCCCCACCCCTCCCGGCGCAGAGCAGCGCCCACCCAGACAGAGGAAGCGATGGGACGTGCCAGTGGCACCTGAGCCGCCTGGTTCTGTTTCACTTCCTCCTCGGCCCAGAGAGGCTGCAGAGCGATGCTCGGTGATGCTCAGTGATGCTTGGTGATACTCAGCCATGTTTGGTGATGCTCAGTGATACCTGGTGATACTCAGTGATGCTCGGTGACACTCAGCCATGTTTGGTGATCCTCAGTGATGCTCAGTGATGCTCAGTGATACAGAGCCATGTTTGGTGATACTCGATGACGCCCAGTGATTCTCAGTGATGCTCAGCAATCCTCCACGATGCTCAGCAATGCTCAGTGATACTCAGCCATATTTGGTGATGCTCAGTGATGCTTAGTGATGCTCAGCGATGCTCAGTGATACTCAGCAATGTTTGGTGATGCTCAGTGATGCTTGTTGATGCTCAGCCATGTTTGGTGATGCTCGACCATGCCTGGTGATTCTCTGATGCTCAGCAATGCTCCACGATGCTCAGCAATGCTTGATGATGCTCAGCAATGTTTGGTGATGCTCAGTGATGCTCAGCAATCCTCCACGATGCTCAGCAATGCTCGGTGATATTCAGCCATGTTTGGTGATACTCAGCCATGTTTGGCAATACTCAGTGATGCTTGGTGATGCTTGGCAATGTTTAGTGATGCTCAGCAATGTTTGGTGATGCTCAACCATACCTGGTGATTCTCAGTGATGCTCAGCAATCCTCCACGATGCTCAGTGATACTCAGCAATGTTTGGTGATGCTCGGCACCGCTCAGTGATCTTAGGTAATGCTTGACAATGCCCAGCGATTATCAGTGATGCTCAGCGATGCTCAGTGATACTCAGCGATGTTTGGCAATGCTCAGCGATCCTTGGCGATGCTCAGCGATCCTTGGCGATGCTCAGCGATCCTTGGTGACGCTCAGTAATCCTTGGTGATACTCAGCAATCCTTGGCAATTCTCAGCAATGCTCAGCAATCCCTGGTGATGCTCCACAATGCTCAGTGATCCCTGGTGATGCTCGCAGCATCCAGACGAGCTCAGTAGAGCTGCGGGGCTGCTTCGCGATGCAGGACGCTCCGTCCATGCCCCTCCCTGCCCTCGCGGTGCCCGCAGAGTGCCGGAGCGGTGCTCAGAGCTGGGGCTGCACGTTCGTGCTCCTGCTCACACCCTCGCCGTGGAAGCTGCAGCTGAAGTTGCAATATGGGAGCAGCATGAGAGTCAAAATGGGTCACAAAAGGCTGCGCTAGACAGATCGCTCTGTCTGGAGGTCATGGGCAGCCCAGTAGACGCAGGGTTACCTACATGAAACTGGCCCAAAACACCGCTCTCCTTTGCAATACAGGAATCCAAGGAGATTTTCGGGCGGACGCACCAGCACACATGGCTCCCGAGCCCATCAGTGTCTAATTACACCGGGTCACAAGCACGAGAAGACCTCGCTGTGTATAACCCAGGTCAGTCCTTCCACACTCACGGCAGCACACGGTTTGCAAAGCCCGGTGTCTGAACTGGCATCGGATCCCACAACAACCCAAAGGTTTCTCTGCGGAACCGAGGTGCTGGTTGGATTTACCGCAGGGCTCCGGCTGAGCCGGGCGGCACCGCGGCTGCACCCATAGGGGCCCACGGCACAGGACCCACAGCCCGGACTGCCCTCCTGCAGCAAACACCGCCTTGCTGAGGGCGACGTGATGGAGCCGGGGCAGCGCCAGGCGGCCGCTGCTGCTCGACCCCCCGAGCAGGGACCCAGCGCCTGCCGGGAGCTCTGCCCCGGAACGCGGCTCTGGATGCAGGACAGAGCTGCTTTCCTTTGCCCCAATTTTAGCACCCGCGGCGATCCCCGGCCATCGCACGGGGCACACAGCAAACAGCGCGGCCCACGCGCGGCTCGGCGGGCACAGAGAGCTGCTAAAAGTGTCCTGGGGAGGAACCTCTTCTATTTTTACCCTGTCCCGATAATTACAGGGCCACGCCACCAACATTTACCCAAGGCCTAAAAACAGCCGGCGCTGCGCCGATGGCTCCTGCTGCCCCGCCACAGCCCGGCAGCGCCGGGGACCCGCCGGTCCCTCCGCAGAGCCGCACCGGCGGGACACGGCCGCTGGGCACCTCCGGCTCATGGGGCAGACGGGGGACACGCGGCACGTCCGTCACCCACCATTACGTGCAGTGTGAGGCTTTGGGACGTCACAGCCCCGCTGGCAGCGCGGGACGACCCAGCACTCCCTGCACAGGGGCCTGGGAAGAGTCCCAGAAAACAGCGTGTTCGCCTCCAAAACTGCACCGGAGCCGTTCTGCTCCCAGGGAACAAGCACCAGGAGCAGAGGAAACGGCCTCAAGTTGCCCAGGGGAGGTTGAGGTTGGATGTGGGAACAATTTCTTCCCCAAAGGGCTGTGGGGCATTGGAACAGGCTGCCCAGGGCAGTGCTGGAGCCACCATCCCTGGAGGGCTGGACAGACGGACAGGAGGTTCTCAGGACATGGGGCAGGGACAGGGTGGGTTATGGTTGGACTCCATCAGTTTGAGGGGCTTTTCCAACCAAAATGATTCTGTGATTCTATGACCAGGGGCTCTGCAGAGTCCAGGACAGCGATGGGGAGCGCAGGACAGGGCAGACGCCGCCTGCCGCGCTGGGCCAGGACAGAACCGCTGTCCTGCTGCAGCTCCTGCAGGGGACGCAGGACCGAGCTCACCTGTGCCAGCCCCACTGAGAGCGACCCAGGACTGCGCTCCTCCCTAAACTGGAATTCATTTCATTGATCCAGTTCTTCCCCTGTCCCGAGTCACACCCCATCCCCGGGGGCTGAATCACCCCCAGGCGCCCCAAGCAGCGGTAGCAAGATGGAGGGAGCCGGGCACAGTGCAGGGTTCAGGGGCAAAGCCGGGGTACGGCACAGGGTTCAGGAGCGAAGCCGGGGCTCAGCGCAGGGTTCAGGAGTGAAGCTAGGGCACGGCACAGGGTTCAGGAGCGAAGCCGGGACACAGCACAGGGTTCAGGAGCGAAGACAGGGCTCGGCACAGGGTTCAGGAGCGAAGCCGGGGCACGGCGCAGGGTTCAGAAGTGAAGCCCGGGCATGGCGCAGGAGTCAGGAGTGAAGCCAAGGCACAGCGCAGGGGTCAGGAGGGGCGAAGCCAGAGCATGGCGCAGGGTTCAGAAGTGAAGCCAGGGCATGACGCAGGGTTCGGAAGTGAAGCCAGGGCACAGCGCAGGGGTCAGGAGGGGCAAAGCTGGGGCTCAGCGCAGGGTTCAGAAGTGAAGCCGGAGCACGGCACAGGGGTCAGGAGGGGCAAAGCTGGGGTTCAGTGCAGGGTTCAGAAGTGAAGCCAGGGCACGGCACAGGGGTCAGGAGGGGCAAAGCTGGGGCTCAGCGCAGGGTTCAGAAGTGAAGCCGGAGCACGGCACAGGGGTCAGGAGGGGCGAAGCCGGGGCTCAGCGCAGGGTTCAGAAGTGAAGCCGGGGCACAGCGCAGGGGTCAGGGGCGAAGCCCGGGCACAGCACAGGGGTCGGAAGGAGCGAAGCCGCGCGGTTCTGCAGGAACCTCTTGGTATGAGCCCCGAGGGGGAAGGGGCTGATGCTAAAGAGAACTGAAAACACCGTCAATTCCAGACTGCTCGAGGATGGAGAACTAACATTTCCCTGAGCCTCTCGCTTCCTCCCCAACAGTTCCGCAGCGAGGCAGGAACGCCCTGTGAGCAGCAGAGCCCTCCCAGGAGCAGCTCCTGCCCCACGGACCCTGCAGCCTCACGGAGCAAGAATGGTTGGAACAGGAGGAGAAGGCCCGCGGAGGGGCTGAACCACAGCGGGAAGCCTGGAGGAACGGCCGCAAAGCCACCTCAGCTCCCGGGATCCAGGTCACAGATCCCCTGCCCTCTGTCCCACACTGTCCCACCAAGGCCGCCTGCCTCCCCACACCACTTTCCCATCCATTTCTCCTCACTAAGCCCATCCCACCGCTCCAGACAAGGATTGCCATGGGGGTAACGAAATGCAAACCACAAGTGATATCCTCTGAAGCCCTTCCACCAATGCTCCATAAAGCACCGAACACCTGGGCACACTCAGTTACCCTCTCCAACAGCATCAGGTTCACTACCAGCTGTTAGTTAAGGGGGTTTTGTCCTGCTTGTAAAGTACCATCTAGGTTCTATTCTACCCAAATCAAAGTTATTTTTTAAAAGGAAAATGTGATCCCAACCTGTTAACAATGCAATGGCTAAACTGGCATTAACATTTAACATTAACTGTTTAAGTTACAGCAGTTGTGCCATTGCTCTATATGCTCTATAGGCAAGGTTGCACTCCCTGGCAGCTCCCCTCCTGCACCCACTGTAACACCCATTTTCGGAGCCATCGGGGCCTTTAGGTCACTGGCACAAACTCCCAGAGCTGAGATGGGTGAGGGGAGCTGGAGGCACTGAGCACCGGACCGTTCCTGCCCATTTTTAGCAACGCAAATGAAAAATGACAGCACTGAGTCGCCGATCTGGACTGCCCAACCGTTCATGGGGTCTAACGGTGCCACCCACCCCCAGCCCCAGGCACCCCAGCTTCATTTAGAGCCTCTGGTGGCCAAGAGTCTGTGTAGAGTCTGGAATCTGGGCAAGAACAACCCCAGGTTCCAGTGTAAGTTGGGGAATGAGCTATTAGAGAGCAGTGTAGGGGAAAGGGAGCTGGGGGTCCTGGGGACAGCAGGGTGAGCATGAGCCAGCACTGGGCCCTTGTGGCCAGGAAGCCAATGGGACCTGGGGTGGGTTAGAAGGGGGTGGTCAGTAGGTCAGAGAGGTTCTCCTGCCCCTCTGCTCTGCCCTGGGGAGACCACACCTGGAATATCGTGTCCAGTTGTGGCCCCTCAGCTCCAGAAGGACAGGGAACTGCTGCAGAGAGTCCAGCGCAGCCACCAAGATGCTGGAGGGAGTGGAGCATCTCCCGTGTGAGGAAAGGCTGAGGGAGCTGGGGCTCTGGAGCTGGAGAAGAGGAGACTGAGGGGGGACTCATTCCTGGGGATCAATATGGAAAGGGGCAGTGTCAGGAGGATGGAGCCAGGCTCTTCTGGGTGACACCCAGTGACAGGACAAGGGGCAATGGGTGCAAACTGGAACACAGGAGGTTCCACTTGAATATGAGAAGCAACTTGTTGGGGGTGAGGGTGTCAGAGCCTGGCCCAGGCTGCCCAGGGAGGTTGTGGAGTCTCCTTCTCTGCAGACATTCAAACCCGCCTGGACCCCTTCCTGTGGAACCTCAGCTGGGTGTTCCTGCTCCGGGGGGATTGCACTGGATGAGCTTTCCAGGGCCCTTCAACCCCTGACATTCCAGGATTCTGTGACAGCGAACGAACAGAAGAAATGCAACGGCACAGAGCGAGAACTGTGCGCTGCGATGATCTACGGTCCCTTTCCCTCAGCTGAGAGCCCATGTGGAGCCGCACGCTGACACCAACAGAGTACAAACTGCAGAGAGGCCGAGGCCCTTCCACCGCTCTGGACCTCCCGAGCTCAGCACCGCGCAGAAAAGACTTCCCAGCTATGAGATAAGCTTAAGGTGACAGACCGAGCTTGGTTTAATCCAGCCCATACAGCCGCAACATGCGTGGGCCCAGAGACAAATCCCGCAGGCAGCCTGCTGTGCCAGTAACCTGTTCAGTGTGCTGGTAACCTGTTGGTGTGCCGGTAACCTGTTCAGTGTGCTGGTAACCTGTTGGTGTGCCGGTAACCTGTTTGGTGTGCCGGTAACCTGTTTGGTGTGCCGGTAACCTGTTTGGTGTGCCGGTAACCTGTTTGGTGTGCCGGTAACCTGTTCGGTGTGCCGGTAACCTGTTCAGTGTGTTGGTAACCTGTTGGTGTGCCGGTAACCTGTTCAGTGTGCCAGTAACCTGTTGGTGTGCCAGTAACCTGCCCGCTGTGCTGGTAACCTGCTCAGTGCGCTGGTAACCTACCCGCTGTGCCGGTAACCTACCCGCTGTGCCGGTAACCTGCCCGCTGTGCTGGCAACCTGCCCGCTGTGCCCAGCGAAGCCGGAGCAGGGAGCTCACCCGCCTTGCAGGGCCGGCGTTAACAGCACCCAGCGGTGCTCAAAACAAGGCGGAGAGTTGGTGCGAAAAGCCCAGGGAACGGGCAACGCGCTCGGCTGACGGCGCGGGCTGCACCCGCACCCAGGGGCGCCGCCGACACCCCGACCACGTCTGCTCCCTAACGCCGGTTTCCCAGTTCACCCCGAGGAAACAAACCGTCCCGGGAGGACTTCAGTGGGGATGGGCCATGGAGGGGTTCAGCTCCCCACAGAACCAACAGCCCCACGTTCGAGTCTTTTCCGGCTGTTCACAGAGACTCTCACGCTGACGGGGCCCAGAGTCCCATAACAGAGAACATTCCCATCAACTGCAAAGTCACCAGGGGGGAAAACGCCCCAAAATCAGAACTGAATCTGTCTAAAAGAAGAGATGAAGTGGAGGAGCTCCCCAGGGAGGAAAAGGTCCTGCAGCAGCCCCTGGAGACAGACCCCTGCCCACCACCCCTGTCCCGCGCCCAGCCGCGTTCGGGCTTTGTTTTGTCACCGTCAGCGCAGAAACACCCCCAGCACACAGGGACAGACAGAAACATCCCCCAGCACACAGGGACAGACAGAAACACCCCCAGCACACAGGGACAGACAGAAACATCCCCCAGCACACAGGGACAGACAGAAACACCCCCCAGCACACAGGGACAGACCGGCGGGTCTCAGCCCCTTCCTCTGACACATCTCAGGGGCTCTGTGCACAGAGGAATTTCCCCGGAGCCGGCTCAGCAGCGGCCGCAGCGGAACTGCAGCAGGATCTCCGTGTGCAGCCCAGGTCACTGGTTGTCCCCCCTCCTCCTGCTCCTTGTCCCCCGTCCTCACCCCGCCCAGCGCAGGAGCCGGGACCAAACCCCAGCTCCCTGTCCCTCCCTACGGACCCAGATTATCCAGCAAGCGGTTCTGGGAAGCAGCCCAAGGGCAGCGCCCAACACCCCCGCTTCCCTCCCTCGCCCCCTCCTGCCCGATGCCAGCACGAGGAGATGGGTTTTGCATTGGAGGCCGTGTGATGTGAGATCCACGAGGGTTTGGACCCTGTTGGCAGGCACCGCGGGGCCGGGAGCTCCTTTCCAGCCACCCCAGCGCTTGGAAAATCCCCTGAACCCCAAAGCAGCGGAGCCAAGCAAAATAATCACATTGCGCATGATTTCAGCGGTGGAGAAACGGAGGAGGAAGGGAGGAGGAACGGAGGAGGAAGGGAGGAGGAAGGGAGGAGGAAGGGAGGAGGAAGGGAGGGCTGCGATGGGACACGGCCTCAGCGGGGTCGGTGTGCCGGCACGGCTCCCGGCGTTTCCCAAACCCAACATGACAGGCAAGGCCACCAGACCAGGTAACCGACAATGCCGGGCGATGTGAGATGCAGCAATGCCCAGTAACCCCAGTAATGTAACCAGCGGATCTCTCCCGGATCCCAGAACTCCCTTGTCAGCACCAGAATTGCTCCATCGCAGTCTGGGCTCTGACCCACGCTCGAGCCGGGGCTGCCCCAGCACTCACACACCTTGGACTTCTCTTCTCCATCAGCAGCACCCATGGGTGCGGGGGAAACTGAGGCAAACGCAGCCACACTGACACCAGACTAAGGAAAAGAGCGAGGGCAAAACAGCCTTTGTCCTTAATACAAGAAAGCAAGAGTGAAAGGTTTATGCTGCAAGAAAACAAAACAACCAAAGGACAAAAAATACCACCACACAAAATAAACCAACAAACCAACCGCCCTCTAGTCCCACATCAACCCTTCAGCAGCCGCTGCAAGCACCGCACACCCGGCACGGCCACGGCCACGGCCCAAACACGCCAAGCGCAGGAGCGAACGGCGGTTTTGAGAGAGCGTGAGAAGCGGCTCTGCCTGTCCTGTCACCGAGCGGCACGGCTGGGGACAGCACGGCCGCCGCGGTCACAGCCACCCGGCAAACCCCGCGGCATCGGCGGCTCCGCTGCTCCACTCGCATCACCCTCTGAACGCTGCGGGTTCCCCACGCTCTGCGGCTCAGGAATTGGCTGTGAGCAGATGAGGGGCTGGAGGGCTTTGCCCCGATGGAAACTGCAGCAGAGAGGGGCTGAGGGCAGGAGGGGGAGATGAAAGATGGGGCCAGACTTGTGAGCAGGGTCTGTTGTGACAGGACAAGGGGTGATGGTTTTAAACTAAAGGAGGGAGATCCAGGCCGGACATGAGGAAGGAATTGTTGGCCCTGAGGGTGGTGAGAGCCTGGCCCAGGTTCCCAGAGAGGTGGTGGCTGAACCATCCCTGGAGACATCCCAGGCCAGGCTGGACGGGCTCTGAGCAACCTGAGCTGGTGCAGATGTCCCTGTCATGGCAGGGGACTGGGGGAGCTTTAAGGTCCCCCCAACACCAACCACCTGTGAACTTGCACAGCAGGGACCCACAGGCCCCCAGCACCACACAGCACAGCACAGACCTGCCCATTCCCCTCCCAGTGCTCCCAGTTCGGCTGAGGATCCAGGGTCACCCACAGTCACCAGGCTGGGAACCAGCACCAAGTCCTGTGCTGCTGCACCCGCCTTCCTGAGACGCTGCCAAACTCAGGGGACAGGGGACATGTACACGAGGACACCAGGATCCTCCGCTGCTTACAGTAAAGGAAAGTGCTGTGCAGTTCCCTCTGCTGCTGGGAGAAGCACAGAAACTAGATTGCTGTGTTCTCTGTGGCTTTGGCCAGAGCTGACACGGGTGCCCTTACTGCAGTCGTTCTCAGCCGAGCTCTAAATGGTCCAGCAGAGCTCACCTCAGGGTATGGGGAACGCCCTGCATGCCGTGGTGCCACGGGAACGTTTCCGTGCATCGCGCTGGAGACCCGCACGGCCCCGCGCCCCTCCCGGACCGACACAGCGCCTCCCGGACACGGCGGGGACACCGCGCAGTGCATGGACATCTGAGGTCCGCCAATAAAAGATCTTGGGAAATGCAATGGACTAAACCCGAATCACGACTGGAACGCAGATTCAGACATCTCACCATCACAGGGACGCGGCTCAGCGGCACCGAGCCAGCCAGGCAGGGACGGGGAGCCCGGCCAGGGGCTGCGGGACACGCTGTGGGGTGCAGGCACTGGGGGCATGAACCAGAGGTGCTATGGGGGGCTGGGGGGGAACCAAGGGAGGGGAAAGGGAACAGCTCTGGGGAGGAGGGAGCGCAGGGAACGCGAATGAGATGGGGGCACCAGCTGCTGCTGAGCAAGCACCAACGCGGGCAGAACCACAGGATGCCCTGGGCTGAAGGACCCACAGGGATCAGAGTCCAACTGCTGTCCCTGCCCAGGACACCCCACAGGTCACCCCGTGTGTCTGAGCACGCTGTCCAGTCTCTTCTTGAACACTGTCAGGTTGGGCCGTGACACCTCCCTGGGAGCCTGTTCAGTGTCCAGCACCTCTGGGGAAGAACCTTTGCCTCATGTCCCACTGACCCTCCCAGCACATCTGCTGCCGTTCCCTGGGCTCTGAGATCACGGCAGAGCAGCCGGTGCTTGGAGAGGCCGGTACCCGCGTGCCCCCCGGCGAGACAAACAGGGATCCAGGTCAGCTGAGACCGCAAGACGTGGGGCCACAGCAGAGCCTTTGCACACGCGTGTGCCCGCGGGCGGGAGGCAGCGGGCAGGGCCGGGACTGGCTGTGCGGACAGACGTGTGTCCATGGGCGCGGCACCCGAAGAGCCGGCGTCCCGCCCCGGCGCCGCTCTCACATCCCCGCTCGCACCACCGCAATCTTCACCCCATCAGGTGCGCGCCCGGCTCGTGTCTATATAAGGGCAAACAGCCCAGGGGCTGCAGGCTGCTCAGAAAACCCCAGCTTCCCGTTCGCTCCCCTGCAACCCACAACAGCTCTTTCTTTAGAGCAACAACAGCAAACAATACCAGGAACACACCTATAGTCACCACCGAGACAGACAGGGGCAGGGCAGGAGCAGCGCTCGAGCCCAGCACGTCCCCCAGCCCAGCGCGTCCCCCGAGCCAAATGTGTCCCCCAGCCCACTGTGTCCCCCGAGCGCCAGTGGCACCACAGGAGGGTCCGGGCTCCTCTCCCCCAGCAAATAGAGAACACGTCCTGCAGTCTTCCCAGACACCTCCCCACTCCTTGATTCTTCACCGTGAGCCTTGGGATGGGTGAGGTGGGTAAATCCCCACGCCAGGGACCCAGTGGCCATGGCAAGGTGGCATTGCTGCTCAGAGGCTCGTGTGTGAGCACAAGGGAACGAGCTGCTACGATGGCTGTTCATCATCCGGTAGGTGGAAAACAGGAGGAATAACGCCTAGTCACCCCCCCTTTACGTTTATGTTCTGAAGCACAACAATGCAGGGTGCTGCTTATCTCTTCTCAGGAGAGACGCCAACTTTACCCTGTTTGGAAAGCGTCTTTTTTGCTTGAGCAAGCTCCATCCCGGAGCAGGAGGAGCTGCTGTAGCGCGCACTGGCACAACCACCACGAAACGCAGTGGTTCGGAATCCCCAGGGACCGGAGCAACACCTGCCAGGACCCCGAGGAGAGGGAGAAGCCATGGACGGGGAGCTCCAGGAGCGAGAGGGCCCCACCACGTTCTACCCCACGGCAAAGAGCGGCCGGAGTGCCGACAGCTTCAGCGCAGAACCGTCTGCAAACGGGAACGCCGCGGTGCGCAGAGCGCGCCTGCTGTCGTCTTCGGCAAACGCAGCGTTCCACCGCGGAGTGCCGGTGCTGCCGCTGGAAACGTCCCCGGGTGCAGGGCAGCCACCTCCAGCCCGATGGCACCGACGGGAGGGACCTCTGGAGCCCGGCAGCCCAGCTGCTCCGGGGCCACCTCACCAGGACGTGCGACCCACCCGCTCCACGGTGCTCGGACAACAGGTCCATGTCTGGCACTGACATGGCGGGGAGGGGGGATCCTCGGGGATCCTCAGCACCAGTGTGTTCACCCACAATCTGCTCCTGCAGGGCTCCAAGCCCTGCGGACACAGGCACCAACAGCACCCTTTGGTCACCAATCTGCTGGTTTTTCTACAGCACCAACTCAAAAGCCCTTCAGAGATGAAAGATTCAGAGCCCGTTCTCTTCATAAATGCTCTTGACCCGGTCGTGTTGTTCCCAGACAGGGAACCCTGTGAGCCAGGACACGCTGTTTCCTGTCCACTTATCCTCTCTTTTCACCCCAAACTGGGCCCGCGTTTCCAAGCAGGGATGCGCACCAGTAACTCCAGTTTAACCGCCCTGTCCCTGCAACGGGCTGGTCAGCACAGGGCTGCTCAGAGGAGCCGGGCTGGGGAGGGTCCGACCCTGAGACCCTCAGTCACTGGTTCTGCTGGGGCTGAACCCAGAACCCCGGCCCCCAGGCTGTTTGTGCTGCAGGAGCTCTGCAGGTCCCCAGCCCCACTGCTCACGCAGGGTCCCAGAGCAGATCACACAGGATCCCAGGGCTTTGAATGGCTCAGAGAAGGAGACTCCACACCCGCTCTGGGCAGCCTGGGCCAGGCTCTGGCACCTCCCAGCACACAAGGTTCTGCTCATGTTCACATGGAGCCTCCTGTGGTTCAGTCTGTGCCCATTGCCCCTCACCCTGGCGCTGGGCACCACTGAACAGAGTCTGCTCCATCCTCTGACACCCCCCCTGACATATTGATCATTGATCACATCCCTCTCAGCTTCTCTTCTCCAGCTCAGCAGCCCCAGCTCTCCCAGCCTTTCCTCACACAAAGATGCTCCAGACCCCTCAGCATCTTCCTGTCCCTCCCTGGACTCTCTGCAGTGACTCCTTGTCCTTCTGGCACTGGGGAGCCCAGCACTGGGCCCAGTTATGCAGATGGGGAGGAACAACCTCCCTGAGCTGCTGCCCACACTCTTCCTCACAGCCCAGGTACCACTGGCCACCGGGCACAGCGCTGGCTCGTGTCACCCTGTTGTCCCCAGGACTCCAGGTCCTGCAGGGCTGTGCTGTGCCGGGGCTGTTCCTCCCCAGGGCAGGACCCCGCGCTGCTCTCGGTTGCAGTTCCTCGGGTTCCTCTGGCCCGAGGCAGAGGGGCTGTGCCCACGGTGGGGCTGCCGGGCCCCCCGCTCCCCTCCCAGGCTCAGGCTCCCGCCCAGGGCCGGTGCTGGGCTGCGTGGTTCCAGCACGGAGCTCACAGCGCTCCCTCCCACGCGGCCTCCACGCCACGGCCCATCGGTCTCAGCCGGCGGAAGCGCCGAGCACCGCGCCACGCTGCACTGCCGGAAAGCACCAGTAAATCCCACGATTTACCTTAACGCCTCAGTCTCCATCTGGCAGGAGATCTGCAAATCCCAGCCTGGCCCTGCCCTCTCCATCTAAGCCTAAAGTGCACAGGACGGGTCCCCTGAGCTGTCACTGCAGCTGGGGACGCACCCACAAGGTCCCCCGATGCTGCTGCCTCAAGGAGCCCACGTCCCTCCTCTTCCTCGGCTCTGTGTGTTCACGCTTTCTGCCCACCCTGCCAGCTTTATCCTCGGCTCGCCATCCATCCTCCCCTACCCGTTTTGGGTTCCCTGCCGTCGTTTTCAGCGCAGGGCGGTGTTTCTCACGCAGCCCGTCCACCCGCCCACGGCACGACAGCCGCTCACGCCTCCGACACACGAGACGCCTGCCCGACCCGCGGGACCTGCGCCCACGCTCCCCGACCCACACCTGGCGCACGAGGACACCACCTGTGCCACCTGCTGCGTGAGGTCATCACTTGTGCCACCTGGCGCACAAGGACACCACCTGTGCCACCTGGCGCACAAGGACATCTACCTGTGCCACCTGACACATGACATCATCACCTGTGTCACCTGCTGCACGAGGACATTACCTGTGCCACCTGACACATGACATCATCACCTGTGCCACCTGCTGCACGAGGACACCACCTGTGCCACCTGGTGCCAGGAGGACACCACCTGTGTCACCTGCTGCCTGAGGACACTGCCTGTGCCACCTGGCGCATGAGGACACCACCTGTGCCACGGGGTCACCACCTGTGCCACCTGCTGCATGAGGACATCACCCGTGCCACCTGGTGCCACAAGGACACCATCTGTGCCACGAGGTCATCATCTGTGCCACCTGCTGCACAAGGACAGCACCTGTGCAACCTGCTGCACGACGTCAGCACCTGTGCCACCTGGTGCCAGGAGGACATCACCTGTGCCACCTGCTGCACGACGTCATCACCTGTGCCACCTGGTGCCAGGAGGACATCACCTGTGCCACCTGCTGCACGACGTCATCACCTGTGCCACCTGGTGCCAGGAGGACATCACCCGTGCCACCTGCTGCATGAGGACACCACCTGTGCCCCCTGGTGCACCCGGTCACCATGTGGCTGCCCGCATCCCTCAGGTCACACTTCTCGGGGTGATGACAAAGGCAGCACAACCACTGGTGTCCACCCGGAGTGGAGCTCTGGCGCTTGCTCTGGGAGCGCCCTGGGCTCGCAGCTTTGCCTCCCGGAGAAGGTCCGGCGGTCACGGCCAGTGCTGCTCCGCGCCCACACGCACCGGGAAACGCCGGCAACGAGCACCGTCTGGGACCAGACCTGCAATATGTGCTCTGAGCCCAGCACACACTGAAGGGAAGCAATGCAAATACCCTATTTTAATATCAACTGAAACCTGTAAAGAAGATCAAAAGTGTTAAAGTCGCGTCCCATTTGTCCCTCGCTGCATTCCCGTGGCGCACAGCACAGTGCGCTCTGTGACCTGGGTGAGCGGCCCCGCCGGCCAACGTCCCTCCCCAGGGAATAAATCACACCTACCCCTCCTACGGCAATTCTGCAGCTTATCACGTGTCATCAACACTGGATGTGCCACTTACATTTTATAACGTATATCCAAAGGCTTTCTTATTTGGGATTTCCACACAGCTACCTATGAACAATAGCATTCAACCAGTATATACATATATACTATGAACAATAGCGTTCAACCAGTATATACATATATACTATGAACAATAGCATTCAACCAGTATATACATATATACTATGAACAATAGCGTTCAACCAGTATCTACATATATACTATGAACAATAGCGTTCAACCAGTATATATATATATACTATGAACAATAGCGTTCAACCAGTATATACATATATACTATGAACAATAGCGTTCAACCAGTATATACATATATACTATGAACAATAGCGTTCAACCAGTATATACATACATACACACACACACGCACATTTACATATAAATGACGCCTTCCTCAAGCCCAGCAGGATTGGTTCCACCAACGTGGAGATGATTATTGAACTTTGATCTCTTGAGAGTATTTTGGGGCTCATACAAGAGCCAGCACGTGTCCAGGTGTTTGATTTCAACCTGTCTGGTGTCAGGCAGCCGGTGTCACACAGGACAGCTGGAGCACAAGCTGAGAGCACCACCAGAACCAGCCCAGGGACAGGGCCACCAGAACCAGCCCAGGGACGGCAGCACCAGAACCAGCCCAGGGACGGCAGCACCAGGACCAGCCCAGGGACGGCAGCACCAGGACCAGCCCAGGGACGGCAGCACCAGGACCAGCCCATCGCCCGCAGAACAGCCACGTGCTGGGCTGCAGGCTGACTAATGCTGGGATCTATTAGGATCCAGCTGGTAGATACCGCCCACCCCCTGGAATCCATTCCCTAAGCTATCGGGACTGCTTTCCTCGGAGGAGCTGCATTACCCATCTTCTCCACTTGTACAGCTAAAAATACATAGAACTGGACAGAAAACTGGGCCAACAGCTGAACACGGAATCCCAGGATGTCAGGGGTTGAAGGGCCCTGGAAAGCTCATCCAGTGCAACCCCCTCATGGAGCAGGAACACCCAGCTGAGGTTCCACAGGAAGGGGTCCAGGCGGGTTTGAATGTCTGCAGAGAAGGAGACTCCACAGCCTCCCTGGGCAGCCTGGGCCAGGCTCTGACACCCTCACTATGAAGAAGTTTCTTCTCAATTTAAGTGGAACCTCCTGTGTTCCCGTTTGCACCCATTGCCCCTTGTCCTGTCACTGGTTGTCACCCAGAAGAGCCTGGCTCCATCCTCCTGACACTGCCCCTTTCCATATTGATCCCCAGGAATGAGTCCCCCCTCAGTCTCCTCTTCTCCAGCTCCAGAGCCCCAGCTCCCTCAGCCTTTCCTCACACGGGAGATGCTCCACTCCCTCCAGCACCTTGGTGGCTGCGCTGGACTCTCTCCAGCAGTTCCCTGTCCTTCTGGAGGTGAGGGGCCACAACTGGACACAATATTCCAGGGGTGGTCTCAAAGGGAACGGAACAGAACGGCTGCAGACAGACACCCGGGACGGAATCACGCACGCTGCTCTTGCGGTGCAGCAGCTCTGACCCCGGGCACAATGCACAGCCCAGGGCACTGTGTGTTTTCTCCCTGTACCCGTTCTCAGCTCCTGCAGCACAGCCCTGCGCAGCCACTGCTGCTCTTCAGCTGACAGATAATTTTCCTGGTCCCCTGAGCATGTTCCTCAACCCCAGTGACCCCGGAGCGCTGCAGGGAGATCCGGGAACCTGGGAGAGAGACGCAGGATCCGGGGATCGAGCAAACGGTGAGCGGGGCACTGAAGGGACAAAGCACCAAAAATACTGTCATCTCCACCCCTGAACCACACACGTTGTCCAAGGAGGAGAATACGGGAAACTCCTCCATTTGAACCGGAGCGCTCTGGACCCGCAGCACTCCAGTGCCAAACCGGGGCTCAGAGGACATTAAATACCATCATCACCCTTTAACTGCTTTCTGCGGGCTGGCAAAACCCGGGCAGAACTTGGGACCGGTTTTGGGGGAGCTGTGGTTGGTTGAGGGTTTTGGTTTGGGGGGTTTGGTGTTTGTTTCACTAACTCCACAGGGGCACCTGCCCCCTGGGTACACCCACTGCTCCCGCCCGACCCTGCAGCTCCCAACCCCAAACCTGTCTCGGTCACACCCCCGGCTCCAGGATGTCACACCGCTTCCTACACCTTCATTCCCAGGACGTTTCTTCTCACCTTCCACTTCGTACGGACTCACAAGCACTTTATAAACCCACAAGCTGTGAAAGAGAACGGCGCGTCTGACGGTGAAAGCTGCAGCAGCCTGGCTGGAGGAGCCCAGGCAGCACCAACACCAAGAGCATCACCACCTCCACATACCCGCTGGACCATCATCACCACCATCCCTCGTGCCACAGGACAGGACTGCACCGCCCCCGGCCGCTCCGTGTCTGAGCCGCTCCGTGACTGAGCCGCCCCGGCTTTCACAGCACCTCCGACCACGTCCTTGGCTGGAACAGATTCCTCCCAGCAAATGACTCAGGACCGAAGCCCCTGCGCTTCCATGAGACGCTCGTCTCGTGACTTTCCCGTCAACCAGCCCACAGCACCCGAATTTCTAGAGAAACGGCGCTGGCGGTGCCGTCTGTTCGTCCCAGTGCATCAGATGATAAACCGTCTGTATTCTCCTCAGCCTGATGCCACCCGGGATTTTCCATGCCCAGAAGAAAGGGCGGGGATATGCCCATGGATGCTTCTATGAAAAAGTAGCAGCCTTTTCTTGGGCAAAACCATATCTGAAAAGGCCAAGACTGTAATTAAATAGAGACTGCAACACCCATCTTGCAGAAGTCTGCCCACCTTCTGTATTGAGCCGGATAACCTTACCATTGGAGCCGTCACTGCGCCTCTGAGCAGGTCACACAGTAGCTGCACACCCTCGAGTGGTGTTTTACAACACTCAGGACATTCTTGCCAAAAATCGGTTCTCTCGGTTTATTTTCCCTTGCTGTGTGGTGCAACTCTCCTCTCCTCTCCTCTCCTCTCCTCTCCTCTCCTCTCCTCTCCTCTCCTCTCCTCTCCTCTCCTCTCCTCTCCTCTCCTCTCCTCTCCTCTCCTCTCCTCTCCTCTCCTCTCCTCTCCTCTCCTCCAGGTCCGGGAGCCGCGTTGGCCAGGTCTGCACCCCATCCGAGGCTGAACTGACCAGCGCGAACCCCAAAATGCAGTCGTGTCCCTCTGGGAGGGGGTGAGGGTGGCAGAGCCTGGCCCAGGCTGCCCAGGGAGGCTGTGGAGTCTCCTTCTCTGCAGACATTCAAACCCGCCTGGACCCCTTCCTGTGGAACCTCAGCTGGGTGTTCCTGCTCCATGGGGGGATTGCACTGGATGAGCTTTCCAGGGCCCTTGAACCCCTGACATTGTGATCCTGTGACTCTATGACAGCAGGATCCCCCTGCCTGCAGGTCACAGACAGCCCCACCACAGCCACCTCCACAGCCGGTGCTGCAGGATCACAGCAGCTTAACCCCCTCCGCTGTCCCCACGCGTCACGTTGAACCGGGGCCGCACGCTGGTGCCGGGGCAGCTCTGGGGACCAAGCAGCTCTGGTGCCGGGGCAGCTCTGGGGACCAAGCAGCTCGGGCAGCAGCTGCAGCTGCTCTGCAAACAGCTCGGTCTGAAGAAATGAGGCCAAACCATACGGCAAACCTTCAGTTCACACATCGGCCTTTTAAAAGACATGAAAGCTCCTGCCATCCTCCAGGGAGAGGATTTCCAAAGGACACAATGTTTTTAAAAGGTATTTCTGTAAAAGGAATGTTGTGAAGATTAATAAAGGTTAAAAGAAGAGGATCACCATTCCCATCCTCTGTGTTAGATGTTAGAGTGGCCTGGACTTAGAGGAGAAAACAAACCAGGGATGTAAAAGAAAGATGGCAAGGTTAACACAGCGAGGATGCAGCTCATGATGTGTAACGAGCAGAGCAGCCTTCAAACCCAGCCAGAAACCAGCCCAAACGGGGAAGAGAACACCATGGGAACACAGGGACCAGAGTGAAGGGCTCAGAGGAGCCTGGAGCCACAGACACAAGGACAAGAAGCGTGACGTGCAGAAGCGGCAGCAGAGATCCCGGCGCAGGGCGCGGGACAGGACAGACGGGTCCGGCCAGCGCGGCCGCGGCTTTACCAACGTTGTCGAGGAAATCCTCAGACCGAACCTCACGTTTCCCCGTCCGCAGAGACGCGCTCGTCGTGCTGAGCTAAGGGAAGCAGCACCAGAATGGACTGGAAAATTAACAATGCGTGCAGCGACCAGAACCAGCCAGGGTTTATCCCAGAGCTGAAGCAACAACACATGAAAGGTCTGCCTGATGCCTCAGGAGTGCTTTTCATTGCCATCTCCTTTCCAAATAAACGCAATTACAAGTAAAGGTGTTGCTCTGACTCAAAACCACAGGGCAATCCAGGAGATGACACTGACAAATGAGCAGTGGCTGCGGAACACAGAGAGACAGCTCATAGCATCATTTTGGTTGGAGGAGAATCCCAAGGTCATGGAGTCCAACCATACCCCACCCCAGCACTGCCCCATGTCCTGAGAACCTCCTGTCCGTCTGTCCAGCCCTCCAGGGATGGTGACTCCAGCACTGCCCTGGGCAGCCTGTTCCAATGCCCCACAGCCCTTTGGGGAAGGAATTGTTCCCACATCCAACCTCAACCTCCCCTGGGCAACTTGAGGCCGTTTCCTCTGCTCCTGGCGCTTGTTCCTGGGGAGCAGAGCCCGACCCCCCTGGCTCCAAGCTCCTTTCAGGCAGTTCAGAGATCAGAAGGTCTCCCCTCAGCTCCTGTTCTCCAGCTGAACCCCCAGCTCCCTCAGCCGCTCCCATCACACTTGTGCTCCAGCCCCTCACCAGTTTCCTTACCCAATTTAACATCTCAAATGAACAGGCACCATCACCCTAAGCCCGGGTTTAACCTCCCGCCTGGGCCCAGCAGGATGAACATCCACAGCCTGCACAGCAGCTCCCTGCAAACATCACCACAGGCACTGTCATCCACAGAAACACCTAACACATCATTAGACACAGTGTTTAGGCTCCTTGCCTCGTTGATAACTCATAGGAGCAGATAATTACTGCATAAATCAACACGGGCTGCACTCTGCTCATCAGGAAGGTAAACTGGAGCAGTCTGTGCTCAGTACGCCACACTTCACCATGCACAGTCTGACCTCCTTCCTAACCAGCAGCTGAGTTCCCGTTTCTCTCATCCAGGAGCCCGTCTCTCCTGGTTCCTGATCGCCTGCCTTTGCCAGGGAGCCCCTGCCGCGCCGGCCCGGCTGCCGGCAAAGCCAAAGCGCCACCGGCAGCACCGCGTGCCAGCCACGAGAGCCGCGTTTCACTCATCTCCAAATACAAACTCCTCGCTGGCAGCCCGGCTGCCACCACAATGCTCCCGAAGAGTACTTAAAAATACTTAAAAGTACTTAAAAGGGCCCATAAGAAAGATGGGGACAGATTTTAGAGCAGGGGCTGTTGTGACAGGACAAGGGGTGATGGTTTAAACTAAAGGAGGGAGATCCAGGCTGGACATGAGGAAGGAATTGTTGCCCTGAGGGTGGTGAGAGCCTGGCCCAGGTTCCCAGAGACGTGGTGGATGAACCATTCCTGGAGACATCCCAGGCCAGGCTGGACGGGGCTCTGAGCAACCTGAGCTGCTGAAGATGTCCCTGTCATGGCAGGGGGGCTGGGGGAGTTTTAATGGTCCCTTCAACCCAAACCATCTGTGACTGTAAGAAGCTGAAGCAAACAATTGTCCTCTGGCTTTGCCTCGTCTGGCACTGAACAGAGATGTTGTGTTTGGAGGCAAGTGCGGGACAGCGGGACAGGGGGACAGGATCCCTGCTCTGTGCGGCAGCAGCCGTGCTGGCCGATTCTGCCACCCTGGTGCTCCTGCAGCCCCTGGGGGTGTCCCCAGCCACACCGGAGGGCCGGCAGCCCCGGGCTGATGGCACCGGGCAGCAGGACAAGCTGCCGGCACCAGCAGAGGTACAGGTGGTGAGGGGAGACATGAACGCCCGTGTCACCTCCCCTGGGCTGACGCTGCTCTCGCTCCCCTTGAGAGGAGCAGTTCCCAGTTCAGCACTGGGACAAGACAGCTGGACACCCGGCAGATGAGGAGGGGGACAACCGGCACCAGCACCATGCTCGTGCGCTGCCCCGGGACACGCACCCGTGCGGGAGCAGCACACGTCACCGCGGCTGACGCTGCAACAACCGTCGGGATGTTACAGCCACAGGACCCCGCACCGCGACCCGAAAACACCGGCGGGTTCTCCCTGTACCCAGCACCCCCCAGTACCCTGAGCAGCAACTGCGGATTGTCATTTACTGCAGGAGGTTCCAGGTCTCAAGTAACAGACACACATCTCAGTTCTCAAAACTTTAGATGCATGACTGCAGGTGTCTATAACAAACCCAAAAGGAGAAACGTTACGATAAGGTCCCTAAAACACAGGCAGAAGTCTTTTCCCACTCTAAAAGAATAAGATTTGTTGAATCACAGAATCATTTTGCTTGGAAGAGACACTCAAGATCATGGAGTCCAACCATACCCCATCCCAGCACTGCCCCATGTCCTGAGAACCTCATGTCCGTCTGTCCAGCCCTCCAGGGATGGTGACTCCAGCACTGCCCTGGGCAGCCTGTTCCAATGCCCCACAGCCCTTTGGGGAAGAAATTGTTCCCACATCCAACCTCAACCTCCCCTGGGCAACTTGAGGCCGTTTCCTCTGCTCCTGGCGCTTGTTCCTGGGGAGCAGAGCCCGACCCCCCTGGCTCCAAGCTCCTTTCAGGCAGTTCAGAGATCAGAAGGTCTCCCCTCAGCTCCTGTTCTCCAGCTGAACCCCCCAGGTCCCTCAGCCACTCCCATCACACTTGTGCTCCAGCCCCTCACCAGCTCCATTCCCTTCTCTCCACTCGCTCCAGCACCTCAAGCTCTTTCTTGGCATGAGGGGCCCAAAGTGCCCCCAGGATTGGTGGTTTGGCCTCCCGAGGTCCCAGCACAGGGACGGTCCTGCTGGCCACACTGGTGCTGATCTGTTACCGCAGTACTGGAGCGGCATTAACTCAGATGCTGCCAAGAGCCACCCGGTCCCAGCCCGGGGTCTGCAGGAGATGCTCCTCCAAGCTGCAGAGCCCAGACCCCGTGGGACACCACGGCCATGCCCCCGGGACAGAAGGTGTCCACGTCTGCAGGGGGGTGAACTGCACCTCCAAAGGGCACGGGTCCCTCGTCCCCCGCTCCCATATCATTTGCAGACAGCCTGCGACTCTGCAGACTAAAAAGCGGGGTTATCTGGGCAAGCGGCACATTTCTGAGAGCTCTGGTTGGGGAGGAGGATGCTGTTCTGAGATGAGATGAGATAAGCAGCCTGCCGAGTTTTCTGCTCCACTTCCTCCAGCTACCCACAACATACAAACACGGCTCACGAACAGAGACAGCGCAGCTCCGTCCTCTTCCTCCCCAAAAAACTTCCTGCTGCATCATCCTGACCAAAAAGCATTCAGAAACATAAAAATAACGCGCAAGACTACCCAAATCTCAGCTACAAGGCGGCGGCAGCTGCCAAACGCAGACTGTTCCCTGCAAGCCGACACGTGGCACGTTCGAGCCGCACCACAAACACACCGCCATTGGAAGTGGCGCACAGGCCTGTGCCCTGGGGACGCAGGGACCGTGCGCTGCTCCTGCTGCTCCTCCTGCCCCGGCCCAGCAGTGACCGCTGCCGCGGCACCCAGCCCTCCCTTCATTCTCCCAGTTGCCAAACTGGGAGGGATGAGCAGGCTCTGGGAACTGTGGGCAGCAGGACCATCCCTGCCCCGAGGCGCCTGCGGGCTCCCGGTGTCTGCTTTGCCATATTAGTGGTATTTAGCGGTAAAAGCTCTGCAGCCGCAGAGAGGAACGGACGAGCGGTCGGCCCAGGAAGCTCCGCGCCACCATTGGCGAGCGGTGCAGAGGAAAGGTCCCCGGGCTGTCCCCCCTGCACCCAACCAAAGGGGTTTTCAGGGTGAACTTGTCCCCGGGACACAGCGGGGCAGCCCCAGGGCACGTGGCTCATTCGGGCCAAGTCGCCTTTGTTCGTGTTTTCAGCACCCACCAAACCGCAGCTGCTTCCCAAGCCTCGCAGCCCAGCACCAAACGGGAGCGCGACGCTCGCTGCAAACAAAGGCTTCACATTCCTGCTCACACCGAGATAAATATGAGAAGCAAAAAACAAATCTGCAACATTCTCAGTGGCGGTAAACAAACACTAACAGTTAAAGAATCCGGTTACAACATCTGGTTTAGACTGATCTTCCTCCTCGGGTTCACCCACCTTCCCGAAACCATGACACAGGTGTGACGCAGCCGCACGGGCACCAGCCGCCCTCTTGGTGACAGTCACAACAACATGGGTTTCTGGCAATTAAATGCAGCCGGTGACAGGAGAGCCTCCTCCAAAGGGAGACAGGACTAGAGCAGAGCGCTAATGCCGTTGTGCCAATTGATCCTGCGCAGGTATCGCTCCAGGCCCAAAATGACTCATCCCGCGCTGACAGAAAACACATTTATTCCCCCATGAAAAACAAGGATCACCCAAGATGAGGTAGAGAGAATTTTCCATCTCATCTTAAGCAACACCGCAGGTTCACAACGCGCGGAGGCGGGCCCGTGGAAAGCTTTACACCCAGATGCTTCTTGTGCCATATTTAGACCATTTCAAAGCGTCATCCCACTCAGCGACCTTTGGGAAACGCAGCTGCCAACCGCACAACACAACCACGGGCAGGGGCTCCGGCCACCCCGGCACCGCGGGACAGGCTGCGGGGAGCGTGGACCCAACCCAGCGCCAGCAGCCATGGGGAAAACCGTGCAACCAGAGCATGTGGTGGGAGCCGCATGAGGAAGAGTGTGGGCAGCAGCTCAGGGAGGTTGTTCCTCCCCACCTGCAGAACTGGGCCCAGTGCTGGGCTCCCCAGTGCCAGAAGGACAAGGAGTCACTGCAGAGAGTCCAGGGAGGGACAGGAAGATGCTGAGGGCTCTGGAGCATCTTTGTGTGAGGAAAGGCTGGGAGAGCTGGGGCTGCTGAGCTGGAGAAGAGAAGCTGAGAGGGATGTGATCAATGATCAATATGTCAGGGGGGGTGTCAGAGGATGGAGCAGACTCTGTTCAGTGGTGCCCAGTGCCAGGGTGAGGGGCAACGGGCACAGACTGAACCACAGGAGGCTCCATGTGAACATGAGCAGAACCTTGTTTGCTGGGAGGTGCCAGAGCCTGGCCCAGGCTGCCCAGAGCGGGTGTGGAGTCTCCTTCTCTGAGCCATTCAAAGCCCTGGGATCCTGTGTGATCTGCTCTGGGACCCTGCGTGAGCAGTGGGGCTGGGGACCTGCAGAGCTCCTGCAGCACAAACAGCCTGGGGGGCTGTGAAACTGGAAGCACTGAGACCTCCTAGAAACAGGACCAACCCCACCACCCTGTCCGCTGGTCCTGGCTGAGGGAAGCTCAGATCCCACGCTCCTGTCAAGCACCTGACTCCCTGGTGCTTGATGTGCAGCACACAGAGTTTCTCTTCCTGAGCAAAGGCTCAAAGAGAACGACACAAGCATTAACCGAGCACCTGGGATCGGGGAGCTGCGGTTCCCAATGCCCCGGTGTGACCGGGATGCTGTGGCATGGGGCTGGTCCCTGCTGGGGACAGGGTGACCCTTGGACAGGCACCCACACCTGGCTGCAGCGTTCCCTCGCACGCAGCCACGCAGCCGCACGGCAGATAAGGCAGCTTTGCACGTGGCGTTTACACGGGTTAATCACATCCCCTCCTTCCCAGTCCCCTCTGCAAGTATTTATCCAGCAAACAGAGCCTGCTGTTAGCAACCACCGGCAGCATTTCGGCGCATGGGGTTTTTTCGCAGATGCGCGCGTTGCAAGAAGCAGCCTGAGTCAGAGCGATGAGTCACTTGGCCGGGTCTGCGCACAGCCCAGCAAAGCGCATTTCTACTGCCAGTTCGAAAGGCGCCCGCCCGCCAGAGCGGCACGGACGGCGCGCAGCTCCGGGGCTGGAGATCACTCAGAACAGAGGTGGGACGCTGAGGAGGGGCTGCGAGAGCCCTGCCCGGCCCGGCGGACTGAACCGCAGCTCCTCTGGCTTCCAGCGTCACCCATCAGCTCCTCGCACGGGCTGCAGGGGAAGCTGGAGGGGCAGAGGCTGCGAGCGGCTCGGGGAGCGCAGGCCCCGTCGCGCCTGCGTCCTCCTCCCTCCCACCATCTGCAAAGCTGCTTCAAAGGCTTCACAGAAAGAGACAACCTGGGGGGGAGGCAGCTTCCTCAACACCCACCCCTCCCTGCACACAAGCTCCAACCCAGAAGAACGCACCCAGAGCCCGGCGGGGTGAGGAGCAGCGGGGCGTTCAGAGGGTGAGCAGGCAGCGCGGCGCCCCGTCCACGAGACCCACGGGACACTGCGGCCTCGCCAGCCCCCCCGGGCTGCCCACCCCGGGAGCAGCAGCAATCCAAGTCCGGATGAGAGACGCCGGGGCTGGGAGGGCCGGACAGCTGCGCTCGGACACAGCCACGAACCGGAGCACATCATCAATGGCTCATTCAGAAACGCCTGTATTCTAAACCTCCTCTTTTCGCTTGTTTGTTGTCCAGATCCCCACAGAAGGGCCCATGGCTCATTCGGTGCTCCCCAGAGAAAATGCTAAGATGAGCTCTTCATCAGCACTAACCGTGGTTTGGAACTGAGCTGTTCTGCACTCTGAGACAGAGAAAAACCTCTGGGATCCGAGGCAAAAAGCAGCCAGCAGTCCCGGCTTTGCAAAGCGGTCATTTGTCTGCACCCGTGCTGAGAGCCAAGAGGTTTTCTAACACCCATTTACAGCGAACAACATGAGCAATCACGACACAATATGACAAACTCTCACGTATGAAAAGACCCAATTCTCACTGCTGGGGCGCATTTAGCTCCAAGCGTTGACCCTGAAACACGCAGCCCCTCTCCCGAGCAGCCACGGCTGCAACCACAAGTGGCCAGGACACACGGACAGTAGGGTCGGACAGTGGGGTTGGACACACGGACAGCGGGGTCGGACACACGGACAGCGGGGTCGGACACACGGACAGCGGGGTCGGACAGCTGCAGCTCCTCCCGGCGGTGTGGGTGCTCTGCTTTCCCAGACACGACCCCTCGCACACCTCGAGAACCAGGAGGAGAAGCGCTGGACACCGGCACAGCCCTTGGTCACGGCGGCCGGCCAGAGGGTCCCACGCTGAACCGCAATGACACCGGTTTCGCAGCAACACAACACGTTTCTGGAAAGTTAAGGGTCTTTTCTCTCGTCTTTCCAGACTGGCAGAGCCGCTGCTCCAGCACTCACGGTGGCTCGGCAGCACCAGCCCGCAGGTGACGGGCAGGACAGGGCTCCGCACCAGGAGCGGGTGCCAACCGAGAACCCCGGCAAACCCCGCGGACACGCCAGGTTCCACCACCACAGCACCAGCGAGACCCAGAGCGGCTCTGCCAACACCACTTGCTCCGGCCGCGCTCTCCCGCTTTCAGTTGCTGAGCTATGTTAGCACCTTGTGGGGACAGGCTGAGAGCTGGGGTGTGCAGCTGGAGATGAGAGGGCTCTGGGGAGACCTTAGTGCGGCCTTTCCAGACTTAAAAGAGGCTGAGAAGAAAGATGGGGACAGACTTGTGAGCAGGGCCTGTTGTGACAGGACAAGCGGTCATGGTTTTAAACTAAAAGAGGGAGATTCAGGCTGGATATGGGGAAGGAATTGTTGTTTCTGAGGGTGGTGAGAGCCTGGCCCAGGTTCCCAGAGAGGTGGTGGATGAACCATCCCTGGAGACATCCCAGGCCAGGCTGGACGGGGCTCTGAGCAACCTGAGCTGCTGAAGATGTCCCTGTCATGGCAGGGGGGACTGGGGGAGCTTTAAGGTCCCTTCCAACTCAAACTATTCTACCATTCCACCTCTGGACATGGTGCAGAGCGTCCCAGCACCCCAGCAGATATTGCCCTTTCACTGTTCCCAGCCGCAAACCCATCCCTGCCCAACCATTAACCCCGGCAGCCGTGGGCAGAGCAGGGCCCCCTGCCCGTCCACACAAAGGGTCCCATCCAGCCCCATGCAGCCGAGCCCCCCGGGCCGCTGGGCTGTCCTGACCCCCGCAGCGCCAGCCCCGGTTGGGTTGCGCTGGCAGGGAGGCGCCGGCACGGCACAGCGGCCCGCCGCCCAGCTACGGCGCTCACACCAACCCAACCTGTCAAGCAATTAGTCACCGGCAGATGAGAGCGGCGTGCCCTGCCTCCAAACATTATCTCAGCTCCCTGCAGGGAGGGGAACGCCAAAACAGGACAGGAACAGAACATGGGGAGTAAGCGTTAACATATTGATCGCAAAAATCAAATAACCGCTATCAATCGTCGCATCCCTAGCGGAGGGATGCTCGGGGTGCTCAGCAGGGCCTGGCACGTCACTCGGACACGAGTCTTGCTCCAAACCGCCTGGCACACAGCCCAGGGCGCTCAGCACCCGCAGACTGGGGGGTGAAGGGGTTTGCTTTAGCTGTCACTGGCTGGATGAGGGTGCCCTGACCCCCGGTACCTCAGCACCACCTGTGCAGCCGTTATCGCAGCAGCAGGGACAAGTGGCTCTGCAGTGGAAGGTCCCCAGGGTGCCCTGGACACCCCTCCCCACCTCATAGCTTTGCCACGCTGCAGGACAACAGCCACATGTCTTCTGTCGACCACCCAATTTTCCGCCGTTCCTGCAGCCAGAAGCCCACCCGAGCTGTCAACAGCGGAGCCGATCACAGCAAAGCACCCTCGGCTGCAGAGCAACCCCGCAGGTACCGAAGCAGCACCCAGGTCCCATCCGTCCCCAGGGATGGGGAAGTGGCGGCCCCGTCGACCTCAGGCAGCTCTTTCCAGCCAAAACACAACCCAGGGCAGTCCTGCAACCGCCACCCACATCACTAATTGGAACCACTTTGCTGGGAGCAGAGCTAATGACACCGTGCCTTTGCCTCCTGCGTCGAGGGCTCTCGAAGCCGAGGCCAGCGGCTGAGGCCGGGCAGGCTCGGGCTGGATGTTACCCACGCTTTTACCAGGACAGGCGCCGCCGGACACGTGCCGCAGCTGCTGGCGGCTCTTTACACTACCACAACCTGCCCCTGGATCTCCGGTCGCAGCGGGATGTCTTGCCGAGGTCTGTACCAGCCTCAACACACGCCCGTTCAGCTCAGTTCTGTCGCGGGCATGCTACAGATGAGATTTTAAACATTTAAAGTCAGTCAAATGCAATTAATTACTTGCGAGCTCTTTCCTTTCTAATGTCCCACAGCAATTGACCACCTCAGAACACTGTCCATCTCCTCCAAACGAGTCTCAGACAACACCGGGAAGTTGTGCGGCATTTACTGTTCCCTTCTGAAAGTCAGGTTTCCGAGTCTCAAGACGAGGAATGTGAGACTAAAGCACTCACCTGCGCCGTAAGCCCCCCCAGTCACCCACCACTACAAACCACCCCCGGACTGATGCCGCAAACATCAGCTGCAGCCCCACGAGGGAGGCCGAGGAGAGCAAGGCGATGCAGAAAGAGATGCTCAGAGGCCCTGGAGAGGCACTCAGAAGAGAGGCACAGACAACACAACTAAAAGCATCACCAAGGTGCTCCCGAGAGGCCACTACACCTGCTGCAGGGCCAGCAGCCCAGGGCAGCTCCCGCAGGCGGCTCCCGTTCCATGCTACGCTGGGACACCAGGGACAGACACCTACAATAATGGCAATAAACCACCCCACCTTCCCCCGCCTTCGCAGGGGAGCCCCGGTCTGCTGAGGAGCCAGAGAGACTGCGGAGCAGCAGAGGGATCTGCACCGAGCAGCACAACCGCTCGCATCCCAGTGACCCTGAAGCCGCTTCGAACGTTAATGGAGCTCTGCGGCTCAGCAGCCGCTCCGAGCATTAACGGAGCTCTGGGGCTCCGTGGCCGCTCCGAGCATTAACAGAGCTCTGGGGCCCAGCAGCCACTCTGAGCATTAACGGAGTTCTGCGGCTCAGCAGCCGCTGTGAACGTTAACGGAGCTCTGGGGCCTGGCGGCCGTTCCGAGCGTTAACGGAGCTCTGGGGCTTAGCAGCTGTTTCGAGCATTTACGGAGCTCTGGGGCTCGGTGGCCCCTGTGAACGTTAATGGAGCTCTGGGGCTCAGCGGCCGCTCCGAGCGTTAACGGAGCTCCAGGGCCCGGTGGCCACTCCGAGCATTAACGGACCTCTGGGGCTCAGCAGCCGTTGTGAACGTTAACAGAGCTCTGGGGCCTGGTGGCCGTTCCGAGCGTTAACGGCGCTCTGGGGCCCAGCGGCCGCTCTGAGTGTTAACGGAGCTCTGGGGCTCAGTGGCCGCTGTGAAAGCTAACGGACCTTTGGGGCTCAGCAGCTGCTCCGAGCATTAACGGAGCTCTGGGGCTCAGCAGCCACTCCGAGCGTTAACGGAGCTCTGGGGCTCAGCAGCCGCTCCGAGCGTTAACGGAGCTCTGGGGCCCGGCAGCCGCTCTGAGTGTTAACAGAACTCTCTCTCAGCCTCAGCACCTTCCCATCACAAGCAGCCCCGTGGCTCCGCAGGCGCTGCGTGGAAAGGGATTCCCCTCCTCGGTTCCCAGCGCAGTTACACAATTCCAGCCAACAGCTGCTTCCGTGAATGTGCGATTTGGGAACAGATGCTCTTGGTGTGCACTCTGCAAGAAAGTCCTTACTTTAGGTGAACTTAATGTCATTTATAATGCCGACAAAGCTCGTTTTGACCACAACCAGTGGAGCGCAAGGGGGTAGAAGAAAACACCGCAGAAAGAGCCCCCAGACAAACCGAACCCCATGACCAGGACAAGCAACCCCAGCAGGTGAAGACAGCAGCAGACGTGGGTGAGGACAGAGGGACAGGCTCTCTGGACAGACACACGGACACAGTACACCCCGTCCCGGGGGGAGCCGGGTGCAGGGCAGCCCGGAGAGCAGAACCCCCGGCCCGGCGGTGTCGGCTCCACGGTGGCTGAGGGGGCCGGGGCGGGGGGAGCAGCCGCTAAAACGCCAGAAACGGTAATTTGGCAGAACCGCACACGGACGCTTCTGGCTGCCGCTGACCGGGCACACGCCCGTGAGCCCCGGGCCGGGGCAGCGGGAGCTGCGCACACCCAGCGCCGGGGCTTCTGTCCCGGCCCGGCTGCGAGGGGCTGCCCGGGGGGTCACCGGCCCGAGGGCAGCGACCGGCCCGAGGGCAGCGGCCTGCCCGGGGCTGCCCGGGTCCCGAGCCGCCTCACGGGGCACGCAGGGAGCCCCGGCCGGCTGAAGGGGCTCCCACGGCCGCCGTTGGGCCGCAGCCCCCGGCACCGGCCGCGGTCCCGCCCGCCGGCCCAGCCGGGCGCCCGCCACGTCGTGCGGGCGCGGCCCGAACCCCAGCCCGGCCCCGCACCCGACCCGACCCCGCACCCCGGCCCGGCCCCGCGTGGGCCCGTCCGTCCCCCTGCCCCGCGGCCCCACGCACGGCGCCGCCCGCGCCCCTCCCCCGCGGCGGGTGACAGCGGCCGCGCCCCCCGCGCCGCCACTCACCGCGCTTGCCGGGGTCGTAGCCCACCAGGACGAAGTAGTCGGCCAGGCGGGCCATGGCGGGGCGGCCCCGCTGCGCCGCGTTCACAGCCCCGCCGCGCCGCCCGCCCGCCCGCGCCGACCGCGCACCGCCGCCATCTTGGCCCCGAGCGCGGCCGGCCCGGCCCGCCCGCACTGCGCCTGCGCAGCCGCCGCCGCGGGGGGCGGGACCCCGCTCCCCATTGGGTCACCGGGAGGGGCGGGGCGGGGCGAGAGGGGGCGGGGCTGCGGAACGGGGATCCCCGGGCGGGGCGGGTGTGCGGGGACTCGGGTGGGCGCGGACACGGGTGTGCGGGATCCCCGGGTGGGCACGGACACGGGTCTGCGGGATCCCCGGGTGTTCGGGAACTCGGGTGGGCACGGACATGGGTGGGCACGGACACGGGTGTGCGGGGATCCCCGGGTGGGCACGGACACGGGCGGGCACGGACACGGGTGTGCTGGACCCGGGGGTGGGCACGGACACGGGTGTGCGGGATCCCCGAGACACACCAACCCCTGGGTGCCCACGGACACGCGTGTGTGGGATCCCCGGGACACCCCGACCCCAGGTCGGCACGCACACGGGTGTGCAGGGACCCCGGGTGTGCACGAACACGGGTGTGCGGGGATCCCCAGTGTGCACGAATCCCCCCCGGGTGTGCATTAACACGCGTGTGCAGGGACCTCCCCGGCGTGTGCAGACGCCCCAGCTGCGCTCTGACGCGCATGTGCAGGGTCCCCCCCGGTGTGCACAGACCCCTCGGGTGGACAAGGGCACAGGTGTGCAGGGACCTCCGGTGGGCACTGACCCCTCGGGTGGGCACTGACACGCGTGTGCGGGGTCCCCGGTGTGCACGCCCCCCGCCGTGTGCGCAGTTCCCCTGGGGCACATGTGTCCCCCCCGGTGTGCACAGCCCCGGTGCACACACAGCCCTCGGGTGTACAAGCCCCCCCCGGCTCACACGCACCCCATGCTTGGCACAGCCCCCTCCGCTGTGCACAGCCCCACGGGGAGAGCAGCCCCCAGCGTACCTGGGTGCACATGGCCCCCCCAGGTGTGCACGGCCCCCCCCCACGCATGGCCCCCACTGGCGTGCACCCCCCAGCAGGACGGGATCCTGGGGTGCAGTGACCCTGTCCCTCACAGCCGCCCGTGGGGCCGGGACACACGCAGGGGTCCGTGCAGCCCCCCGTCCCCGCAGGGTTTGAGGCTCCATCACGATGCAGTGCCGGGTCCACACCGGCCAGGATCGGGCCCTCAGGGGCCAGTGTCAGCCCCACAGCCATGCGGGCAGCATGTGGCCAGCAGCTGGGCCACGGTGCTGGTCCCTCCAAGGTTCTCAGTCCGTCGTGGGCATCCCTGGCCCCAGCAGATCCCACAGGCACCAGGGCCCATGTCCTTTTGCAGCTGCCCCAGCATGCGGCCACCTGTGGGGACAGGGACAGGGGACACAGCATGCCAGAGGTACCAGCGTGCCCTGGCACGGCCCCATGGTGCCACCGGCCCCACAGCTAAAGCACTTGCCAAAGCAGCAGCCCCTACCTGCAAGTGACCGTCCCGTCCCGTCCCGTGGCAGCAGCCACCACCGCGCCCTGGGGTGCTGGGGTGTGTGGCCGGGGGACCCGGGGCAGGACCCGCCGCACGGCTGCCCGTGGCCGTGACCGTCCCGTGGTGAGCGGGGTCAGCAGGCACATGCCCCGGCACGGCCGCTGCCGGAGCGGGGGATGATTCATCCAGGAAAATCCCCATTCCCACTCCCACACTGGAGCAGGACGTGGGGTGCGTGTGGGATGGGGGGGCAGCTCGGCACCGCGCGGCCTTGGCCCCTGAGCCGGGCACACGCTGCCCATGGGCAGGAGCACGTCAGCCCTGCCTGCAGGCAGCCGCCAGCCCCAGAGCCAGCTGCGCCAAACCTGGCGGGTGGCAGCAGCCGCGGGAGCTCCCCAGCCCCCGGGGGTCCCCCAGCCCCCCGGCTGGACAGCAGCAGCAGCGGCAGGACACGGGGAGCACCCGAGGGCAGAGGGGACGGAAGCAGCACAGGGCAGGGGGGAGCAGGGAGGTGGGAAACCGCCCCGCTGCTCCCTTTGGGCAGGGGGTGCCAGGACTGGGCCAGAACCTGCAGAACCCTGCGGGCAGGGGGTGCTGGGGCTGGGTGGGCTGGGCAGATTTTGGCAAGTGGTCTCTCCCCACCTCCCCGGTACCCCTGGGGTTCCCCTGGGCTGGGAGGGGTGCGCGGGGTGGAAAGCACAACCGGCCCCAGCAGCCCCCATGCAGTGGGGTCCCCTCCACACCCCCAGTCCCCGGATGGCACGAGCATGATGCAACCCTGCCCGGCCCTTGCACCTCCCGCACCCCGGCGCCACTGGCCACCGCGTGCCGGGGCACGCGCCGCTCCGTGCCACAGGCCAGGCCCCCACCTGCCTGCCCTGCTCGCCGCGGGGGGGTCCTGCCAGAGCCCCACTGCCAGGACAGGCATTCCCAGTGTCCCCACCACTCCCCCCAGCATTCACACTGTGCTGTGACAACTGATGCTGGTCGCACCATGGGGGGCAGTGGATGGTGACACCCACCCTAAGGGCAAATCAAGATGAACACTGGTTTATAATGGGGGTTTCTGTGATTTCCTCCCCTTCCCCATGAATTCCTTGTCAGCTTTGCTGTTCGGTGGCACCAGTTTGCCATTGCTCCCTGGCACCACACTGCACCGCAGGACATGGGGGCAGAGAGAGCTGGGCACCCCAGGGCTGTGAGCCCCAAGTCCAAGGTTCTGGGGCACCCCCAGGTGCCAGCCTGGCATGGGGTGCTGCCTGCCCCGAGTTGTGCCATGATGGGAAAGGTTCCCCACACTGGGCCAGCGCCTGCTCCTGCTGCCACATGGACCCCATCCCGGGTCAGGGACACGGTCCCACAGCATGAGGACATGGGATATCACAATAGCGGGGCAGTGGGTGCCCCATGGCATCAAAATCACAGGTGTCCCCGTGCCACCCAGCTCAGTCCACCCGTGCCGTGGGTCGTGCTGGTGTTGCTCAGCCCTTGGCCTCTTTCAAGGATTTGTGCTGGATCTCCCAGCCCCAGGGCTCCAACACCACCATGCTCATGGTGGCCTCCCAGTGACCCACAGGGTCGGCTGTGGGTCTGGCACCAGGGTGACCATCCCCTATCCCTGTGTCCCTATGTCCCCACACAAGGCAAGGTGTCGCCATGGGCAAATCCTCCTGCTCCAGCAAGGTGCCCACTCTACCGGGGCTGTGGGCCGGTGGGCACCTGGTGCTGGAGCCATGGCTGGGTCCCAGCCCAGACCCGGCTCAGGCGCAGTGAGGTCACCCCTGCAGCAGCCGCCACAGAAGGAGGGGACACAGGTCAGACCAGACCTGACAGGGATGAGGCTCCGGGTGCAATCCTGTGGGACAGTGACATGGGGTCAGGGGATGTGCCAAGGTGGCTGTGTCGCCGCTGGCAGCGTGGCAGCCTGGGGACTGTCCTGGAGACAGGCAGCAGGAAGCTCCCTGCAGAGGGTGACAGCAGGGACATGGGGCCAGAGCGGTGCCAGAGGGTGGGGACGGGGAAACCAGACTGAGCTACCGTGGCAGCGCCAGAGGGTGAGATGTGTGTGGGGTGCATCTTGTCTTGCGGCAGGGTGAAGGGGCTGTCTGAGGTGCCCCCAGTGACAGCCACAGCCGCAGGTCCCTGCCTGCCATGTCCCCAGAGATGGCCACAGCCCCCGGTCCCTGCCTGCAGTGTCCGCAGGGACAGCCACAGCCCCAGGTCCCCAGGACAGGGCCAGCCACAGCCCCACAGCTCCCCACCCTGACACCCCAAGCCACCCGCGTTGGGTTGGATCCTGCGGTGGGGCACAGTCAGCTGCGGGACCACCGTGGTGTGGGTGATGCCAGGCTCATGCCCCGCACCGTGCTGTGAGTCCCCAGCCCCGCCGCACCCATGAGTGCCACATTGCCATGGGCTCCCTGTGGCCCCATGGCCACTGCGGCTGGAGGGAGTCCCAGTCCCACCTGGAGTGTGGGTGACAGGGTTTGTGCTGGGGTCCCCATCCCTGTGGTGGAGGGCAGGGGGTCCCAGGCCGCACACCTACCTGGGGATCTGGGTCCCAGAGCTGCCCCCCACAGCCCCCCATGGGGAACCACATAAACGGGAGCAGGGCTGGGAGCAGATGGATCTGTCCACAGCCCCCGGCAACCTGTTGCCCACAGCCTTGGCCAGAGCCTGCGCCCACATCCCCGAGCCCACGTGCAGTGGGACCCCCAGCACACGGGCGAGTGTCCCACCACTCCCTGCCCCGCATCCCATGGCCGGCTCTCGTCCCACCAGCAGTGCTTTGTGCCCCTCTCCCCGCTGTCCCCAGGGCTGGTCCCTTCTGTGGGGACACGGGGAATGCTTGGGACTCTGAGGATGCTGGGGATACTGGCGATATTGAGGATGCTGGGGACGCTGGTTATGGTGGGGATGCTGAGGACCCTAGGGATGTTCTGCCGCCGTTTTCCTGCCACAGAGCTGATCCGGGGCCCGCACCGTGAGCGAGCAGCGTCCCCCCAGCACCCAGCACCCCCCGTAGACCCCAGCAGGGATCCAGCCTGACAGTCTCGTCCACCCCCAGCACCCTGCGCTCCTCCGGCCGCCCCCCACGAACCCCCGCACCCCCTTCCCACCCCGCGCCCCGGCGGTGGGGCAGGGAGGCTCTGGCACTAGCGGGGGGGGTCTGCCCTGTACCCCCTTGTCAGCTACCAGCTCACAAACCCTTCGTTTGGGTTTAACCCCCGCGGGAAGCGCGGGGCGGTGGCGGGTAAGGATGTCCCTGTGCCCCGGCCCTGCCGTTCCCAGCCCCGAGCGGCTTGGACAGCCGGGCCGGGGGAGCTGGGGCTGTTGCCCGGGGTGGGACACGGGTGACAGGGCACCCGCTGTGCCCCCAGGCAGCGGGAGAGCAGCCCCGCGTGTCCGTGTCCGTGGAGCGTTCTGGGAACGCTGTTGGGACACAGCAGCCGCGGGTACCTCGGGGCCGGGCACCCCCCGCGTCCTCGGGGGCCTCAGCATCTCCCCCAGCCCCATTGCGGGGGGACTGATGGGCCGGGGGTCCCGGCCATGCTCGGCCCCGCAGTCCCCGGAGTGCGGTTGCAGGCAGGGGCGGGCAGGGCGCAGGCAGCGGAGCAGGTGGGACAGTGGGAACGGAGCCGGGAGCGGAGCTGAGATGCTGCGGATGGTGACACGAGCTTTCGGGGTGCTCGGAGGCGTTTGGCTCCGTGGGTGGGCAGAGCCCTCACCCCGGGGCATCTCTGTCTGCACCGGGCGATGCGGCCGGGTTTCGGGGACGCGTTCGCCGGTCCCCTCCCCGGCAGAGCCGCTGGCGGGTGGCCATGGGGCTCCTGGGGACAACTCCCCAGATTCCCTGCTCGGCGGGGGATTCCCCAGCGGCGCCCCCAGCGCATCCCCCGCGCCCGCACAGCTCCGCCCCGCTGCCTCCCGTGGGGGCTCAGCCACGATGTGATGGGGGGTTCGCCATGGTGGGGGGCTCTACCGTGGGGAGGGGGAGGCTACGACGTGGGGGAAGCGCAACATCCAGGTGGGGACCAGGAGAAGCCCCGGGTGAATCGGCGCCCGGGCGGCGTGGCCGGGGCAGGTGCTGCCCCTTCCCGCACCCATCGCTCCTGGCCCGGCAGGTGCGGGTAAAGCGTTCACCCTCCTGCTCCCCCGCATCACGCGTGGCCGTGGCCCGGGAACGGGCTCTGCGGTTCAGACCTCCTACCCCGGACAGTCCCCATCGCTCCACGCTCTGCTAACCCCCAAGCAATGCTGCTGCCCTGGAGAACTGGGGGTGCCCACGGGACACGGCCGTGAGGGCCCCAGGGGGACTTGGGGATGGGGTACCGGCCCCTCAGCGTGCAGCCCCTGCCCGGGGACCGCTGGGCAGGGACCTCGCTCTGCCTCTCCCCTCATTCCTCCCGAGGGTGCCCTTGGGCCGTGCCGGGGGCGCAGCGCACCCCGCTCCTTTTCCTTTTCCCGGTCCCGCTTTTTGGCGAGCGGGAGAGCGGAGCGGGGCTGCGGCCGCTGCTCTCGGCCCCCCACCCTCCCCCGGGGCCTCAGCCAGGAGGCAATTAAGCTAATTGAAACTTAGCAATTGATTCCCACGGCTGGAAGCCAGACTGCCCCTGAGGAGCAGAGGGAGAGGGCGAGCGCTGCCTGTCCCCAGAATTGCCGGGGTGGTGGCAGCTCCCGGTGCGGGTCGGCGGTGGCGCGGCCCCGGGCGCGGGGCTAGCCCGGACGCCGGTTGCCGCCGCGGCGGTGGGCGCTGCCGGGATGGCTGCGGGCGGTGGAGCAGGACCCGGGGGCTTTCCCGGCGCCCAGGAGCGGTGATTCCCGAGCAGGGCAGGGATCCCGGTTCTGCCCTTGCTGCAGGACCGCGGGGGCTCAGCCTGGGGCGGGGGCTGGTGGAGAGACCTTCTGCTGCTGCTTCTCTGCGTCAGCGCCTGGAACTGCAGAACCGAGACGGCCGGGGGTCCCAGTTGAGCCTCGGCCTCCCGCTCCTGTCCTCCCTGTGTGGGAAGGGGTGATGGGACCCCGAGGGCTGCTCCCCCCTCAGAACCTGCGTTAAGCAAACGCTGATTATGCAGAGCCCCCTCCTGCCACACAGGCTTGTGTCGGTGCTGCTGACTCCGGTGGCCCTGGTTTGTCCCCGGGGTGGCAGTGGCTGGCACTGCCCTGGATGGGGACCCACACAGGGTCCCGGGCAGGCCTGGGGGTGAGCCCCAGCCCGGACCCCTGGCACGGCACAGCACGGCCATGGCTGAGTGCCGGCACCGTGACGGAGCCGTGCCAGGACTCAGCCCCGGAGGCCGCAGGGTGACATCCCACCGGGGAGCGGCGCGTGGGGGTGCCACGGTGGCCATGAGCTCTGGGCAGGGGCTCGGTGCGTTGTTCTCCACGGCAACATGTGCCGTGCCAAGGCCATGCCGAGTGCTCAGCCCCATGCGGCACTGCCCGCGGCTCTGCCGTGTTGTTTTCGTGCCGGGTTTCTCCCTTACTGGGATAATCCAGCAACAAACAAGCGGAAGAGCCCGACACGCCGCAGAAATTCCCCCCGGGACATGCGTGGGGAAGCGGGGGCCACAGTGCTGGGGAAAGGCTGTGCCGCTTCGGGCCAGGGCTGGACCCGCAGCCCTGCTCAGGGGGGTGTCCCTGTCCCCCCCCACCCCGTCCCAGTCACCCCACGATCAGGTGCTGCCGCAAATCCCCCTGCACGAGAACCGGGTGTTTGAAGCCTTTGTGTCCTGATAATGCGGAAGAATCCCAGCGATTTGGAGCATGCGGAGGCCCCCGGCCCCTCGGCCTGGGGAGGCTGCAGTGGGGGGAGCAGCAGGGGAGGAGGTGCGGGCACCCCCGCCCTCGTGCCCGGACCCCGTCCCGAACGTGCTGGGGTGCTGGGGGCTCCTCGCCCTGTCCCAGCAGCATGGGCACCGGGGACACCCAGACCCCATCCCAGAGCAAGAGGCGGGAACCCAGAGAGGGGGACTAGTGGGGACCCCTCCCCTGCTGAGCTCTGGCTGCCCGGCTCGGGGAGCAGCGCCCCAGGAGCCCCCAGCAGTGGCTCCGCACAGCCCCGGCTCCGGCGAGCTGCTTCCTCGCAGGGGAACGCCGGGACTGGTCTGAGCTCTGCGGATCGCATTCCTTAATTGTTTTAAAAGGCCCCATGTGATATTTAAAAACATTAACCTGACTTAGCCCCGGGAGAAGGTGCGTGCAGACACACGTCCCGGCGAGCAGCTCCAGCCCCGCTGGGGGCTGTCAGGGTGCTGCCCCCCAGGGGACAGGGCTCCCAGGCATCATGGGGCAGAGGAGGGGCTGGCTGAACTGGAGATACTGGGCTGCACTGGGTTTCCCGCAGCCCGGGGAAGGGAGGCAGGATGCGGCCCTGGCCCTCCAGCCTGGATTTGCCACTCAAGCATGAGGAGCAGCGAGTGGAGCTGGGGGGATCTGTCCCCCCCCGAGCTCCCCAGTATGGCAGTGGGAGGCAGAGTGTGGGATGAGGAGTGTCGGGGAGCCCCTGGGGATGGGCTCTGCGCCCCGGAGCTGGGCAGGAGGCACCCAGCGGGGCTCGGCAGGGCTGAGTGCAACACGACGTGGCACAGGACGGCTCATGGGGCCTGGCAGGGGCCGGCGCTGCGTACCGTGGGCCCGCTGCCATGGCTGGCCACAGGCACCGGGGCGCAGGTGCTGAGGAGGGGGCTGGCGGGGGGCCTGGGGGTGCCCCACCCCGCACCAACCCCGGCTCGGATTCCCTGGATGGCTCCCCAAGCTCCATCTTGTTCCCTCCAGAGGGTTCCCCAAGCCCATCCCATCCCAGCCCCCTGGACAGCTCTCCCAATCACTCCCCAGTCCCATCCCAGTACACCCGGACCCCTCCCCAGTCCCATCCCGGTACACCCGGACCCCTCCCCAGTCCCATCGCGGTATCCCTGGAATCCGCCCCAGTCCCATCCTGGTACCCCCGGGCCCCTCCCCAATCCCATCCTGGTACCCCCGGACCCCTCCCCAGTCCCATCCTGGTACACCCGGACCCCTCCCCAGTTCCATCCCGGCCCCGCTCCGCAGCGCTGGGGGAGCGGCGGGGCCGGGAAGCGGGCCCCGGGGAGTGTGCGGGGTCCGGAGGGGTGTGCGGGGCCGATGCGGGGCTGCCCCCACCCGTGGCTCCTCCCGCGCCGCTCGGCTCCTCCTCGCCCGTCGCGCCGGGCCCGGCGATATTTAACCTGGGCCGGGGCGGGGAGCGGCAGCGCCGAGCGGGCACCGAGCGGAGTCGGAGCCAGCGCAGGTACAGCCGGGACCCCCGGGGACCCCGCACCGCCCCCCCGGGGCTGCGGGACGGGCGGGGGGCAGCGGGGGCACCGGGCGTGCTGGAGCCGAGCCCAGCCCCGAGCCCAGCCCCGAGCCCAGCCCCGAGCCCGACTCTTCTCCCCGCAGCCGCTGTCCCGGCCCCGCCATGAGAGCCCCGGCGCTGGGTTGCATCAGCTTGGTGCTGTGTCTGCTGGAGCTGCCCGCCTGCCTGCCCCTGCCCGACGGCCGCGCGCCCAAGCGCAGGTGAGCCCGCACCCTGACCCCCCCGGGACCCCACACCCCTGTGTGGGGCGGCTCCGAGACCCCCTGCCCGCACCCGTGTATGGGGTAGATCCAAGACCCCCTGCTCACATCTGTGTATGGGGCAGATCTGAGACCCCTTGCCCGCACCCGTGTATGGGGCAGATCTGAGACCCCCTGCCCACATTTGTGTATGGGGCAGATCTGAGACCCCTTGCCCACACCCGTGTATGGGGTGGCTCTGTGCCCCCCTGCCTGCTCCCCAGTGCCAGGCAGCTCCGTGCCCCTGCCCAGGACACAACCCTGGACCCTCTGATGGGGCCCGGCTGCTCCGAGCCCCCCTGAGCCCAGCCCCTGTTCCCAAAGGGCTCCGTGCCCCCTGCCCGGCCCTGCCCGAGGGCTGACTCCTGCCCCAGGCTCTGCTGGACAGCCCCGTGTCCGTCTGTCCCACTGCTGCACAGCCCTGGCTGCTCTCCCTTGGTCCCACGGGGTTCAGGCAGGGCCCAGCCTGGCAGCGTGTCTGTGTGTCCTGCTGTCCCCACGACTGGAGGGGACACGGCCCCTCACTGAAGCCCCTTGCACTAGTCGCAGGTTCTGGGCAGGTTCCCTGGGGTGACAATGCTCCAGGGAATGGGGACAGGTGGGTGCTCCAGGAGCTGTGGGGAGGGTGTGGGGTCCCCTGAGCACCCTCTTCCACCCGGACCCCCACCCTGTCCCTGCAGCACTTGTGGGGACCCAGGGGGACAAGGTGTTGGGAACAGGGTGAAGGGTCCCTGACACCCTGCATCCCGCTGGGGATGGGGGAGCAGTGCTGGGCGGGGGCAGGATGCGGCCAGGGCGGTGGGCGTGCAGCGTGCCAGGGTGGTGGGGCTGGTCTGCGGGTTTGGGAGCGGGCAGGGGCCGGATCTGTGTGTGCACTGCGTGGGCAGGGTGTGCGGGTGTGCAAGGGTGGCTGAGCTCTCGGTTCACATCATGATGGAGAGGGCGTGTGTGCCGGAACCCCCGGTGTGCGTGTGCCAGGGTGTCTGTGCAGGGCGAGGGGCTGTGGGGGTATGGGGGGCCAGGGTCCCCCGGGTCTCCTGCCTGGGCCTCATGTGGCGAGAGGCACCTTGGGTTGGGGCCGAACGTCCCGTGGATCGGTGTGTTTGCACGGGTGTGCGTGCGGGTGTGCGCGCGTGCGGGTGTGCACGCACGGGCTCTGCGGGTGTGTGCGAGTGTGCGTGCGGGTGTGCGTGTTGCTGCTTGCGGAGCGGGTTTGGGCTGTGCCAGCGCTGGGGGAAGCCCGTGTCTGGCTCCGGAGGGATCTGCAGCGGCTCCTGCCCGGCGCTGTGCGCAGCGGCTCCCAGGGGCGCAGGAGGGGGCCGCGCCTGGGCCGTGCGTGGGACCACGTCCCGCTGCAGGGATGGACAGAGGGACTGGGGCACCCAACACCGGGCACGGGCTGTGCGGCTCCTGCCGTGTCCGCGGGACGGCACGGCCACGGCGTGTCTGCCATAGGCTGGGGCATGGGGGTCCCTGGGATCGGGCCCTGAGACATGGGAGTCCCGGGGGGGAGTTCTGTGCTGCTTTGAGGGGCTCTTGGGCTGGACCCCCTGGACAGGTGCCCAGGGCCCAGGCGCGGGTGCCCGTAGCCAAGGAGCGTGGGTGCCGGCTCCGTGCCAGCGCAACGGCCGTGGGAACGGGGTGGGCAGCAGTGCGGGGGGGCAGAGCTGTGTGGGAACCACTGGGGGGGCTGCGGGGAGGTGCTGGTGCCAGTGCAGCCAGCAGCAGCGCCAGGGTCGGTGGGTGCCCTGTGGCGGGTCTGGCGATGCTCCCGAAGCCCCGGAGCGGCAGCGATCCCATGGGACCCCACGCGCAGCCGGATGTGCCGGGAGCTCGGCCGGCGCGGGCGCACGCGGTGCCGGGGCAGCCGGGGCCAAGCCGGGGCAGGAGCCAAGCGCGGGAGGGAGGGGAACTCCAGACCGGCAGCCGAACCGCGGGATGCGCACGGGGCCGTTTGGCTGGGGGGGCTCGCAGGGCTGGAGCACCGGAGTTGGCACCGAGCCGGCTGGGAAAGTCCCGTGTGCCACGGCTGCCGGTGTTTCCGGGCACCGGGCGCCTCCTGTAAACACGTCCTGGGACGGGAAGGGGCAGCAGGCGCTCGCCGGCCCCCCCGGTGCTTCCCGTCTCTGCAGGGCCAGAGGAATTTGGCCTCTGTCCCCGCTCCCGCGGCTGGTGGCCAAGTGGCGTCTGGCCTCCACCCAGCTGTGTCGTGCCAGGACGAGCCCTCCGGCACACCCGGTGGTGGCAATGGGGGGCAGGGGGTCGGTGGAGTGCGAGTCGGGGCTGCGTGTGCAACCCGGGGCACGCGGGTGCTGGCGTGGGTGCTGCCGTACGTGCCCGTGCGCAGGCAGGGCGGGGGCGGGCAGCAGAAGGGTCGTGGGCAGCGCTACCTGGGCCACGTGCCACCCCAAAGCCACATGCCACCCCAAAGCCACACGCCACCCCAAAGCCACGTGCCACTTCCGCCGCCACCGGGCACTGCCGATTCCTGCCGGGCAGTGACCCAGGGTGGCTGTGGATGACACCGCGCGGGTCCCCTGCCAGTGCAGGGTCACCGGTTCCTCTGCGGGGTGAGGCCAACCTGGGCTGTACTGGAGCCGGCAGCACTGTGGTGTCCCCGTTTGTGCGCCCCGGGGAGGGGGCAGCAGGGTCATCCCCCTGGGAGCTTGGGGACCCCAGGTACCCCCATGGCCCTGGCAGTGCCTGTGGTTGTGGGGGGTGAGCAGCAACGGTCACACGGTGCCATGAGAGGCCATGGGGAGCCCATGGGAGGACCGGGGGTGTCCCACCCTGCTGGTGGGGCTGTGGCCGCAGCCCTGCCCGTGTCAGGCAGCTCCCGCTGGCCCTGCCACCGCGGCATGACGCCGGGGCATGGAGTACGTGTGCGGCTGCAGGTAGCCGCTGCCCGTCCTTGGCTGCCACCTCCTCTTCCCAGCTTGGCAGGTCCTGGGCAGAGCGGCCGGGGGGGCCGGCGAGGTGCCCCAGCCTGTGGCCGGGCTGGGGGGCTGCCTGCCTGGCCCACCACGGCACCCCCGACACAGCACGGCCACCTGCCCTGTACCCTCTGTCCCGGTGTGGCGCGGCCGCCCTGCCCGCGGTGCCACGGCTCTGCCCACACCCGGCGCCGGCGCTCCCCCTGACCGCGCTGCCGCTCTCTTGCAGGGAGCCCCCGGACCGGAGACCCTCGCCGGCCTCGCTCCTCGGGGAGCAGCCAGGACCGCAGCCCCCCGCCCCGCCTCAGCCCGCCGGCCCGCGGCACAAACCGCTGCTCCCTTCACGCAGACCCTCGGGCCCTCGGCACAAACTGCTGCTCCCGAAGCTCAGCCCGAAGCTCAGCCCTCGGCACAGACCAAAGCTCAGCCCTCGGCACAGGCCCCCGCTCCCGCGGCACAGCCCGAAGCTCGGCCCACGCCATGAGCCCCCGTTTTCCCCCCGGCACGGTGCCCGCCTGGCCCCCCGGCACAGACTGCTCATCCCGCGGCACCACCCGAAACTCATCCCGCGGCACCACCCGAAACTCATCCCGCGGCACCACCCGAAGCTCCCGCCGCACCGGGAGCCCCCGTTCGGCCCCCGGCCCAGTGCCCCCGTGGCCCCCCAGCACCCGCGGGGCCGCCGGCACGTGCTGGGGCGGCCGCAGCTGCTGCGGGTGGGCTGCGTGCTGGGCACCTGCCAGGTGCAGAACCTGAGCCACCGCCTCTGGCAGCTCATGGGCCAGTCGGGGCGCCAGGACTCGTCCCCCATGAACCCCAACAGCCCCCACAGCTACGGGTGAGGGGGGGCGGCCGCACCGGACTGCCTGGCCCCGTGCCCCCTGCGGAACCCCCCACTAAAGCACTTCCAGACTCAGACGTGCCTGAGCTCCCTCTGCACTGTTCGGGGGGCGCAGGGACCCCACCAGGGACTTGGGGACCATGGGAGTGTCCCCGCGGAGGGGCCCCTGCGCTGTCACCAACCGGAGCCCCATGGAGCGGAGAGCACCATGGCCATGGGCCGGGGAGCCGGTGGCCCGTGGTGGCCGGCGGTGGCCCGTGGTGGCCCATCCGGCCGGGACTGGCGGTGGCGGGTCCAAGGGGCGGCGGGGGATCCTGCTGACCGCAGCAGCGCCGGCGCCTTGTGCAAGAGCCGGGTCCCGGCCACGCTCCCCTGACTCAGCAGCCCGGCAGCTGCCACGGCACGCACGGCCAGGGCTGGAGCGAGCCCGCTGCACCCCACAGCGCCCCACTGTGCCCCACAGCGCCCCACAGCACCCCTCTGCGCCCCCTCCCGTGCCCACCCAGCGCTGTTCCATGGGTGGGAGTCCTGCAAGGACAGGGTGGGAGGACCCCGCTCCAGCCCCCAGCCAGGTTGGGGGCACAGGGCAACCCCCCACACCTTCCCATTGGGGTCCCTTCCAAGGCTGGGGAGCCTTGCGGGGTCCCTGTCCTCCCCGGAGAGGGTGCTGTTCCCTTCCCCTGTCCCCCCGGGTACCACTCACAACCCTGCAGTGACACAGGGGCCGGGTGCTGGTGGGTGCCAGGGGATGGGAACCACCCCCAAGCGTGGGGGCAGAGGAAGGACCGGGTCCTGCACCCCGCTCCTGCTCCATCCCCTCCCTGTCTCTGTCCCCTCTCCTGTCCCTGTCCCCTCCAGGCCCCGCTCTCCTGGCACAGTGTGGGCAGGCTGGGGACAGCCCCTGTCCCCACTGGTGACAAGTTGTGCCCCCACAGGCTCAGGGGGAATGGAACAGGTACCTGTAGAGGGGGACAAGGGGACCCCAAGTATCCCTGTCACGCCATGATGTGACACCCCAGGAGTGCCACTGTCACCTGGCAGAGCTGTCACCCCTGTGGCCCGGCAGGACGGGGATATACAGCCCCTGGCACCGGCCTGTGGGGGTGCCCGGCCCCCTCTGCACCCTTGTGCCCTCACCCCTGCCCTCCAGAGATCCCCAGGAGCACCCCTGTCCCTCTCAGGAGCACCCCCATCCTCAGACCCCCCATCCCAGAGCCCCCCATCCCAGAGCCCCCATCCCCAGAGCCCCCATCCCCAGAGCCCCCCATCCCAGAGCCCCCATCCCCAGAGCCCCCATCCCCAGAGCCCCCCATCCCAGAGTCCCCATCTCCAAAGACCCCCATCCCCAGAGCCCCCCATCCCCAGAGTCCCCATCCCCAGAGCCCACATCCCCAGAGCCCCTAGGAGCACCCAGCCCGCAGCAGCCCTGGGTGAGGGTGGGGGGCACCCATGGGTGCTGCTCCTGGCCCGTCTCTCCTCCCTCCCGGGGGTCCTGCCCCTCGCTCGAGCCGGCTGACGGGGCAGGACGGGGACAGGACCATGACGAGGTGTCCCGTGGGTGTCACAGCAAGTTCCAGGGCCAGGGTCCCTCCTGGTGCAGGTAGGGACCACCCCTGGGACCCCCGGAGCCCTGGGCAGCCCCCAGACCTGGCACGGTGCTGCCGGGGGACATGGGGACACCAGCACAGCCCCTCTGGCCAAGGCCATCACCCCCCATCTCTTGGGTGGCTCCCAGGCTGCAGAGGGGCCGTGCTGAGCCCCGCGGGGCCCGAGCCGGATCCTGCGCCACAGCAGCACCGGTGCTGGGCACTGCACGTCCCTCTTCGGGGGACAATCTGGTTTTGTCAGAATAAAGCGTGCGAGGAGGGGACACGTCTGGTGCCGGGGCCACAGTAATGGGCATGGAATGGGGGTGAGGGGCTGCCCCGGGCAGGGCACGGGCACCCGGCTCTGTCACACAGGGCACCGGCACCACCTGTCCCCTCGGCAGGGACAGCCATGCGGGGGACAGCGGAGCAGTGGGGACAGCGGAGCAGTGGGGACAGTCATGCGAGGGACAGCAGCACAGTGGGGACAATCACGCAGGGGACAGTGGAGCAGTGGAGACAGCCATGCAGGGGACAGCGGAGCAGTGGGGACAGCTGTGCAGGGGACAGCCATGCAGGGGACAGCAGCACAGTGGGGACAGTCACGCAGGGGACAGTGGAGCAGTGGGGACAGCCGTGTAGGGGACAGCAACACAGTGGGGACAACCATGCAGGGGACAGCCATGCAGGGGACAGCAGCACAGTGGGGACAGTCACGCAGGGGACAGTGGAGCAGCGGGGACAGCCGTGTAGGGGACAGCAACACAGTGGGGACAACCATGCAGGGGACAGCCATGCAGGGGACAGCAGCGCGGTGGGGACACCCATGCAGTGGGGACAGCAGCACAGTGCCCGTCCCAGTGGCAGCAGCGCTGCCCATCTGGCACCCACAGCGGGCACAAGGCCAGTGGGTCCGGGCAGGAGCCAGAGAGGAGGAGGAGGGTGAGGAGGAAGCAAATGAGGCCGCACGTGTTGGGGCTCCCACGGGAGGGTGCAGGATGGTGCCGGGGGCTGCACCCCCGTGCCTGTGAGCATGGGGCCGCTGCTGCCTGTCCTGCCTGTGCACAGGCACACAGGGACTGACCTGGCCATGGCGTGGCATGGGACGGCACAGCGTGGCATGGCACAGCATGGCAGAGCATGGCACAGTGTGGCACAGCATGGCACAGTATAGTGCGGCATGGCACAGCATGGCAGAGCATGGCAGAGCATGGCATGGCAGGGCATGGTAGGGTACAGCACAGCCCCACTGTGGGACACACGATTGTGCACCCCCCCACAGATGTGTACCCCCCCCCACAGATATGCACCTCCTTGTACACAGGTGTGCATCCCCTGCACACGGTTCTGCACCCCCTGCACACAGATGTGCACGCCCTGCACATGGTTCTGCACCCCCCCGAACACAGATGTGCACCCCCCTGCACACAGATGTGCACACCCTGTACACAGTTCTGCACCCCCCCTGCACACAGATGTGCACTCCCGTGCACACGGTTCTGCACCCCCCAGAACACAGATGTGCACCCCCCTGCACACAGATGTGCACGCCCTGCACACAGTTCTGCACCCCCCTGCACACGGTTCTGCACCCCCCCGCACACAGATGTGCACCCCTGCCCACAGCCCTGCCCCACCAGCCCCCCACCCCATCTCTGGCTCCCCAACGCTGCCCGCAGCCCCTCACCGTGCTGGGGGCGCCTGCTCCGGCCCCTCTCCCCATATCCCCACGGGGATCACGCCATGGCCCCTTCCCACAGGGTCACCACGGCTGGGTGGGCAGCGGGGGGGATCCCCTTTTGCCCTCACAAGGGGCCCAGTAGCCTGGGGCCACCGTCAGCCCCTGGCAGGGCCACCCATGGCCGGGACCCCCAGCTCAGGGGTTGGGGGTCCCAGTTTGGGGCTGTGATGTGGGGACCCCCAGCTCAGGGCCGGGCTCCCCGCCAGCCCCCGCGCCCCTCGGGGAGCAGCGTCCCCCGCGCCCGGTGCCGCGGGCTCAAACATTAACCGGGGGCAGGTCAGCCGGTGACCCATGGCCCCCGCGCCGGCTGGCGCAGGCTGGGCCGCCCCCGCGCCGCCCCCGGGGATAAAACCGGGGGTCCCGTGGCCGCCCCACAGCCCGCAGCCCAGCGCCCCCCGGCACGGCCCAGCGCCCCCCAGCACAGGCAGCATGAAGAGCCTCGGCGTGGTGAGTATGGGCGAGACCCAGCGCCCCACACCTGGGGGTCAGACCCACCCGCATTGCCCCACACCTGGGGGTCAGACCCCACTCGTGGGGGTGCAGGTCCTCCCAGGCACATCCAGACGGCCCGTGCAGCCCCCAGCCCCACAAGCATCACCCCCGCGTGGGGTCGGTGCCCTTGGGACCCCCCAGCCCTGCAGCTCTGCACGGGGGGGCCTCACACAGCTCAGCATGGGGGCTGTCGCCTTTTGGGGGGGTCAGGGATCACCTGGGACCCCCAGTGATGCCATCCCTGCAGTGGGGGTGTCAGCCCCACAGGGGACCCAGCCCCACAGGGAGCGCCGTGCCGTGGGGGGGGGCGGATCCCGCAGCTCCAGCGAGGAGGGGGGGCTGCCCTCCCCCATCCCCGGGGCTGTGGGGTGGGGGGGGGGGTGTCTGCAGCAGCCCTGGGCCTCACTGCGGGGGCTGTGGGGGGGCTCCCAAAACCAGGGACACCCCGGGCCAGGCCCCCCCATGCAGAGTGGGCAGCTCCCCCCACCCTCTCTGCACCCCAATGGAACAGATGCCCCACACCAGCAGCGGGGCAGCAGCGAGTGATACGGTGTGCAGTGCCCTGCTGTGCTCTGCAGTGCTGTGCAGTGCCCTGCAGTGCCCCGCAGTGCCGTGCTGTGCCGTGCTGTGCAGTGCTGTGCAGTGCCCTGCAGTGCCCCGCAGTGCTGTGCAATGATGTGCAGTGCTGTGCTGTGAAGTGCCCTGCAGTGCCGTGCAATGGTGTGCAGTGCTGTGCAGTGCCCCGCAGTGCTGTGCAATGGTGTGCAGTGCTGTGCAGTGCCACGCAGTGCTGAGCAGCTCTGTGTGATATTGTATGATGCTCTGCGGGGTGTGCAGTGCTGTACAGTGCTGTGCAGTGCTGCACGGTGCTGTATGATGTTGTGCGGTGCTGTGCGGTGCTGTGCAATGCTGTGCAGTGCTGTGCAAGCAATGCTGTGCGGTGCTGTGCAAAGCTGCACATTCAACGTTTCTTTTGGCCACGTCCTGGTCTCCATGTCCCCCAAGACACCTGCTGTCCTTGGGGGCTTCCTCTCCGCCCCACGGCTGCTGGGCCCCCTGCAGGATCGGGCCCCGCTGACCCCGCCCGGCCCCTCTCCCCACAGGACCCCGACCCCTGTGAGGGGCCCGAGCCCAGCAAAGCCAAGGCCGAGTACCGGAACTACACGGTGAGCCGGGGGGGTCGTGCTGCTGCCTGGGGGGCTGTGACCCCGGGGCACTGAGGGGTCCCCTGCACCGGGGGCGGTACCGGGGGGCTCCCCTGCACTGGGGGGATGGGGGGAGATCGCCTGCACTGGGAAGGGGTATGGGGGGGATCCCCTGCACCAGGTGGTGTGGGGGGTCCCGTAGTACCAGGCTGTGCCGGGGGGTCCAGCCGCACAGCGCTGGCCATGCTGGGGGGTCTGATCCTGCCTGTAGGGGGGCCCGGGGGGCTCTGCTGCCCCAGGCTGGGAGGGGCGTTGGGGGTCCCCCTGGAGCCCCCGGGCCTGACGCTGTGCCGCAGGACGGGAAGCTGCTGGACCGCGTCTACAACACCTACCTGCAGATGCACACCCACCAGACCGTGGACTTCGTCCGCAAGAAGGTGTGAGCCCCCCCGGGGTCCACCCACAGCGGGGGGACACCACAGACCCCCCCAGCACTGCAGCGCCCACCCCAATGCCCCCTCCCAGCCTGCCTGTGGGGCACCCGCTCCCCACGCAGCTCCAGGGGGTCCCGTGGGGCTCAGGGGGGAGGCACCTGCTCCTCCTGCAGCTCCGGGGGTCCCGTGGGGTCCGGGGGGGCGGCACCCGCTCCCCACGCAGCTCCGGGGCGTCCCGTGGGGTCCAGAGGGGCAGCACCCGCCCCCCCCGCAGCTTAGCGGGTCCCGTGGGGTCCAGGGGGGCGGCACCCGCTTCCCACGCAGTTCCGGGGGGTCCCGGTGGGTCCAGGGGGACAGCACCCGCTCCCCCCGCAGCTCGGGGTGTCCCATGGGGTCCAGGGGGACAGCACCCGCTCCCCCCGCAGCTCGGGGTGTCCCATGGGGTCCAGGGGGCAGCATCCGCTCCCCACGCAGCTCCGGGGAGTCCCGTGGGGTCCAGAGAGGCAGCACCCACTCTCTACGCAGCTCCGTGGACTCCCGTGGGGTCCGGGGGGTGGCACTCGCTCTCCCTGCAGCTTGGGGGGTCCCGTGGGGTGCAGGATGGCGGCACCCGCTCCCCATGCAGCTCCGGGGGGGTCCCGTGGGGCTCAGGGGGGCAGCACCCGCTTCCCACACAGCTCGGGGGGTCCCGTGGGGTCCAGGGGGTCAGCACCCGCTCCCCACGCAGCTCTGGGGCGTCCCGTGGGGTCCAGAGGGGCAGCACCTGCTCCCCACGCAGCTCCGGGGGTCCCGTGGGGTCCAGGGGGGCGGCACCCGCTTCCCACGCAGCTCCGGGGGTCCCGTGGGGTCCGGGGGGGCGCACGGGGGTCGCGGTCCCAGCCCCCCCGCCCGCAGAACGCGCAGTACGGGAGCTGCTCGCTGCGCACCATGGGCGCCATGGAGGCCCTGGACCTGCTGGACCAGCTGGTGGACGAGTCGGACCCCGACGTGGATTTCCCCAACTCGTTCCACGCGTACCAAACCGCCGAGGGCATCCGCCGCGCGCACCCCGACAAAGGTGGGGCCGCTGTCCCCCCCCGCCATGCGGAGCCCCCGCTGGGGTCACATCCCGCGGGGGTGACGGTGCCGCTCGCCCCCAGACTGGTTCCACCTGGTGGGGCTGCTGCACGACCTGGGGAAGGTGCTGGCGCTCTTTGGGGAGCCCCAGGTGAGTTGGGGGGCAGGCGGGGGTACAGGGACCCCCCCGGGCTGGCGGGACACCTGTGACCCCCGCAGTGGGCCGTGGTGGGGGACACCTTCCCCGTGGGCTGCAAGGTGCAGAAGTCGGTGGTTTTCGGCGATTCCACCTTCCACAACAACCCCGACACCAGGGACCCCCGGTACAGGTGAGACCCCCGGGATGGGGCGCCCCGAGGGTTGTGCCCCCCAGACCGCAGCACAGCTGGGGAAGGGGCTGGGTGTGGGGGGGTCCGGCCCTGACCCCCACTGGCTCCCCTCCAGCACTGAGTTCGGGATGTACCAGCCCCACTGCGGCCTGGAGAACGTCCTCATGTCCTGGGGACACGATGGTAAGGGGGTGCGGGGGGTGGACAGGGCTCTGTACCCCTGAACTGATGCACCCGGGGGGGCTGTGCCCGAGCTCCCCCACCCGCCCTATGCTGGGCCCTGGAGCCCCCAGTGTGGGGACCACAGCAGGGTCCCACATGCAACGTGTCCCCCCCAGAGTACATGTACAAGGTCATGAAGTTCAACCGCTTTGCGCTGCCCAAGGAGGTGAGGGCTGGGGCGGGGGCGTGACCCTTGGGGGCTGTGGGGACCCCGGGCTGGGCTGGCACATCCCCCTCCCTGTGATCCCATATCCCTACTCTGTCCTCATGTCCCCACATCCCCATCCCCATGTTCCCATATCCCTACCCTGTCCTCATGTCCCCACATCCCCCTCCCTGTGATCCCATATCCCTGCCCTGTCCTCATGCCCCCACGTCCCCATCCCTGTGTCCCCACCCACATATCCCTACCCCAGTCCTCATCCATGTCCCTGTGTCCCCACCCCCATGTCCCTACCCCTACCCTCGTGTCCCCATCCCTGTCCTCATCCATGTCCTTGTGTCCCCACCCCCATGTCCCTACCCCACCCCATCCATGTCCCTGTGTCCCCACCCCCATGTCCCTACCCTGTCCTCATCCCCATCCCTGTGTCCTCACCCCCATGTCCCTACCCCACCCCATCCATGTCCCCATGTCCCCATTCCCATCCCCATATCCCTACCCATCCCCAGCCACAACCCAGCATCCCCATCCCCACAGCCCCATCCCTGTGTCCAATCCCTGTACCCCTGTCCCCATCCCCATATCCCCACCCTTATGTTCCCAGCCCTGTCCCTGTATCCGCACGTCTGTCCCCATGTCCCCAGCCTGGTCCCGTGTCCCCAGGCGTTCTACATGGTGCGCTTCCACTCCTTCTACCCCTGGCACGCGCACGGGGATTACCGGCACCTCTGCTCCGAGCAGGACCTGCAGATGCTGCCCTGGGTGCAGGAGCTCAAGTGGGTGCTGGGGAGGCCAGGGGGGCCTGCGGGGGCTCTGCAGCCCCCAGCACTGACCCCCTTGCTCCCACAGCAAGTTCGACCTCTACACCAAGCAGGAGGAGCTGCCGGACGTGCAGCAGCTCCGAAGCTACTACCAGGGCCTGATCGACAAGTACTGCCCGGGGCAGCTCTGCTGGTGAGCAGGGACCCCCACCCCGAGGGGACCCCCCCTGCCCCACGGCACCGCACCCGGACCCCGACCCGCGGCACCAACACAGCATCCCCTGCTCAGCCCCTCGCCGTGGAGGCACCAGGCTCTACAATAAACCCACTGTCATGCACCCCTGTGCCAGTCGTACCCCATGGGGGTTGGGGTCACCCCAGGGATGCGCAGGGGATGGGCAATGTCCCTGTCACCTCTCCTGGGGGGCCACGGGCCAGGGCAGGACACCCCTCTTCGGGGTGAGCCGGGGGGGCTGGAATGTCAAAGGCTTTATTTAGAAAATTATAGGAAAGCTCTGTGCTCAGTGCCGAGCTGAGGGAAGCACAGGGCAGCAGAGCCCCCCCCGGGACTGGGGGGCAGCAGAGCCACCCCCGGGCTGGGGGGCAGCAGCAGAGGCCCCCCAGGCAAGGAATGGGGGGCTGCCCAAAGCTGGGGCTGCCTGTGCAGAGCGCAGTGCAATCACCCCAGTGCAGCAGAACCCCCCTGGCACAGAGTGTCCCCCCCAAGCACAGAGCATCCCTCCTAAGCACAGAGCCCCCCCGGCACGGCCCTGGGGGAGCCGGGAGGGGGGCAGAAGGCTCTGCTGGCGCTGCTGCCTGCGCGGTGCAGGAAGGCACGGGCAGGAGCACGCCCCGGACAGGCAGCTGGGGGGGAGCTGCCGCCTCCTCGCCATGACCCCCCCGGCAAGGGGAAGGGGCAGGAGGGGGCTGCAGGCAAGGCTGTCAGTCCATGGGGGGAAGATGGGGCTGGGCCAGCTCCAGGCGCTACTTCTTCTTCTTGGAGCCGCGGGGGCCGTCACTGTGGCCATCGGTGCCCCCCCGGGCGCGGCCGTCGTTGTGGCCATCGGTGCCCCCCCGGGCCTGGCCATCGGTGCCCCCCCGGGCGCGGCCCTCGCCCCTCTCCTCCTCCTTCCTCCGCACCTGCCCGTTCTTCTCGCCACCCCCCCGGTCCGCAGGCTCCCCCCGGCGGGGCCCTTTGTGGCGGGCAGGGGGTGAGCCCCCCCGGGGCCTGCGGCGCAGGGCGCGCAGGACACAGGCGGTGGCGGCCACCAGGTAGAGGGACCAGAGCAGGATGGGGCCGGAGCAGGGCTGGCTGAGCTGGCGCAGGGACCGCAGCAGCCAGGGCAGGATGGCATCTGCTGGGCGCGACAGCGGCGGCTTGTCCTGGGGGAGAAGGGGGGGTCAGGGCTGCCCCATGGCCCACAGCGTGGCACTGGGGGAGTGAGGGCTGCCCCATGGCCCACAGCGTGGCACAGGGGGGTCAGGGCCACATCCTGGCTAGGAGCAGGGTGAGGCCATGGCACAAGGAGAAGGGGGGCTGCCCCACAGCTGGGAGTATGGCATGGCGGGGGCACAGCTGCCCCATTGCTGTGACAGAAGCTGGGGGTCACAGCTGCCCTGTGGCAGGGAGTACAGTGGGGCCACGGCATGGGGGGGGTCAGGGCTACCGCACAGGTGGGAGACTGGGGTGGCTGTGGCACAACGAGGGGGTCAGGGGTGGCACGGGGGGTCAGGGCTGCCCCACGGCTGGGAGCACAACAGCATGGCCATGGCACAGGGGTGTGGGGGTGTTGGGGATGACCCTTGGCAGGGGCTCAGGCCTGGCCGTGGCACAGGGGGTACGGGGGGGGCCAGGGCTGCCCCCTGGTGCAGGGCCCTACCTTCAGGCCGTGCTGGCTGAGCAGACTCTCCAGCGCAGGGTCCCCCAGGGACACGGGGGGGAAGAACTCCTGGACATGCTGCCGTCGCCACCACTGCGCTGGGCCCGGGCTGTGGGATGGGGGGGGGCTCAGCAACAAACCCTGTGCCCCCCAGGAGCGGGACAGTGCCCCCACCTTCCCCCGCAGCTCCCAAATCCAGCCCCCACCCCATGAGTCTGCAGGTTGATGGTGTCACAGCAGCTCAGGAGAGCAGAGGGGCTCTTGGGGAGAGGGGGGGGACAGGTGCTGGCAGCCCCCCACCCAAATCTGCTCACCTGCCCTCGGCGCTGCTAGTGAACCAGTACTTGTAGAGGCGGGCGCGGATGAAGAGGGGGGGCCGGGCGCTGAAGGGGTACAGGGACTCTTCCACCTGCACCAGGCGGATCACTGCCAGAGACAGAATGTCACCCTGCGCCCCGTACCGCAGGGACACCCCAAACTGTCGTGGGGACACCCCAAAGTGCCGTGGGGACACCCCAACCCACTGCAGAGACACCCCGAACCACTGTGGGGACACCCCGAGCTCCTGCAAGGAGACCCCAACCCACTGCAGGGACACCCCAAAGTACTGTGGGGACACTCCAAACTGCCACAGGGACACCCTAAACCCCTGCAAGGACACCCCAAACTGCTGTAGGGCTGGAACCCAGCACCCCCTACCCCCCAGGGAAGGAGCTGCCCCCCACTCACCATCACGCTGGCCCTGCAGCAGCCGGTGCACGAAGCTGGTGAACCAGGGGCTGCTGGTGTGGGGGCCCAGTGCTGCAAACCACATCTGCCAGTCCAGACGCGGCTGGTGAGGGATCACCACGGGGGGGGCCCTGCTGACATTCCCCGGCTTGTACATGAACTCGATCTCCTGCAAGGGGGAGCAGAGGGCGCTGGGGGAGCAGCCAGCACCCCCAGACCAGCCTCCCCTACCTGGGCTACCAGCTCCTGGCAGTGAGACAAAGGCCATGGGGGACAGAGCCAGCAGGACAGGGACGTTTGGCTCCACTGCCTGTCCCCAGTCATGGTTCAGCCCTTTGGCACCAAATGTGATTGTTGAACTTGACCTGAGAGCAGGACCTGGCACTCGGCCTGGTTGGGTCACAACAACCCCATGAACGCTGCAGGCTGGGGAAGAGCGGCTGGAAAAGGAGCTGGGGGTGTTGGTGCCAGCGGCTGAACATGAGCCAGTGTGTGCCCAGGTGGCCAAGAGGCCACCAGCATCCTGGCTGGGACCAGCACTGGTGTGGCCAGCAGGCCCAGGGCAGTGACCGTCCCTGTGCTGGGACCTGGGGAGGCCAAACCGCCAATCCTGGGGGCAGTGCTGGGCCCCTCACGCCAAGAAAGGCCTTGAGGTGCTGGAGCGAGTGGAGAGAAGGGAACGCAGCTGGGGAGGGGCTGGAGCACAAGTGTGATGGGAGCGGCTGAGGGACCTGGGGGGTTCAGCTGGAGAACAGGAGCTGAGGGGAGACCTTCTGATCTCTGAACTGCCTGAAAGGAGCTTGGAGCCAGGGGGGTCGGGCTCTGCTCCCCAGGAACAAGCGCCAGGAGCAGAGGAAACGGCCTCAAGTTGCGCCAGGGGAGGTTGAGGTTGGATGTGGGAACAATTTCTTCCCCAAAGGGCTGTGGGGCATTGGAACAGGCTGCCCAGGGCAGTGCTGGAGTCACCATCCCTGGAGGGTTGGACAGACGGACATGAGGTTCCCAGGACATGGGGAAGGGACAGGGTGGGTTATGGGCAGACTCCATAACCTGGAGGGTCTCTTCCAACCCAAACGACCCTGCGATCCTCCCAAACAGGGACTCACCGTCCAGCTCTGCCGGTCGTAGCTGCCCTCCAGCACCACCTCGGGCCGCCCCCCCACGCCCGTCATCCTGCGGAACAGCCCGTAGGAATTCACCACCTGGAACCGCTCGACCGCGTTGAACATCTGGTGGATGCCGGGCCACAGTTTGCCGTTGGACTCGTAGTCAATGTAGGTGAACGGCACCTGGGAGGGCAGAGAGTGACTTTGTCATGGCTGGGGGTACCGAGTCTCCCAAGACAAACACAGTGCTGCTCCGCCACCCCCTCAGACACTCTCCAGCCGCTCACCAGGCTGATGGCGAACATCCCCAGGGTGGCTGTGGCGAACACGGCCCACTGCAGCGCGGCCCACAGCTTCCAGAAGCATCCGCGGACACAGGCACACCTGTTGGGGGTGGAAAGGGCTCAGAGCTGCGCAGCCCCCTGAGCCGGGGCTCCAGCTGCCAACTGCGGGGTTCAGAGCTGCTGGGGCAGAGGGCTCAGCCCCACAGCAACACCACAGAGGAGAATCCCCCCAACTCATCCAGCACCCCCAGCTCAACGGTCCAGACGCCTGGTGTCCTTGCAGCACGAATCACAGAATCATGTTGGTTGGAAAAGCCCCTCAAGTTCAACCACAACCCACCCTGTCCCTGCCCCATGTCCTGAGAACCTCATGTCCGTTTGTCCAGCCCTCCAGGGATGGTGACTCCAGCACTGCCCTGGGCAGCCTGTTCCAGTGCCCCACAGCCCTTTGGGGAAGAAATTGTTCCCACATCCAACCTCAACCTCCCCTGGCGCAACTTGAGGCCGTTTCCTCTGCTCCTGGTGCTTGTTCCTGGGGAGCAGAGCCCGATCCCCCTGGCTCCAAGCTCCTTTCAGACAGTTCAGAGATCAGAAGGTCTCCCCTCAGCTCCTGTTCTCCAGCTGAACCCCCCAGGTCCCTCAGCCACTCCCCACAATAATCACACCCTCAGGGACAGCACCAGCCGCCCCTCCCACCCAGCTGTGGGGCCCCGGTGTCCCTGTCCCCACCTGTACATGGCCACCAGGATCTCCCAGGACAGCGAGAGGAAGCCCAGTCCCACCAGCGGCAGCGTCACCGTCCGCAGCCACGTCGTGAATTCGTGGTAGGTGAAGGCTGGAGCAGAGGAAACCCCACAGGGTCAGAAAGGAGGCCCAGGGGGCACGGGGGGCCCAGCCGCTGGGCCAGGGGGGGCCAAGGGGCCATCAGCCCCGTGACGCACCTACTTTGGAGTCCAGCAGCCTCTTCTCCCAGTTGATCTCCAGGCCAAAGCAGCGGATGCTCCCGTAGAGCAGGAGCCCGTAGGCGCTGAGCTCGAGCAGGGCGGAGAGCAGGGAGTGCAGGCTGGGGGGCCAGGCTGTGCACAGGGGGGCTGCTCAATGCTGGGGGGCTGCAGAGGGCCCAGTGAGCCCGACCCACCCCTGCCAGTGGGTGCAACTACACCCTGAGAATGTGGGCAGGGAGGTGGCAGCACCGGGGACACCCCCACACTGGGAGCAAACAGGCTGCTGTGCTTTGGGCCAAGCACCCCAGGGGCACAGAACACCCCTGCCAGGGGCACACGCACTGCCCCCCAGGAGCACAGACCCACCCCCAGGGCCACAGAGACCCCCATGGGGAACAGACACCGTCCCCCCGGGGGCACACCCTCTCTACCCCAAGGCACAGACACCCCCCAGGGGCTGGCAAAGCAACTGGGGGTACAGCCAGAACGACCCCTCTTGCTGTCACATCCAGACTGAGTGGTCAATGACAGTGACCTGTCCCCTCCCTGCCCTGGGGACAGCAGAAACAGGGCCCCATCCCCACGAAGTGGGGTGCGGGGGGGGCCTCACCGTTGCTGTGTCTCCTCCTAGTGCGGCCCAGCCAGCGCCCCATGTGCTCCTCGTCCAGCAGCGAGAAGGCCAAGATGATGGTGAGTGCGTTGAAGAAGTTGTAGTTACCCGTGAGGATGATGAGGAGCTGCAGCAGCACCTAGGGGGGAACAGAGGCAGTGCTGGGGGGCTCCTGTCCCCCTGCCCAGGTGAGCCCCACGGCCACTGGTGCGGAACAGGGGTCCTGGCTCTGCCCCCACACCTGGCAGTAGAAGGCGAAGAGGCGGAGGCGGCGCGCAGGCGCGAAGAAGAGTACAGGCACGGCGATCTCGATGATGTAGGTGGCCACCACGCTGAACTTCTGGAACCAGACGGGCAGCTGGTGGGCGAACCAGGCGCCCGGTGTGGGAATGCACTGCGTCTCGTAGTGGTAGGTGAGAGCTGGGGGGAGTAAGGGGGTCAGGGCAGCAGAAAGGGGCGTGGGGACGCGGCTCAGAGCAGGCAGAGCCAGCACAGAGCCGTGTGGGACACCAGAGGTGTCAGCAGCTGCCCAGAGCCCCCCAGCTGCCCACGGGCATGGAAAAACCCTCAGGGCAATGTGTCCCCCTCCCACTGCCTGTGGGGTGTCCCAAAGCCCGCGACGCTCCTCACCTGTGAGCCCCCACCATGTGGGGCAGCGGCTGGTCAGCTTCACCACCCCCGAGGCGAACATCAGCCGGAAGAGCAGCCAGCGCACCAGCCAGAAGGTGACGCCGTCGTGGGGACGCCAGGCTGCCGAGCCCCCCCGCAGCAGGCGCAGGGGGGCCACCAGCACCGCCAGGAACCCCGCTTCCAGAAGCAGGCTGTCCCTGCGGGGGAGCACCGCTGTCCCCACTGCCACCCGGGGCCACGGACCCCCTGAGGCAGCAGCGCCCGCCCCGCCTGTGTCGGTACCGAGTGCCCGGGGTGCCAGGGGGTGGCTGCTGTCACCCCTGTCCGTCACTGCTGTCTGAGGGTCCCCCTGCACAGAGCCCCCCACCCAGGAGCCCCTCTGGAAGGGCCACAGTGGGGCTGACTTACCACTGGAAGTAGAGGAAAACCTGCCCCACCTGTGGAGAGAGGAGCAGAGCGTGAGTGGGGTGGAATCATCACATCACAGAGTTGTTTGGGTTGGGAAAGCCCCTCAAGATCATGGAGTCCACCCATAACCCACCCTGTCCCTGCCCCATGTCCTGAGAACCTCATGTCCGTCTGTCCAACCCTCCAGGGCTGGTGACTCCAGCACTGCCCTGGGCAGCCTGTTCCAATGCCCCACAGCCCTTTGGGGAAGAAATTGTTCCCACATCCAACCTCAACCTCCCCTGGTGCAACTTGAGGCCGTTTCCTCTGCTCCTGGCACTTGTTCCTGGGGAGCAGAGCCCGACCCCCCTGGCTCCAAGCTCCTTTCAGGCAGTTCAGAGATCAGAAGGTCTCCCCTCAGCTCCTGTTCTCCAGCTGAACCCCCCAGGTCCCTCAGCCGCTCCCATCACACTGGAGCTCCAGCCCCTCACCAGCTCTGTTTCCTGCTTTGAACTCCCTCTAACACCTCTATACCACGTGTAAACTGGGTCCCCCAGGCCCCTTCCCCACAGTCACCCTGCTGAGAGAGGGCAGAGGGGCTGGCGGTGGCTGCAGACCCCTATGAGGCCCAGAGCTGCAGTGCCAGCCTGTGGGAGAGCAGAAGAGGAGGAGGAGGAGAAGGAGGGATCTTCCTCCAGCATCACCGTAAAAGGGAGCGAGGAGAGGGAGGCCGGGAGCAGGCAGAGCTGGGCACACCCTCGGCACCGCAGCCACATCAGCCGCAGCCACATCAGGCGTGTCCCTGTGGGCAGGAGTCACCCAGGGCCCCCCAGGGGCGCTGCCTCCCCTCCCTGCCGAGGCAGCGGGTTACTGTGGAGCCCCAGCTCCCTTCCTGCCCCTCCTGGGCCCAAAACACAGGCCCCACAGCTCAGCGGGGTTGGGCAGAGAGGACAGGGTAACTGTGCTGCAGGGCAGCCCCCGGACTGGGGGGAACCCATTGCCAGGGCTGCTACCTCACTTTGCAGCCCCCCAACAGAGGTCCCTGCAGCCACCGGCACCACCTGAGCACCAGTGGGAGGGAACGGTGGGGGCTGCTGGTGTGGTGGGGGGTGCTGGTGCTGCCGTCCAGCGGGGCAGGATTGTACCTCCCAGGGCAAGAGCCGCCAGCCAGAAGGGGTTTTAAAGCACAACTGTTTTTTTTCTCTCTTTACTTCCCCTGGTTTCAGAGTGAAACCTCCTCTCACTGCGCCAGCGGACTCTGACTCACCGGGGCTCCTCTGCCTGAAGACGCAGCCCCAACAGCGAGCACAGACAGCTCAGGAGGGTGGATTTGTGGCTGGGGGGCAACAGAGCTCTCATGGGACACAGGCAAAGGGCCTGGGGAGGCCACAAGCGGGTAGGGGACAGAGCTGGAGTGGGAGGAAGTGCAGGAATCAGCCACGCAGGCAAGTCCAGGAGGGTTTTACCCCAGGGAAGGCACAGAGAACAGAATCCCAGAATGTCAGGGGTTGGAGGGACCTGGAAAGCTCATGCAGTGCAATCCCCCCGGAGCAGGAACACCCAGCTGAGGTTCCACAGGAAGGGGTCCAGGCGGGTTTGAATGTCTGCAGAGAAGGAGACTCCACAGCCTCCCTGGGCAGCCTGGGCCAGGCTCTGCCACCCTCACCCCCAACAAGTTGCTTCTCGTATTCAAGTGGAACCTCCTGTGTTCCAGTTTGCACCCACTGCCCCTTGTCCTGTCACTGGTTGTCACCCAGAAGAGCTTGGCTCCATCCTCCTGATGCTCCCCCTTTTCAAACTGATCACTATTAATGAGAACCAGCACAAGGATGGAGTCATCCCCATCAGGGAGCTGCCTGCACCTTCCCCTGCTCCATGAGGAGAGCTGAGCATGCCAGCACAACGCTAACACAAGAATGTCACCCCCCTGCCCCCCCAGGGTACCGTAACCCCTACCTGGTAGAGCGAGAGGTAGAGCAGCCAGAGCAGGGCGAAGAGCAGGCTGTCCCGCAGCGCCTCGAACAGCAGCGCGCCGAGGGAGCCGAGCGCTCCCAGCACGCACAGCAGCTCCATCCCCTGCTCCGTGTCCAGCCCCAGGCGGGGCCCCAGCCACAGCACGGTGGGCATGTCCCGAAACTGCTCCCACAGTCCCTTCCCGCTCAGGCGCAGCACCTTGCGGGCGGGCAGGATGCCATCCTTGCCGTAGAGCCCTGCAAAGGGATGGTGACAGTGGGGACAAAGCCACGCCAAAACTCGGAGCCCCCCTGCCAGCCCCTGAGCGAGCCGGGTTCCAGCAAACCCCCCAGTTTCCCCATTAAACTGGGAAGGCAGCAGCAATGGGAAGAGCCCGATGGTTGCCAGAGCCAGCCTGGCCACGTGGAAGGGAGAGGGACGCCCTGCCTGCTGCGGGCAGGGGAGCTTTGTACAGTCAGAGGTCTGCCGTGGGGCCCTGGGGAGGGGGTGTAAGGGGCTGGTGCAGCCCCTGTCCCCCTCCCCATTCTTGTGTCCCCATCCCTGTGTCCATATTGCTCAACCTGTCCCCCTCCTCATCCTGTACCCCCATCCCTGTTCCCAGAAGCCTCACCCCATCCCCATATCCCACCCCATATTCCTGTGTCCCCGTATTCCTCACCCCACCTCTGTCTCCATACCCATGTCCCCCTCCCCATTCCTGTGTCCCCTTCCCTGTCTACGCATTCTTCACCTCATTCCCCTATCCCCATATTCCTCACCCCCTCCCCATCTTTTGTCCCCATCCTTGTCTACATATTCCTCACCCCATCCCCATGTCCCCCTCCCCATTCCTATGTCCCTATATTCCTCACCTCATCCCCATGTCCGAATCCTCATCTTGTTTCCCCACTCCCCTGTCCCCCTCCCCATTCTTATGTCCCCATATTCCTCACCCTGTCCCCCTCCCTAGTCCTATGTCCCCATATTCCTCACCCTGTCTCCCTCCCCATTCCTATGTCCCCATATTCCTCACTCCATCCTCATGTCCCCCTCCCCATTCCTGTGTCCCCATGTTCCTCACCCTGTCCCCCTCCCCATTCCTATGTCCCCATATTCCTCACTTCATCCACATTCCTGTGTCGCCATATTCCTCACCCCATCCCCATTCCTGTGTCCCCATATTCCTCACCCCATCCCCATTCCTGTGTCCCCATATTCCTCACCCCATCCCCATGTCCCCCTCCCCATATTCCTCATCTCACCCCCCTGTCCCCCTCCCCACTCCTGTGTCCCCATATTCCCCACCGCATCCCCATGTCCCCCTCCTCATTCTGTATCCCTGGACATCCCGGCGGTGTGGAGAGGACAGCAGACCCTCTCCCCATGGAGGGGGCCCGGTGCTCAGCTCGGCCCCTCGCCAGCCCCCGGGAAGCTGGAGACCACGGGCACGGGACGAACCGGTACCGAGGACCAGGGGAGCACGATGTGGAACCCCCGGGGGAGCCGCAGAAGGGTCAGCCCCGCACCCCGGGCACGCAGAGACAGGGGCCGCGGCTCCAGAGGGGCGTGGCGGCTCCGGGCCGGCCTCAGCCCCGCCCCGAGCATCTCCCGGCCCCGCTGCCGCCGCGGGGCCTCTGCGGCCTGTCCCGGCGGGGCCCACCCGCCCTCCAGCCCCCCGCAGCACGGGGTCAGGCGAACCCCGCTCCCCGCCCGCGTCCCCCGCGCCGTACCGGGGATCTGCACGTAGAGCGAGGCGAAGGCAGCCAGGTAGGCGGCGGCCAGCCCGGCCAGGAACAGCGAGCGCGGCCGGCGCGGTGGGTCCCCCATGGCGGCACCGGCGGCTGCCCTGCCCGGCCCGGCCCGGCCCCGCGCCCACCGCGCGGCGTCAGCACGCCCGGGGCGTTAACGTCGGCACGCACGGCCCCGCCCCGCGCGTCACGGCGGGCGGGAAACACGAAATGGCGGCGGGGAGCGGGCCCTGAGGTGGGGGTTGGTGAGTGGGGGTCTGGGTAGGGCTCGTGGGGCCTCGGTCGCGGGTGGGTGAGGAGCTGAGTGCCGGTGTTAGTGGCGGAGCGGCTCGGCTGTCGGGGGTTTGCTGCCGTTTGCCGTGTCAGGTGTTGAAAGATGCTGTTGGTTTCCCGGTTGCGGGTTCTCGGGGGCTGCTCCGCGGGTTCTGTTTTTCCGTGAGGCGGAGAGACACGATCGCTCTGCGACTGCCCGGGGCAGTGACGGCCCTGCGCCGGGCACCGGGGAGGCCAAACCGCCAATCCTGGGGGCAGTTTGGGCCCCTCACGCCAAGAAAGGCCTTGAGGTGCTGGAGCGAGTGGAGAGAAGGGAACGGAGCTGGGGAGGGGCTGGAGCACAAGTGTGATGGGAGCGGCTGAGGGAGCTGGGGGTTCAGCTGGAGAACAGGAGCTGAGGGGAGACCTTCTGATCTCTGAACTGCCTGAAAGGAGCTTGGAGCCAGGGGGGTCGGGCTCTGCTCCCCAGGAACAAGCGCCAGGAGCAGAGGAAACGGCCTCAAGTTGCACCAGGGGAGGTTGAGGTTGGATGTGGGAACAATTTCTTCCCCAAAGGGCTGTGGGGCATTGGAACAGGCTGCCCAGGGCAGTGCTGGAGTCACCATCCCTGGAGGGCTGGACAGACGGACAGGAGGTTCTCAGGACATGGGGAAGGGAGTGTATGGGTCAGGTTCAAGAGACAGGCTGGCAGGGGTGATACGGTTGTAGGTGTCTATTATAGACCACCAGATCAGGCTGTCTACTCCGCTGGAGGCTGTTCTGGGGAGCCCTGTACCCCTGAGACCCCGGATGAAGCCAGGTCAGTGGAGGAGTTTGCTTTAGTCGATGAGGACTGGGTTAGGGAGCAATTAAATAGTCTGGACGTCCATAAATCCATGGGTCCAGATGGGATGCATCCGCGGGTGCTGAGGGAGCTGGCTGAAGTCATTGCTAGGCCGCTCTCCATCATTTTTGCCAAGTCTTGGGAAACGGGAGAGGTGCCCAAGGATTGGAGGAAAGCAAATGTCACTGCAGCCTTCAAAAAGGGCAAGAAGGAGGACCTGAGTAATTATAGACCGGTCAGCATCACCTCTGTCCCTGGGAAAGTAATGGAACAGCTTATCCTTGGTGCCATCTCAAGGCACATCAGGGATAAGAGGGTCATTAGGGGCAGTCAGCATGGCTTTACCAAGGGTAAGTCATGCTTGACCAACCTCATAACCTTTTATGAGAATGTAACAAGGTGGATGGATGATGGCAGAGCGGTGGATGTGGTCTACCTTGACTTCAGTAAAGCCTTTGACACAGTCTGCACAGCATCCTCACAGCTAAATTGAGGAGGTGTGGTCTAGACAATAGAGTAGTGAGGTGGGTTGCAAACTGGCTTAAAGAGAGAAGCCAGAGAGTGGTGGTCAATGGTGCAGAGTCCAGTTGGAGGCCAGTATCTAGTGCAGTGCCTCAGGGGTCAGTACTGGGGCCAATACTATTCAATATATTCATTAACGATCTGGATGAGGGAATTGAGTGTACCATCAGCAAGTTTGCTGATGACACCAAGCTGGGAGGAGTGGCTGACACGCCAGAAGGCTGTGCTGCCATCCAGAGACCTGGACAGGCTGGAGAGTTGGGCGGGGAATAACCTGATGAAATTTAACAAGGGAAAGTGTAGAGTCCTGCATCTGGGCAGGAACAACCCCAGGTTCCAGTATAGGTTGGGGAATTACATATTAGAGAGCAGTGTAGGGGAAAGGGACCTGGGGGTCCTGGTGGACAGCAGGGTGACCATGAGCCAGCACTGGGCCCTTGTGGCCAGGAAGGCCAATGGCATCCTCAGGTGTATTACAAGAGGGGTGGTCAGTAGGTCAGAGAGGTTCTCCTTCCCCTCTACTCTGCCCTGGTGAGACCCCATCTGGAATATTGTGTCCAGTTCTGGGCCCCTCAGTTCCAGAAGGACAGGGAACTGCTGGAGAGGGTCCAGCGTAGGGCAACAAGGATGATTAAGGGAGTGGAGCACCTCCCTTATGAAGAAAGACTGAGGGAGCTGGGTCTCTTTAGTTTGGAGAAGAGGAGACTGAGGGGTGACCTTATTAACGTTTGTAAATATAGAAAGGGTGAGTGTCATGAGGATGGAGCCAGGCTCTTCTCAGTGGCAAACAATGATAGGACAAGGAGTAATGGGATCAAGCTGGAACACAAGAGGTTCCACTTAAATTTGAGAAAAAACTTCTTCTCAGTGAGGGTGACAGAGCACTGGACCAGGCTGGCCTGGGAGGTTGTGGAGTCTCCTTCCCTGGAGACATTCAAGGCCTGTCTGGACACCTTCCTGTGCGACCTCTCCTAGGCGTTCCTGCTCCAGCAGGGGGATTGGACTAGATGATCTTTTTAGGTCCCTTCCAATCCCAAACATACTGTGATATTGTGACGGGGATGGGGGAATGGGTGGACTTCATGAGCTTGAGGGTCTTTTCCAACCAAAATGATTCTGTGATTCTAGTTTGTTGAAGCTTTGCGATCCTATTGCCACGCCGCTGGTCCCTGCACCACCCGGCTGTCACAAGATGTCAGCTGCGCCTGGCTCCAGGTGACTCGTGACCCTCAGCCACCCCCACAGGATCACCTGTCCTGAAACAAGTGGTTTAACCCCATTTACCGGCCCCGGGAGCAGCTGCCATGGCAGACGTGGAGTTGCGCTTCCAGCACCTGCTGCAGCCCATCCGCGACCTCACCAAGAACTGGGAGGTGGACGTGGCCTCGCAGCTCGAGGAGTACCTGGAGGAGGTGAGGGGGTCCTGTGCCCTGCACTGGGGACGTTGGGGTGACACCTGTGGGCCCTGTCTGCGCGAGGGTTCTGTCTGCACCCCCAGCTCGTTCCCCTCCCTGTGCTGTCCCCCAACCCACCCTGCGGATCAGCGTTTCACTTTCCTTCCCCTGCGCCTTTCGCAGCTGGAACACGTTTGCGTTTCCTTTGACAATGGCAAAACCACCATGAACTTCACCGAAGCGGCAATGCTGATCCAGGGCTCCGCCTGCATCTACAGCAGGAAGGTGAGGGGGCTCCTCAGGTCCTGTTCCCCGGGGCTGAGCTCTGTGGAGGCTGCTCTGGGGGTGCCAAAGACCTGAACGTAACAATGACTAATGGAAATAAAGGAATGTGATTTTATAATTCCTAAATTCAGGTCCTTTATATGCGTTGGGGCTGGCAGCTGGGAAAAGTGCAAGAATTTTGCTGGGCAGTACTTTCTTCTCTAGAGTGTGGGACACAAAACCTCTAGAATACAAAGACCTCTAGAGGGCGGAGTACAAACCCTGCTTCCCCGGATCTGATCTCAGAGTGGCTTAAACAGCAAAAAGAACAATGAGATTGTAGGGAAGCTGCACTCCAGCAGGTGGGGATGAGGGGAAGGTGGGTGTCACCCCGGCAGCAGCTGGAGCAGCGGTTCTGGGAGCTGCTTTTCCTTCTCTGAGGCTCCGTTGCTGTTTTGCAGGTGGAACATCTCTACTTGCTGGTCTACCAGGTGCTCGACCTCTTCTCCAACAAGAAGTGAGTGAAGCTGCCCCCACTGAGGGGGCCCAGGGCTGCCGCCTGCCTCCCACCTGCCCCACCGTGTGCTGTTCTGCCGCACTGCCCTCACCCTCTGTGCTGAGATTGGGCCTGAGCCCTTCCCCGCTCTGCCCTGCCCAGGTTGGGCAGATTCTGCCCCAGAGTGTGAGCTGAGCCTCAACTTCTAGAGGTGAAACTGATCCCCGCCCCCAGCAATGATGTACTGGAGTGAGTTGAGAGAAGGGAACAGAGCTGGGGAGGGGCTGGAGCACAAGTGTGATGGGAGCAGCTGAGGGACCTGTGAGGTTCAGCTGGAGAACAGGAGCTGAGGGGAGACCTTCTGATCTCTGAACTGCCTGAAAGGAGCTTGGAGCCAGGGGGGTCGGGCTCTGCTCCCCAGGAACAAGCGCCAGGAGCAGAGGAAACGGCCTCAAGTTGTGCCAGGGGAGGTTGAGATTGGATGTGGGGAACAATTTCTTCCCCAAAGGGCTGTAGGGCATTGGAACAGGCTGCCCAGGTCAGTGCTGGAGTCACCATCCCTGGAGGGCTGGACAGATGAACATGAGATTCTCAGGACATGGGGCAGGGACAGGGTGGGTTATGGGTGGACTCCATGATCTGGAGGGGCTTTCCCAGCCCGAATGATTCTCTGATGAGGGAGCTCAGGGGAAGGTCCAGGACCCTGCACTGAGTTTTGCTTCTGCTGCTGCTGACCTGGGCAAGTGTCACTGTAAAAAACCCAAACACGCCTGTTGTGGTGTTGGTCTCCAGCCCATCAAACATTCTCCAAGCAGAAGGACTCCTGCTGCAGGAAAGGGCCCTGGCTGGGCTGATTTCTGCCCAGGGGCCAGGGCAATGCTCACCCTGCGGTTTTCCTGCTGCGGCCCTTTGCTGTGGTGTCTGGCCAGGGCAGCACCCAACACCCCACAGAGTCAGCTCAACAGCAGGAACCCGCCCTGGGGGGCACAGCGGGCCGTGGTTTATTCTTCCCTGTGTGCTGAGAGCCGAGCTCTGCTGCTGCTGTTCTCTCTGAACAGGCTTCTCGCCGGGGAGGGCTCGGCCAGCAGGTCCCTCCCCTCTGCCCTCCGCTCTCAGAGCGGGTATTTGGCGACAAACGAGGTTTTTGTGCCTCCAACCACACAAATGAGGTTCCTGAAGGGCCTGTCCTTGCTTAGCCCAGCCACGAGGTCTGCTTGTAGGAAATCCTGCTGGTTATTTAGGGAGGGTCGATGCAGAGGAACTGCAAGAGGCTCTGCTGGGGCTGCAGCAACGTGACGCTGCTGCGGGCGTTTCTGAAAATCCCCGATTATTTCCGTGCTGCGGGACTGCAGTGAAACGTTTCCTTACGTCTGTACTGGAGCTCCTGAGCTGGCATCAGCCGGGCACATTTGTTCACGAGGGTGTTTGTCACACAGTCTGGATCCCCGATTCACACCAGCCCCCCTTTCTTTGCAGCCCCCCGCCCTTCCAGGAGCACCTTGAGCGCGGTGGCTCATGCTGGTGGCACTGCTGGTGTCACAGAGGGACCCCAAAGTCAGTTTTAGGCAGCAAACCAGACTTTATTCTGGCTGGAAAAGTACAGGCAATGAACTGACCAAAACAGGGTTTATACAATTAGTTATCACTCCGATAACATAAGATGAAGGTTCAGATATCAGTTGAGGAGTTTATTGGGGTGCAGCAAATGAGAATAATGAGGATCCACGGTGTGCATGCACGCACTCACAAGAAACAAAACCAGAGCCCTCTGCCGCAAATACCCATAGGAAATAAACACTCGCCTGGTTCGGCAAGGACTTATGCTCACCCAAACGAGGAGGTGAGGTGCTCCCAGTCCCGGAGAGTTTCCTTAGATGCCTGAGGGGAGGGTTCTGGCACAGACCCACTGCTCCGAGACCACGCAAGGGGAATCTTCGGTGAGAACCCCGTTTTATAGTCTGATTAGGTCTGGCTGTGGGCATTCCAGAAGCTTCTGACTTCTCTGGGCCCCTCCTCCTCAGCTAATGACCCTGTCCAAAGGCCTCGGGGTCCCACAATAGAGCCATTAACTGCCCCATGGAAGGAGAGTGGGATGGACAGCTGCCACAGCAGTTCCCAGAGGGGGAAATACAACTGCCACAGCTGGTCACATTGTCACCTCTCTATGCTGTCTGTTGCAGGACGGGATGCTCCTGCTCAGAGATGCTGCAGCAGGGCAGGGGGAATCTGCAGTGGGGTGGGGGGAACCTGCGGCAGCCCCAGGCAGCCCCTGACCATGTGTTTTTCCCCCGGTGCAGGCGGGAGAAGCTGCCCAGCTCTCTGCGGCCGGACGGCACCGATGCTGACGCAACCTTTGGGGAGCAGCAGCAGGAGGTGAGGGAGTGTCTGTGCTGCAGCATGGGGCGCAGCGTGTGCAGCAGAGCTGGGTTTGGCTGCAGGGGTACGGGGAGGGCTGCAGACAGCGGGGAGCCCCCAGCGATCCCCCCTGCTCTGGTTAAGTGCTGTGGGTGCTGCCGCTTGCCTGTGCTGACTTGCTTGCCTGTCACAAGGGACCTTCACCCCATGTCTCCCTGCATCCACCCCTGGGCATGGCGGGAGCTTTCTGCAAGTTTTGTGTCACGGCAGGGCTGGGCTGGTCTCCCAGGGACAAGACCAGACAAGTAACAGCCCCCCTGGGATGAGCCATCCCCGTGTAGTGACAGGGACCCCCCTCCATCTACCCGGGGCTTTGCTATTTTCTCAGTCCTAGCCCTGGGCTGTCCCTTGGGCTGTGTCACCAACCCCATGGGCAGCAGGTTTGGGGGGATCCTGCCTCTCTGCCCCGCTCTGCTGAGACCCCCCTGCAGTGCTGGTCCAGCTCTGGGTCCTCAGCACAGGACACACATGGAGCTGCTGGAGAGGGGCCAGAGGAGCCCCAGGAATGACCCGAGGCTGGAGCGGCGCTGCTGGGGACAGGCTGAGAGAGTTGGGGTGTTCAGCTGGAGAACAGAAGCTCTGGGGAGACCTTAGTGCGGCCTTTCTGTACTGAAAAGGGGCCCATAAGAAAGATGGGGACAGACTTTAGAGCAGGGGCTGTTGTGACAGGACAAGGGGTGATGGTTTTAAACTAAAGGAGGGAGATCCAGGCTGGACATGAGGAAGAAATTGTTGTCCCTGAGGGTGGTGAGAGCCTGGCCCAGGTTCCCAGAGAGATGGTGGATGAACCATCCCTGGAGACATCCCAGGCCAGGCTGGACAGGTCTCTGAGCAACCTGAGCTGGTGAAGATGTCCCTGTCATGGCAGGGGGCGCTGGGGGAGCTGGGAAAGTCCCTTTAACCCAAGCCAGTCTGTGATTTGATGACTCTGTCCGCCGAGTGTCACCTCCGTCCCTTCCCCACTCCTGTCCCACCCTAGTGGCTGTGCAGCCGCAGCCCTGCTCACCGCTGCTGTCTCCGTCCTGCCCGCGTGGTGCAGCTGTGGGAGCACCCTGTGTCTGTCCCCCTCGCCCCGGGTGGGGTCCCTCAGACCGAGGGTGACAGCTGGGGGTTCTCTCAGCAGTTTCTCTCACTGGATGACATCAAGGACAGCAGCCAGGCCAGCACGGACATGAGGAAGGACCATCAGCCCAATGTAAGAGACACTGTTCTCCCTCTGCTCTGTCCCAGCCTGTGTTGGGGTCTCCCCGCATGGATCCCACAGGTGGCTGGTCCACCTGCTCTCCCAGCCAGGCCCTGTGGGGCCAGTGGCTCCCGGGCAGTGCTGTGTTGTGCTGTGCTGGGTGCTCCCCCAGGGGGTGAGCGCCCTTCTGACCTGTCCTGTTCCCCGGCAGTCCGTGAACATTGTGCCCTTGACCCCCATGTCCCTAGTGCCCCCAGAAGATGTGGAGAAGAAGGACAACCCGCTGTTCAGGTGAGTTCTCCTTGGCCATCCCCACAGGTTTAACTGATCCTCCCCAGTTACTGTAATGGGGTTGGGCTCTCCTAGTTCCCCAGTGCAGGAAGTGGCACCTTTCTAGTTCAAACTTGGTGGCAAGAAGGATAATCCTGGGGGTGTGTGGGTCCTGCTGGAGCTGAACATGGGGAGGGGTCCCAGGGAGGGATGAGCTGGGGCCATGCTGGGAAATCTGGGATTGTACTGGGAAATCTGAGATTGTACTGGGCCAGAGAATCTGAGCAGGGCCAGTGGGATGGTAGGGTTGATACCCCCCAGAGCAGGGGTTCTGGCTTTGGGGACACCCCAGCAGTTCCCTCCCAGAGGCACAGGGCAGCGCCTGCTCTGGGGGTGCCCTGACTGGTGTTCCCCCCCAGCCGCACCAGGGAGCTCCTGGCCAGCCGGCGGGATTTCCGGATGAACGCCTGCACCCCCCACGCCACCGGCACCTGCCTGCTGGAGCTGTCGGGGCTGCCCCCCGCCCACCCGTGCTCCGGGAATCCCCGCGGAGCTGCAGGTATGGGGGGGATCGGGGTGGGCACCACCGTGGGGCTGGGTGGCACCCTGGGCGGCTCCGCTGTCCACGGGGACAGCGCTGAGGCTGCTCGGTGTCTGCGCTGGTGGCAGGAACTCCCGTGGGGACCTGCCTGCTGGAGCGGCCACTGACCCCCTGCCTCTGTTGCCCCGCTTGTCGCCTCTGTCCCCGCCCCAGGAGCACAGCCCTGTGTCCCCGGCAGTGAGCACGGCAGCATCAGCGAGGACCCCGTCCGGGCACTGAACTTCTCTGAAGACGAAGGTGAGCTGTGCGCAGTTGGTGGGCTGGGGAGAGGTCTGCTTGCTTGTCCTGCCTGTCTGTCTGTCTTTCTTTCGTGCCTGTTTGTCCGTCCTTATGGGCTGTGTGTGTCCATCCTGCATGGGATGCTCCTGCCCTGTCATATCGGGCAGTCGGGTCCTCCCAGCAGGTTCAGCTGGTGCCTTGGCCACGACACAGGGACCCCCCCGGGGTGGGAACTGGGGGATCCCAGAGGCTTTTACAGCGTTTTGTTCCCCTGCCAGGTGCTGCAGCACTAGATGGTGACATCGGCGGCGGGGACGACGCGCCCGGAGCCCTGGAGGACGACATGGAAATGCCTGCAGTTGCTGAGGAGCACGTGGAGGCACAGAAGGTGGGTGTGGGCAGGGTGCTGGGGGCATGCTGCCCCCAAGCCCCCTCCCCGAGACCCCCTGAGCCCCGCGTGTCACTGCTGGTGCCACCAGGAGCTCACCACCTTGTTCCCCATCTGCAGCGTGTGCCCCGGGCACGGGAGCGAGCACCAGTGGAGGACCCCAACGCCCACATCAAGGTGGGAGCCCAGGGGCAGGGGGAGCCTCTCTGAGGCTGTGTGGGACACGCTTGGACACCCAAGGACATCCCTGCCCACCCCCCACGCTGATTCCATTGTGGGGGTGATTCCTGGGGTGTCAGTGGGAGCTCTGTGGATCTCACCTGTGCTTGCTCTGCTGTAGGAGCTGCTGGATCCGTGGCAAAGCCTCGACCCCTTTGGCGACTCCGAGGACAAGCCCTTCAGGAAGGGTATTTTGGGAGAGGTGGGAAGGGGGGGCTGCTCCATAGATTCAGTTTGCCCTGGCCAGGCCAGGCCTGGCTGTGCAGGGGAGTGAGGCTCCATTTCACAGCCATTTGTCCCTCAGCATCCCCAGAGCCACGGCGGGTCTGTCCCAGCCCCACGGGGTGCAGAGGGGCCTGAGGGGGGGTCAGCTGTCCTGGCCAGACCCTCGGTGTGGGGTGGTGAGCTCTGTTTAGAGCTGTGACACAGGACTGTCCCTGCAGTGTCAGTGCCCTGTGCGCCTGGTGCCAGGCAGGGCCACTCCTGTCTGCTCCCCAGGAACAAGCACCAGGAGCAGAGGAAACGGCCTCAAGTTGCGCCAGGGGAGGCTGAGGTTGGATCTGGGGAGCAATTTCTTCCCCAAAGGGCTGTGGGGCATTGGAACAGGCTGCCCAGGGCAGTGCTGGAGCCACCATCCCTGGAGGGCTGGACAGACGGACATGAGATTCTCAGGACATGGGGCAGGGACAGGGATGGGTGAATGACTGGGCTCCATAAGCTCGAGGGCTTTTTACCAACCCAAATGATTCTCTGATCTATCTCTGCCCGCACAGGGAGGCCCTTCCTGGTGCCACATGGCCTGGACGATGTGGTGGGTGGCAAGAGGAAGAGGAAGGGCCCGAGGAAGCTCCAGGACTTCATGAAGTGGTTCTCTGCCTCCTGTGAGTGTTGCGGCCAGGGTGTTGATCCCAGCAGCTCTGGGCAGGCTCGTGGGGGGACCGGTCTCTCTGGGAAGGGCCTCCCCAAAGCCCACCCAGGGGGCTCTGGTTCCCCAGTGACTCTGTTTCCTTCACTGGGTGGGACGTGGGTCACCTCTAATTTGGGATCTCCTCACCTGGCCTTGGCCCAGGCCCTGAGGAGGATGAAGGGGCAAGTTATCTGAGATAGAACAAAGGAGCCAGGGCTCCCCACCTTGGCAGGACGGCGCTATAGTGAGAGCAGGAGGAGTGTCAAGTAACAGCAGCCATGAAGCTGTGCTGTGAAGGGGAAGAAGTCCAGGCAGGTGTCCCCATGCCACAGAAGTGGCCACGCTCCGCTGTGACCCTCACCTTCCCCCCCACCAAACTGGGGCTGTGCCCCTCACTGCCCCCCAGACAGGCTGTGCGGCTCCCAGGGGGATGGGCTGCATCAGACTCAGGAGCTGCTGCCCTGGGGCTGTTGGTGACTGTCCTGGATGGGCCAGGATGCCTCTGGGAAGGGAGGTGGCTCTGGAGATGACAACAGGCTCATTGCTTGCTGTGATGGCAGCAGGTGTCCCTCACTGGGGCGCTGTGGCTGCTGCCAGGCCCCGCACGCTGCTGTTCCTGTAGTGTCCCCAGGTGTGCTCCTGGTGCCCGCACCTTCCGCCGTTGTGACTTTAATTCTCTCCAATTCCCCCAGACACCGATGGTGCCGGCAGCCGGAAACCCAAGAGCAAAGGGCCGACGTTTGCGGGTGAGGGGTTGTGGCAGAGGCTGGTGGGGAGGTGACAGATTCCTCCAGCCTGTGGCTCCTGTGGGGGGGCTCTGGGCAGCAAGTCGGGCACTGGGAGGCAAGGGTGACATACAGAGGGCGAGTGGAGAGAAGGGAACGGAGCTGGTGAGGGGCTGGAGCACAAGTGTGAGGGGAGCGGCTGAGGGACCTGGGGGGTTCAGCTGGAGAACAGGAGCTGAGGGGAGACCTTCTGATCTCTGAACTGCCTGAAAGGAGCTTGGAGCCAGGGGGGTCGGGCTCTGCTCCCCAGGAACAAGCGCCAGGAGCAGAGGAAACGGCCTCAAGTTGCGCCAGGGGAGGTTGAGGTTGGATGTGGGAACAATTTCTTCCCCAAAGGGCTGTGGGGCATTGGAACAGGCTGCCCAGGGCAGTGCTGGAGTCACCATCCCTGGAGGGCTGGACAGACGGACATGAGGTTCTCAGGACATGGGGCAGTGCTGGGGTGGGTTATGGTTGGACTCCATGACCTTGAGAGGCTTTTCCAGCCAAAATGGTTCTATGACTTTCAGTCCTCGGGGACATGGGCTGGGGGGACATGGGGCTGCTTCCCACACAGTGGAGGCCACAGAGGCCTCCATGCTGTCCCGTAGCCCCAAACCTGGGCGAGGGGAGTGTGGAAGGGCACCTGACAGCCTCGGTGTGCTGGGGGGTGGGCTGGAGGGGCTGAGACCAGCCCGGGGAGCACAGGGCCCCCTGTCACCCCCCATCTCTTGCAGACCTGGAGATGCTGTACTGGAAGCAGCTGAAGCAGCGGGTGGTGGCACAGAGGAAGCTGCAGTGCCAGGAGGTGAGCGGGCATGGCCCTAGGACAGCAAACTGGGTTCGCTGAAACCCCCCCTCCACCCCATGGGGTGTGGAGCCCCTTTTTGGGGGCTCAGGGGGATTTTGGGGCTGTTCTCTGCCAGAGGTCCCTGTGGCCACCACTGTGTGAGGAGAAGCCGGACCCGCTGGAGGAATTGCTGAGGGGCGACAGCGAGGATGGGGCAGGTATGTGGGCACCTGGGTCTCCCCGTCCCCCTCCCGAGCTGGGGATGCCCTTCTGTCTCTCCTGTGGCACCGGTGCCCTTATAGAGATGGGGCTGGTGTCCCCTCCCAGCAGATGACTTCCTGGAGCACGATGACATCCTGGCTGAGGGCCCAGAGGAGCTGGGGGACAGGGACGTGGCCCTGGGTGAGTACTGGAGGGGCTGGGCATGTGCCCGCACCTCGGCACAAGCCCTGCAGCTGGAACGTGCTGCAAGGCAGCAGTGCTGCACCCCCCCATCCCAAACTCCCCACTCTGTCCATCCCCGGGGCTGTCCCCGCTCAGCAGAGGGGTGGCTGTGCTGTGTCACTGCTGGTGACACCCTGCCCCCCCCATAGACTCCTCCGTCCCGGGCTCGCTGTGCTACGCCGACCTGGTTCGCAGGAACGTGGTAGGTGCCCGCAGTGGGGGGGCACAGGGCCAGGGGTCGGCAGTGGGACCTCAAGCCCTGTGGGGGCAGCAGGAGCATGGGGGTGTCCTCGCTGCCCTCCCCCCTGTTTCGCCCCCCAGGAGCTGTTCATCGCCAGCTCGCAGCAGTTTGCGCAGGAGACGGAGCTGTCGCAGCGTGTGCGGCGCTGGGAGGAGCAGATGGAGCCACTGCTGCAGCAACAGGCAGGGCCGGGGAGGCACAGGGTGGGGGCTGGGGGGTCACAGCCCCCTCCTCTCACTGATCCCACTGTCACCGCAGGAGGAACGAGCGTCCTTTGACATCCACGGCTACGGGGAGGCGCTGGCGGAGGGCTGTGGCGCACCGGGGGCATGGCACCCCTTCTCCGCGCTGGTGGCGGGGCAGCCCCCCTTCGAGGTGTGCCGCTACATGCTGGCCGCGCTGCAGCTGGTGAGTGTGGGGGACATGGGGGGCTCCTCCGGGCTCTGCGGGGACCCCCTCACTGCTGTCCCCTCCCTGTCCCCCCTAGGCCAACGACACGGTGGTGGAGCTGGCGCAGGAGGTGGGGCTGGAGCAGGCGGTGGACACGATGCGGCTGCGGCTCCTCGCGCCCCCGCAGCCCCACGACCGCTTCCAGGCCCTGCAGCCTTCCCTGGGTGGCCCCTGAGACGGACCCCCATATACAGCCCCCCCTTGGCAATAAACCCCACCTTGGCCCCAGCTCTGCTGTCCTGGGGCCTCAGGGAGGGAAAAGCTCTTTCTTTGGGGCTGGCACCCCCTTCCTCATGGGGACAGCTCTGGGGGGGCCCTGAAGGGCAGGTGGGGGTGGCAGAGGCCTCCCTGTGCCCCCACCCAGGGCCTCCCTTAGCACAGGAGGGTGGTGGCGGGGGTCCCTCTGTGCACCTGTTGGGGGTCACCCTCACCTGGGTGAATCCTAGGAGCTGGGGAGGGGGTGTCACTCCACCCCCTACCCAGAACCTCACTCCTTGTGGGACAGTCTTGAGGGGCTGTGGGAGTCCCTCTTTTCCCCCCATGGACAGTCCTGGGGGGCAGCAGGGAGTGTGGGGAGTGACAGGGGTCCCTGTGCCCATTTCCCCAGGGCCACCTTCCCCCTGGGCTGGTCTTGGGGGGTGGTGGGTGTCCCTCTGTACCTGGGGCCTCCCTCCTTGTGGGATGGTCCTGGGGAGTGAGGGGGACCCTCTCCTAGCCTACCTGGGGTCTCCCTCCCAGGGGGACAGTCCTGGGGACCACGGGGGTCACTCTGCGCCCCCCCCTACCCCAAGCCTTCCTCCTCATGGGATGGTTCTGAATGGTCTTGGGGGGATCTCTCCACCTGCCTCCTTCTTCCCCGGGGGACAGTCCTGAGGGCTGGCAAGTGTCCCTCTGTCTGCCTGGGCCCCACCACCTTCTGGGGACAGTCATGGCGCTGGTGGGGGTCCCTCCCCCGCCCCCCAAGGCCACAGGAAGCCCCTGTCGCACACGCGGTTTATTCGCCCTCCTGGAGCACGGGCTCGTAGGTCTCCATGTGCCGGCGCACGCTCTGCGCGATCTGCGCGTCCGTCTTGGCGCGGCCGTAGCAGTCGAGCAGGAGCCCGTCGGGGCCCAGCAGGTAGATGAACACGCTGTGGTCCACGATGTAGTCGCCGTCCTCGTCCCGCGGCCCCGCCGCCGCGTACACGCCGTACGCCCGCGCGGCCGCCCGCACCTCCTCGGCGCCGCCCGTGAGCCCCAGCAGCCGCGGGTGGAAGTCCCGCACGAACCGCGCCAGCGCCGCCGCGTCGTCGCGCTCGGGGTCCAGCGTCACGAACAGCGGCTGCAGCGGCGGCAGCGCCGGGTCGCGCTCCAGCAGCTCCGCCACCCGGCCCAGCTTCTCCAGCTCCTCGGGGCAGACGTCGGGGCAGTGCGTGAACCCGAAGTACAGCAGCACCCAGCGCCCGCGGAAGTCGCCCATGCGCCGCGGCCGCCCGGCGTGGTCCTGCAGCCGGAACTCGCCGCGGCCCAGCGCCAGCGCCCCCAGCTCCGCGCGCCGCCGCTCCCGCCGGCGCCGCTCCCGCTCGGCGCGCAGGTACAGCCACCCCGCGCCCGCCGCCGCGCCCACGCCCGCCACCACGCCCAGCCGTGCTCCCACGCCCAGCCGCGCCGGGGGGCTCGGGGCCGACAGGGGGCGGCGTGGTGGGGGGCGCGGGCAGCGGCACAGGCAGCGCAGGCAGCGGGCGGGCAGCAGCGCCGGGAACATGGCTGGGGGGGAACAGACCCTGTGGCCTCTGACCCTCACCTGGCCCCCCTCTGACCTCTCGACCCTGTGACCTCTGACCCTCACCCGGCCCCCCCTCTGACCCCTCGACCCTGTGACCTCTGACCCTCACCCGGCCCCCTCTGATCCCTCGACCCTGTGACCTCTGACTCCTCAACCCTGTGACCTCTGACCCTCACCCCCGCCCCCCTCTGACCCCTCGACCCTGTGATCTCTGACCCTCACCCAGCCCCCCTCTGACCCCTCGACCCTGTGGCCTCTGACCCTCACCCAGCCCCCTCTGACCCCTTGATCTCTGACCCCTTGACCCTGTGACCTCTGACCTCCTAGCCCTGACCCCCAGGTGCCCTTTGACCCCTTACCCCTGTCACTGCCCCATATCCCCCAGCCATGCCACCCTGTGACCTCTGACCCCTCACCCCACCGCTGCTCTCTGACCCCCACCCTGTCCCCTGCTGTCCTCTCACCCCGGCCCTGCCCCCCCGTGCCCTTTGACCCCTGCCATCGCGCCGGTGCCCTGTGACCCCACTGACCTTTGCCCTCTGCCCCCGAGCCCCGCGCCGCCCGCCGGTGCCCGCCGCGCCGGTTCCCCGGAGCCGGAAGTACCGGGGCGGGAGGCGGGCGGAGCGGGCGCATGCGCACTGAGCACGCCCGTGAGGGGCCGCCTTTGCGCATGCGCGCCCTCCGCCTCCGCCAGGGGGCGCTGCCCCGACGGCGGGGCCGTGACCGTGACCGTGACCCCGGGCCGGGCGGGCAGGACGCGGTTTCACCGCCCGTCCCCCGCCGATGCGGGGAGCTCGGGGGTGCCGGGGGGCCCCGGGGGGGTCCCGGGTCCCAGGACGGTCTCCGCCAGGCGGGGCGGGGGCGCGGGGGGCGGGGCGGGCCCCAGGCACAGCGCCCCCTGCAGGGCCCGGCGCGCCGCGCCGCTCAGCGCCCCCTCGTGGTGCAGCCGCAGCCAGGGCTCCCCTGCGGGCAGCGCGGGGTGGGCGGGGGCTCCGGGGGGGGGCGGGGCTTGTTCCCCCCCCACTCCTCCATCCCCCGCAGCCCCCCCGCCCGGTGCCGGTACCTGCCCGCACGCGCTGCCCCGCGGCCACCAGCAGCTCCGCCCCCACGCGGGGCTTCACGGCGTCCCCGGCGCGCGCGCGGCCGGTCCCCAGCTCCTGCAGCACCCGCGCCAGCGGCAGCGCCGCCACCCGCTGCACCCAGCCTGGGGGACACGGAACGGGGAGCCCCGGCACCCCCAGTGGGCAGGGGCTGGGGGACCCCAGGGACAGGGCATGGGGAGTGAGGGGGTGGGCAGGATCTGGGGTGTTGGGGAGCCCCAGGGACAGGGCATGGGGAGGGGGAAGATGGGCAGGATCTGGGGTGTTGGGGAGCACCAGGGACAGGGGACACAGGGACCACGGGGGAACGGGGAGCCCCGGGGCTCCCAGTGGGCAGGGGCTGGGGGACCCCAGGGACAGGGCATGGGGAGTGAGGGGGTGGGCAGGATCTGGGGTGTTGAGGAGCCCCAGGGACAGGGCATGGGAAGGCGGGGGGGATGGGCAGGATCTGGGGTGTTGGGGAGCCCCAGGGACAGCGGGTGGGGGGCAGGGGGACACAGGGACCACGGAGGTTGGGGAGTCCTAAGTCCCCGAAGGGTTCAGGGACTGGTGGATTGGGGGACCCAAGGGACAGGGGATGGGGGGGTGGGCAGGGATCTGGGGGGACTGGGGTGCCCAAGGCAGGGCAGGGTCTGGGGGGTGTGGGGGACCCCAGGGACAGGGCATGGGAAGGGGGGGGGATGGGCAGGATCTGGGGTGTTGGGGAGCCCCAGGGACAGCGGGTGGGGGGCAGGGGGACACAGGGACCACGGGGCTTGGGGAGCCACAAGTCCCCGAGGGGTTCAGGGACTGGTGGATTGGGGGGCCCCAGGGACAGGGGATGGGGGGGTGGGCAGGGATGTGGGGGGACTGGGGTGCCCAAGGCGGGGCAGGGTCTGGGGGGTGTGCGGAACCCCAGGGACAAGGGATGTGGAGAGGGGGGCACAAACAGGGGCTGTATGGGGGGTGAGGAATAAGCCAGGGGAGCCCTGAGCACCCCGGGTGGGAATGAAGCAGAGGGCAGGGGGTGCAGGGTGGGGGGAGCATGGGGTGAGGGCAGGGTGGGTGTGTGGGGATGGGGAGGGCAGCGCGGTCCCCGAGCCCCTGTCCCCCCTGTGCCCCCTGCCCCCTGTCCCCGCTCACCCCCCTGCAGCACCGGCAGCTCCTCGACGATGCTGGCCTGGCCCAGGACTCCGCGCCGCTGCTCGGGGGTCCCGGTGCACAGGCGGTGGGCGGTGTCGGGGGGCACCCCCTGCGCCCCCAGCATGGCCTCGAAGGCGCACAGGGCCGAACCGTCATCCAGCGCCCGGCCCAGCCGCTCCTGGCCCTGAGGGACCCCCCCGGCCAGCCCGCAGTGCCACAGCAGCAGCCCACCTGTGGGGGGGGCACGGTGGGGACCTCACAACCCCCCCGGCCCCCCGGGGGTGAAACACCAGCTCTGGGGAATGGCCTGTGGGGTGGGCTGGGGGTGATGGGTGGGCCAGTGTGGGGGCTCAAGGGGCAGGGGGATGAGTTGGGGTGTTAAAAGGAAGGGGGGCAAGTCGGGGGGAAGGGGACAGGGCCACAGGACAGGACCCTGGAGTGCGCAGGCAGGGGGACAGGGCAGGGACAGTCCCCAAGGCTGGGGGGCTGCAGTGCGGGGGAAGACCCAGGGAAGGTCCCCATGGCCATGGGGGGGGGCAGGGCTGGGAGTGAGGAGACCCCTGGGCTGCGGGGTGGCAGGGCTGGGGCAGGGACTCGTGTGGGCGCCCAGGCCATGCCCACCCCGTCCCCCCTGTCCCCACGTCCCCCTGTCCCCGCGGCTGACCCAGGGCGGTGACCAGCTCCCGCAGGTCGGGGGGGCCGCCCCCCTCCAGGCACTCCAGGGCCTCCAGCACCTCCAGCGAGTTGCCCACGCAGCGGCCCAGCGGCTCGTCCATGCGGCTCAGCACGGCCGCCGTGCGGATGCCCAGCCGCTCGCCCACCCACACCTGCGGCAGGAGCAGGGCGGGGGGCTCACAGGGGGTAAGGGCCTCATGGGGGGCTCACAGGGGGCAGTGGGGCTCACAGGGGGCCGGGGGCTCACCAGGCTCTGGGCCAGCTCCCGTGCACTGTCCTGTGTGGGGCACAGGGCTGCGCTCCCGAACTTGACATCCAGCACCAGCGCCGAGAGCTGCTCTGCTGCCTTCTTGCTCAGGATGGAGGCTGGGGGGGGAAGCTTCGCTGGGCTGCTGCCCCCGTCCTGCCTGCCCCTGCCCGCCTCTGCCTGCCCCTGCCTGCCCCTGCCTGTCCCTGCCTGCCCCTGCCTGTCCCTGCCTGTCCCTGCCTGTCCCTGCCCACCGCTGCCTGCCCCTCCCTGCCCCTGCCCGCCCCTGCCTGTTGCTGCCTGTCCCTACCTGCCCCTGCTCGTCCCTGCCCGCCCCTGCCTATCCCTGCCCGTCCCTGCCTGCCCTGCCTGTCCCTGCCCGTCCCTGCCCGCCCCTGCCCGCCGGGCACGGCGCCAGCCGCCTGTCCCTGCCCGTACCGGTGACAAGGGGCGGGCTGTCCACGGTGGCGGTGACGTCCCGCAGCCCGTACAGCACCCGGTCGGCCGGCGCCAGCTCCTCGCTCTGCCCCACGATGCAGCAGCCCACGCGCTCCAGGATGCTCCGCATCTGCGGGGACGGGTGTCAGCGCGGGTCCTCACAGCACCCCGTGTCCCATCGGTGTCCCACGTCCCATCAGTGTCCCATGTCCCATCAGTGTCCCGTGTCCCATCAGTCTCTCATCTTGTCAGTACCCTACATCCACTGTCCCATCAGCGTCCCATGTCCCATCAGTGTCCCATGTCCCATCACTGTCCCGTGTCCCATCAGTGTCCCATGTCCCGTTGGTGTCCCTCATCCTGTCAGTACCCTACATCCCCTGTCCCATCAGCGTCCCATGCCCCATCAGTGTCCCATGTCCCATCAGCGTCCCATGTCCCATCAGCGTCCCATGTCCCATCAGTGTCCCGTGTCCCATCAGTGTCCCTCATCTTGTCAGTACCCTACATCCCCTGTCCCATCAGCGTCCCGTGCCCCATCAGTGTCCCATGTCCCATCGGTGTCCCATGTCCCATCAGTGTCCCTCATCATGTCAGTACCCTACATACCCTGTCCCATCAGCGTCCTGTGCCCCATCAGTGTCCCATGTCCCATCGGTGTCCCGTGTCCCATCAGTGTCCCGTGTCCCATCAGTGTCCCTCATCTTGTCAGTACCCTACATCCCCTGTCCCATCAGCGTCCCGTGCCCCATCAGTGTCCCATGTCCCATCGGTGTCCCATGTCCCATCAGTGTCCCGTGTCCCATCGGTGTCCCATGCCCCATTGGTGTCCCGTGTCCCATCGGTGTCCCATGTCCCATCAGCATCCCATGTCCCATCAGCATCCCATGTCCCATCAGTGTCCCGTGTCCCATCAGCGTCCCATGTCCCATCAGTGTCCCATATCCCATCAGTGTCCCTCATCCTGTCAGTACCCTGCATCCCCTGTCCCATCAGTGTCCCATGTCCCATCAGTGTCCCTCATCCTGTCAATACCCTGCATCCCCTGTCCCATCAGTGTCCCATGTCCCATCAGTGTCCCTCATCCTGTCAGTACCCTGCATCCCCTGTCCCATCAGTGTCCCATGTCCCATCAGTGTCCCTCATCCTGTCAGTACCCTGCATCCCCTGTCCCATCAGTGTCCCATGTCCCATCAGTGTCCCTCATCCTGTCAGTACCCTGCATCCCCTGTCCCATCAGTGTCCCGAGTTCCTTGACATCCCACATCCCATTGGAGCTCTATTGTCCCATCAGTATCCCACGTCACATCAGCATCTGTGTCCTATGGGCATCGCGTGTCCCATCAGGATCTCACACCGTGTCAGCATCCCGTGTCCCTTTGACATCTTGTGTCCCTTTGACATCCTGCATCCCCTCAGCATCCTGTGTCCCATCAGCATCCCCCATCCTGTCAGCATCCTGTGTCCCATCAGCACCCCACATCGTGTCAGCATCCTGCATCCCATGTCCCCTCAGCATCCTGTGTCCCCTCAGCATCCCCCATCCTGTCAGCATCCTGCATCCCATGTCCCCTCAGCATCCTCTGTCCCCTCAGCATCCCCCATCCTGTCAGCATCCTGTATCCCATGTCCCCTCAGCATCCTCTGTCCCCTCAGCATCCCCCATCCTGTCAGCATCCCATGTCCCCTCAGCATCCCCCATCCTGTCAGCATCCTGTATCCCATGTCTCCTCAGCATCCTATGTCCTCTCAGCATCCCCCATCCTGTCAGCATCCCATGTCCCCTCAGCATCCCCCATCCTGTCAGCATCCTGTATCCCATGTCCCCTCAGCATCCTGTGTCCTCTCAGCATCCCCTGTCCCCTCAGCATCCCATGTCCCCTTAGCATTCCACGTCCCCTCAGCATCCCATGTCCCCTCAGCATTCCCTGTCCCCTCAGCATCCCCCATCCTGTCAGCATCCTGTATCCCATGTCCCCTCAGCATCCTCTGTCCCCTCAGCATCCCCTGTCCCCTCAGCATCCTGTATCCTGTTGGCATCTGTGTCTCATCAGCATCCTGTGTCCCACTGGCATCCCGCATCCCACCGGAGCTCTGTGTCCCATCACCATCCCATGTCCCATGGGAGTCCCGTCCAGGCCGCTGTCCCCGCAGGGTGAGGGTGCAACGGTGGCCGTGTCCCTGTCCCTCACCTGCTCGGGGGTCTGGGTGACGCGGAAGCCGGGAATGGCCTCCAGCTTGTCCAGTGTGCCCCCGGTGTGGCCCAGGCCCCGGCCGCTGATCATGGGCACCTGAGGGCGCAGGCGGGTGGGCACAGGGGGACACAGGGGACACAGGGACCCCGCTCGGTGCCCCCCACTCACCTTGCAGCCACAGGCAGCCAGGGCGGGGGCCAGGGCCAGGCTGACCTTGTCCCCCACGCCGCCCGTCGAGTGCTTGTCCACCAGCAGCCCGCGCCAGGCTTGGGGCCAGGCCAGCGCGCGCCCCGAGCCCGCCATGGCCCGCGCCAGCGCCAGCGTCTCCCCCCCGTCCATGCCCCGCAGCCGGATGGCCATCAGCATGGCACCTGGGGACACGGGGGCACGGTGACCCCCGCTGCCTCCCCGAGACCCCAGGGCACTGCAGCCCCCGGCTCTGACGCCCCCGTGCCACCCTGAGGGTCTCTCTTGTCCCCTCAGGGGGATCCCCAGATGTGTCCCTTGGTCATGACCCCCCTGCCATGTCCCAGCAGTGCCCCATGGCTGCCCTGCGCCCCCCCACCCACCCGTTGTCGGGGACCCCCACCCTGCCCTGGCCACGTCCCCCATGTGTCCCACTGCGCTGGCCTTTGCTGTGTCCCTGTGCCAGGTCCCCTGGCGATGTCCCCCCATGTCCCTCCTGGCCGCGTCTCCCCCGTGTTCCCCTGTGCCATGTTCCCCCCCGTGCCCCCAGCTGTGTCCCCTGCCGCCTCCCATTGCCACAAGCCCCCTCCTGTCCCCCTGTCCCCTCAGCGTGCCTCCCGGCTGTGTCCCCCCCGCGCCCCCACCAATCTGTCCCTCCTGCGCGGTGCCCTCGGTGACGCCGCGCACGAAGCTCCGGATCTCGTCCTCCTCCAGCCGCTCCCCGTCCCGCTTCTTGCGGATGAGGGTGGGGAGCGAGGCCTGGGCGGCCATCGCTGTCCCCCCGCCGGCACCCCGACCCCCCCGGCTGGCACCCCGGTCCCCCCGCTGGCACCGGCTGCTGCCCGGTCTGCCCGGCCTGCCCAGCCTGGCCCCGTGCCCGCGCCGAGGAGGCGTCTCCGGCCTGGACTCTGTCCCCAGGGCGAGGGTTGGGCAGGCGGGGGGGTGCAGCGGGTGGGTGACAGGGCTGGACCCCCAGTGCCCAGGGGACACCCCCAGGCGATGCCCGAGGGCTCTGCACGGCCACCCCCCCGGACCCGCACGGCGCTCAGCGTCCCCATCTGCAGCACCCCCGGCACCCACGTGTCCCGTGGTACCCATGGCACCCACAGCACCCATAGTATCTGTGGCACCCATGGCACCTGTGACACCCGTGGCACCTGTGACACCTGGTAGGTGCAGCACCCACTGTGCTCTCAGCATGGGGGGTGTCCCACAGCACTTTGCTGACAAGTGTCCCCTCCCTGGCTGGAACCCCAGTGCCACCCCACACCCCGTGGTCCTCTATGGGATCGGGGTGACCGTGTGTGTCCCCCCCAGACGCTGGGGTGACTCGGAGCCCATGGGGACAGAGCAGGGCGCTGAGTGGGTGGGGGGCTGAGTGGGTGCCGAGGGGGCACCAAGGGAGAAGGGGGCGGCCGGTCCCTTCCCAGCCATGGGGCTGTGGGGCCATCCATGGCCCCTCCAGGGGACAGCAGGACACGGGCTGGGGAAGGGGCAGCTCGGGGGGGCCGGTGCTCCCACCCCCCCGGGATGGCCACGGCGGAGCGGGGACAGTCCCGGCTGGACACGGCGACACACGGGCAGAGCCACGGGCTGGTGCATCCATCGGTCTTTGGGGCGCTCCACCCCCGCGGCCCCGCGGCCCCTACTCGGGCACGTCCACGATGAGCGGAGCCACGTAGTCCGAGTGCCGGATCCCGAACGTCAGCCCCTCCGGCCGGCGCTGCGGGACGGGGGGACACACGGTGACGCCGGGGGTGTCCCGGCCGCCCCCGCCCGCCCCCCGGCCCTGCCCGCACCTGCTCGGGGCTGTAGCTGGCGGGGCCGGGTTTCTGGGTGTTGTCCCCGGGGAGCGCGGTGCGCGCCAGCATGGAGTAGTGCGGGGCGCGGCGCTTGTACACGTCGGCGCTCACCACGCGGTACCCGCACGGCCCCGGCGTCTGCGGGCAGAGCCTGCGGGGTCGTGTCCCAGGCACACGGACCCCAGCCCCGCGGCACCACAGACCCCCCAGTCCCACGGCACCCAGACCCCCAGACCCCAGACCCCCAGCACCCAGACCCCCCAGAACCCAGACCCCTGGCACCACAGACCCCCCAGCCCCATGGCACCACAGACCCCCGGCACCCAAACCCCCAGATCCCCCAGTCCCACGGCATCACAGACCCCCAGCACCCAGAGCCCTGGCACCCAGACCTCCAGACCCCCCAGCCCCACGGCACCACAGACCCCCAGCACCCAGACCCCCCAGACCCCCCAGACCCCCAGCCCCACGGCACCACAGACCCCCGGCACCCAGACACCCAGACCCCCCAGTCCCACAGCACCACAGACCCCCAGCACCCAGACCCCCCCAGACCTCCAGCCCCACAGCATCACAGACTCGTGGCACCCAGACTCCCAGCACAGTGACCCCTTGCATCCAGACCCCACAGCACCCCAGCCCCACAGCACCCTAGCCCCACAGCACCCCAGGCCCCCAGCACCCCAGACTCCTGTTCCCCTGGCAGCCCAGCACCCCAGACTCCTGGCACCTCAGACTTGCAGCACCCAGACCCCTAACCCCCTGGCACCCCAGATCCTGACAGCCCAGTCCCCCAGCACCCCATCCCCCTGACACCCCATCCCCCCGACACCCCAGCCCCCTGGTACCCCAGCCCCCCGGCACCTTGCACAGATCCTCGTAGAAGGCGCCGTGGGTGCTGCGCCCCGGGATGGAGTAGTTGGGGGCTGAGCTCTTGTTCACCACGCGTGGCCCCAGCATGGGGGGCAGCCGGTAGGCAGCGGGGCCTGGGGAAACGGGTGCAGGGGGCTCTGCCGGGGGCTGGGGGGCCCCCCTTGGGGAGGGAGGGCTCAGCCCACGGGTGATCGGGGGCTCAGCATGGGGATGATCGGGGGCTCAGCCCAGGGAGGATTGGGTGCTCACGATGGGGGTCCCAGCCCAGCCCAGGGAGGACATTGGGGGTCCCAACCCATCTCAGGGGGGATGTTGGGGAGCCCAACCCAGCCGAGGTGGGATACTGGGGGTCCCAATCCATCCTGGGGGGGATGTTGGGGGTCCCAGCCCAGGGAGGATGCTGGGGGTTCCAATCCATCCTGGGGGGGATGTTGGGGGTCCCAGCTCAGGGAGGATGCTGGGGGTCCCAGCCCAGGGAGGACATTGGGGGTCCCAGCCCATCTCAGGGGGGATGTTGGGGAGCCCAACCCAGCCGAGGCGGGATTCTGGGGGTCCCAACCCATCCCAGGGGGGATGTTGGGGGTCCCAGCCCAAGGATGATGAGGGGATCATGATGGGCATCCCAGCCTGGCCTGCGGTGGATGTTGGGGGTCCCAGCCCAGCCCAGGGACGACGCTGGGGGCCCATCCCGGCCCCCGTGTCTCCTACCCGGTGTCTGTTGGATGCTGAGCTGCCGGGTGCGGGAGGCCAGAGAGAACTCGGGCGCCGAGGGAAAAGCCAACGCGTTGGCCTTCTCGGGGGCGTAGCGGGCTGGGGGCAGAGCGGGGGGCTCGGCACGGGCACGGCCGGGGTCCCCAGCCCCGCCACCCCCCCAGGGCTCCTGCCCCCTCACCTGGCCCGGGGGTGTCCATGGGCCGCAGGTCGCGGGGGCGGCTGTAGATGGAGTAGGCGGGGGTCCCGTCCTTGCCGCGGACCGTGAGCCCCTTGGCCAGCCCGTACACGGGCCCGGGGGAGCGCTCCTGCAGCCGCCCCTCCGTGCGCACCCCGAAGCTGTAGGCGGGCGCGCGCCAGCGCGAGGGGTCGTGCAGACGGTAGCCTGGGCGGGCGGGGGGCTCGGTGGGCGGCGGGACCCCCGGTGCCCGTCCCCCAGCTTCACCGCCGGCACCGCGCCCCCCGCCTCCCGCCGCCCCCACTCACCGACGTTGGTGGGGAGCCCATACTTGGGCCCAGGGCCTTTGAAGAGAGCGGCGATGGGGCCGCGGGGGCGGTGGGGCCTCCAGCTGCCCACCCACCCATCGTTCGACATGGTCCCTGCGGAGAGCAACGCGGCCCCTCAGCCCCAGAGCCTGAGCCCCCAGCCCAGGACGAGCCGGGTCCGGAACGGTCCCCAGCGGCACCGCGTCACAATGGCCGGGGGCTCCGGGGCCCTGCACCCCCCCAGCCCCCGCTGGGCATCCCCAGGGTGACAGCTGTGACATCTGGGGGATCCCCAGCACCCGGGTGCACCCCAGCATCCCAGGGGGAACCACAACAGCCCTTCCGTGAAGATTCCAACACCCCAGGGAAGAAACCCCGGTACCTCGGGTGCAGCTGCTGAAACACCAGGGATGGAGCCCCAGCACCCCATAGATACAGCCCCAGCACCCCTTAGATACAGCCCCAGCACCCCAAGGATGCAAACCCCAGCACCCCATAGATACAGCCCCAGCACCCCATAGATACAGCCCCAGCACCCCAAGGATGCAAACCCCAGCACCCCATAGATACAGCCCCAGCACCCCAAGGATGCAAACCCCAGCACCCCATAGATACAGCCCCAGCACCCCAAGGATGCAAACCCCAGCACCCCATAGATACAGCCCCTGCTCCCCAAGGATGCAAACCCCAGCACCCCGTAGATACAGCCCCTGCTCCCCAAGGATGCAAACCCCAGCACCCCATAGATACAGCCCCTGCTCCCCAAGGATGCAAACCCCAGCACCCCGTAGATACAGCCCCTGCTCCCCAAGGATGCAAACCCCAGCACCCCATAGATACAGCCCCTGCTCCCCAAGGATGCAAACCCCAGCACCCCGTAGATACAGCCCCTGCTCCACAGGGAAACAGCCTCCAGCACCCCAGGGGTGCAGCCTCTGCTCCCCAGGGGTGAAGCCCCTGGCACCCCATATATACAGCCCCTTGCAACCTGTATATACAGCCCCTGGCACCCCATATATACAGCCCCCCACACCCTGTATATACAGCCCCTGGCACCCCACATATACAGCCTCCAGCACCCATATATACACCTCCTGGCATCCCAGGGATGCAGCCCCAGCACCCCAGGAGTGAAATCCCCCCAGCACCCCAAATACGCAGCCCCAGCACCCCATATATACAGCCCCCAGTATGCCATATGTATGATCCCTGGGGGCCCATATATCCAGCCCGCACCACTCCATATATACAGCCCCTGGGGCCTCATATGTCCAGCCCCCACCACTCCATATATACAGCCTCTGCGACCACGCATGTCCAGCCCCCAGTGCCCCATACATCCAGCCCCTGGGACCCTGTATATCCAGCCCCAGCACCCAGGGATGCAGCCCCGGCCTCGGGGGGCTGCGGGTCCCCTTACCCCTTACCCCTTACCCGCACTTCGGCCAGGTTCTCCTCCCCCAGTTACTATGGCACCTGCACAACAAACGGCACCGAGCAGCCTGGGATGGGGACACGGGGACACGGGGACACGGGGACATGAGGACGGGGACAAGGACACACAGGCAGGTCATGGGTGCATGGGGGCCGCAGGCAGTCACGGCCATGGGGCTGCCCCACTGCAGGAGTCATCCCTGGGAGAGGCTGGTCCTTGGGGCACAGGGGTCCCATAGGGTGTCAGTGGGGCTGGCTGAGGGCCATGGGGAATGCATGGGGCCATAGTGGGTCAGTGGGGCTGGCTGGGGGCCATGGGGGACCCACAGGGCAACAGGGGGTCAGTGGGGCTGACTGGGGTCTATGGGGGACTCATGGGGCCATAGGGGTCAGTGGGGCTGGCTGGGGGCCATGGGCAATGCATGGGGCCATAGGGGATCAGTGGGGCTGGCTGGAGGCCATGGGGGACCCACAGGGCCATAAGGGGTCAGTGGGGCTGACTGGGGGCCATGAGGGACCCATGGGGCCATAGGGGATCAGTGGGGCTGGCTGGGGGCCATGGGGGACCCACAGGGCCATAGGGGGTCAGTGGGGCTGACTGGGGGCCATGAGGGACCCATGAGGCCATAGGGGGTCAGTGGGGCTGACTGGGGGCCATGGGGGTCCCACGGGGGCCATAGGTCTCCCTAAGGCCGTGGGGGACCCTTGGGGATCACAGGGGTCCCACATGGGCCATGGGGTCGTGGGGGTGTCCCAGAGGCTGTGGATGTCCCTGTGGATGCTGGGGGGGGCTGTGAGGGTCCGTTGGGCTATGGGAGTCCATGGGGGCTGTGGGGGTTCATGGGGGCTATGGAGGTACTGTGGGGGCTATGGGGGGGTCCATGGGGTCTACAGAGGTCTGTGTGGGCTGTGAGGGTCCTGTGGGGGCTCTGGGGGATCCTTGGGGGTTATGGGAGTCCACAGGGACTATGGGGGTCCATGGGGGTCTGTGGGGTGAGCTGTGGGGTCCATGGGGTCCGTGGGGTGAGCTGTGGGGGTCTGTGGGGGTCCATGGGGTCCGTGGGGTGAGCTGTGGGCATCTGTGGGGCCTGTGGGGTGAGCTGTGGGGGTCCATGGGGTCTGTGGGGCCTGTGGGGTGAGCTGTGGGGGTCCATGGGGTCTGTGGGGTGAGCTGTGGGGGTCCATGGGGTCTGTGGGGTCTGTGGGGTGAGCTGTGGGGGTCCATGGGGTCTGTGGGGCCTGTGGGGTGAGCTGTGGGGGTCCATGGGGTCCGTGGGGTCCATGGGGTGAGCTGTGGGGCTCTGCCAGCCCAGCTGTGCCTCGAGCAGTGTTTCCCTGCCCTGGGCTGCCCAGACACGGTCCCTGTGCTGTCCCTGTGCTGTCCCTGTGCTGTCCCTGTTCCCGTCCCTGTCCCCGTCCCCACACCCTGTGGTTGGTGACCCTGGTGGGTCCCGGTGGGATCCCCCCCAGTCCCACGGTACTGGGTGCTGTGGGGCCCGATCCGGCAACCGGGCCCCAGGTGCACCGGGTGGTGGATCAAAGAATCACAGCCTGGTTTAGTAAAGCTGTTGAGAACAGTTAAACCCCAAAACCTGTAACCCTGTTTGTTCCAGAACCTGTAACCCTGTTTGTTCCAGAACTTACAACCCCATTTGTTTCAGAACTTACAACCCTGTTTGTTCCAGAACTTGTAACCCTGTTTGTTCCAGAACCTATAACCCTGTTTGTTCCAGAACTTGTAACCCTGTTTGTTCCAGAACCTATAACCCTGTTTGTTCCAGAACTTACAACCCCGTTTGTTCCAGAACCTATAACCCTGTTTGTTCCAGAACCTGTAACCCTGTTTGTTCTGTTATCGTCACCCTCTTTACACATACAAAGCATCACAAAACCGCTCACGCTAGTATTTCTATATGAACACGTTGTTCTGTGTTACACTTTGCAGCAGCACTTCCAGAGGTGAGTGAGTGAGCTGTGAACTCACCCGCCCAGGTGTCTATGGCCCTGACCCAGGTGTGCGAAACCCCTGACCCATACAGAGCAAGGAGTTAGGATAATCTCCATTTTCCTGTCTACAAGTGCCCTCGCTGCTCTCACATCTGCATGAGAACCAAGCAATAGTTGCTCGAGAAGCGCAGCGTGGTTTGTGCTCGATGGCGGGTGAGCAGCGCGGGCACCTCCGAGGAGGAGGCTCCATGTCTGTTGTGGGGCCTTGAGAACATTGATGGCTTCCATTTCTCACCCTGGTCACCATCCAGCACCCAATAGATCTGCACAAGGCTTTGTATTTGTCTCATACAGCATGACCGCTTCCCTTTGCGGTTCTCTTCATGGTGGCAGGGAGGTGGCAGGGGAGGTGGCAGGGATGGTGGCAGGGAGGGTGGCAGGGAGGTGGCAGGGAGGTGGCAGGGAATTGACAGGGATGGTGGCAGGGAGGTGGCAGGGGAGGGTGACTGGGAGGTGGCAGGGAGGTGGCAGAGAGGGTGGCAGGGAGGTGGCAGGGGAGGTGGCAGGGGTGGGGGGTGTGTGTGTGCAAGGGGCATCTGTGTGCCCATGCTGCATATGTGTCTATGTGTGCCTGTGCATGTGTGTGTGTGTGTGTGTGTGCGCGCGTGCACCTGTCTATGTGTGCCTGTGCATGTGTGTGTGCGCGTGCACCTGTCTATGTGTGCCTGTGCATGTGTGTGTGTGTGTGCACCTGTCTATGTGTGCCTGTGCATGTGTGTGTGCGCGTGCACCTGTCTATGTGTGCCTGTGCATGTGTGTGTGCGTGTGCACCTGTCTATGTGTGCCTGTGCATGTGTGTGTGCGCGTGCACCTGTCTATGTGTGCCTGTGCATGTGTGTGTGCGCGTGCACCTGTCTATGTGTGCCTGTGCATGTGTGTGTGTGTGTGCACCTGTCCGTGTGCTCAGGGTGGGGGTGACTCTGTGACCCCCGGCTGATGCCCCTGGCCCAGCCAGGTGTGCCAGCTGTAGAGTGCGGGGATGCCGGGGTGCGGGGTGTGAGGAACAGGGAATGTGGGTACGGGAGTCAGGGTGCAGAGGTGTGGGGTGCAGGTTACAGGGGTGCAGGATGTGGCGTGCAGGAGGTAGGGGTGCAGCATGTGCGGGTGCATGGTTACAGGGATATGCAGAATGCAGAGCACTGGGTGCAGGGTTCATGATGCGCAGTGTATCGGTGCTGGAGTGCAGGGGTGCAGGGTGTGGGGTGCAGTAGGCAGGGGCACAGGGTTGCAAGGTGCAGGGTGCAATGAACAGGATAGGGGTACAGGGTGCAGGGGTGCGGAGCACAGACGTGCAAGGTGACGGATGCAGGGTGCAGAGGTGCAGGTTGCAGGGTGCAGGGTGCAGGGATGCAGGGTGCACAGGTGCAGGACACAGGGGTGCAGGGTGCAGGGGTACAGGTTGTAGGGTGCAGAGGTGCAGGTTGCAGGGTGCAGGGTGCACGGATGCAGGGTGCAGGAGCACAGGGGTGCAGGTTACAGGGATGCAGGGTGCACAGGTGCAGGATGCACGGGTGCACGGGTGCAGGGTTTCAGGGTGCAGGGCAGCGGGATGCAGGGCACGGGGGTGCAGGGTTTCAGGGCACAGGGGTGCAGGGTGCAGGGGTGCAGGGTTTCAGGGTGCAGGGCACAGTGGTGCAGGCTTTCAGGGTGGCAGAGCACAGAGGTGCAGAGCACAGAGGTGCAGGGCACGGGGGTGCAGGGTTTCAGGGTGCAGGGCACAGTGGTGCAGGGGTGCAGGGTTTCGGGATGCAGGGTTTCAGGGTGCAGAGCACAGGGGTGCAGGGCACAGTGGTGCAGGGCACGGGGGTGCAGGGTTTCAGGGTTTCGGGGTGCAGGGTTTCAGGGTGCAGGGGTGCAGGGTTTCAGGGTGCAGGGGTGCAGGGTTTCAGGGTGCAGGGCACAGGGGTGCAGGGGTGCAGGGTTTCAGGGTGCAGGGCACAGGGGTGCAGGGCTCTGGGCTCCCGGGCTGCCGTGTCTGCAGGTTGGGCAGGGGATGCCCTGTATCCGGGACACCCCGATGCGGGGGTGCAGCCCCCCTGCTGGGGTTGTAGGACTCGCCCGCATCCCCGCGGGCGCTCAGCACAACCCGGGCCCCGGCTCGGCCCGCCGGGAGCCGGGGGTTTATCCTGAGCGCGTGGGGAGGTGGGGGCGCACCCGTGAGCCACCCGGAATGTCACCCCTGCCCTCAGCAAGTGGGGCTGACGCAGCCGGCGCCCACGGACGCAGACGCTCGGTGGCCCGTGTCCCGCCGCTCCTTTGATGGCCCCGCGGCGGGGACGCGCCGTCATCGCCCCGCGGAGGGGCGGCCGCGCTCAGCTGCCGGTGACGGAGCCGGGGAGCGCCTGGGCAGGATGAAAGAGCCTCCCCGGCCCCGCGCGTCCGGCGGACTCGCGGACTCGCGTGGCCCTGACACCATCCTGCCACGTGTCCCCGCGCTGGCGCCTGGGCAGCGACAGCACCCAGTGACAGGGGAGCTGGGGGGCCTGTCCTGCTGGGAAACGGGGCTCGTCGGGGCCCCTCACACCTCGGGATGGGGCGCAGGGGGTGCCCAGCTCCATACTGGGATGGGGCACACGGGCTGCCCAGCTCCATACTGGGATGGGGGGCGGGGGGGTGCCCAGCTCTATACTGAAATGGGGCACAGGGGATACTCAGCTCCATACTGTGATGGAGAGCAGAGGATGCACAGCTCTATACTGGGATGGGGGAACAGGGGATGCCCAGCACCATACTGGGACAAAGAACAGGGGGTGTCCACCTCTATACTGGGACAGAGGCTGCCCAGCTTCATACTGGGATGGGGCACAGGGGATGCCCAGCTCCATACTGGGATGGAGAGCAGAGGATGCTCAGCTCTATAATGGGACAAAGAGCAGGGGTGCCCAGCTCTATACTGGGACAGGACACCCAGCTCCATACTGGGGTGGAGGGCAGAGGATGCCCAGCTCCATACTGGGACAAAGGGCAGGGGTACCCAGCTCCATACTGGGATGGAGGGTGGGGGGTGCCCATCTCCATACTGGGATGGGGGGCAGAGGATGCTCAGCTCTATAATGGGACAAAGGGCAGGGGTGCCCAGCTCTATACTGGGACAGGACACCCAGCTCCATACTGGGACAGGGGGCAGGGGGTGTCCAGCTCCATACTGGGATGGAAGGCAGGGGGTGCCCAGCTCCATACTGTGATGGAGGGTGGGGGATGCCCGGCTCCATACTGGACAGGGGATGCTTTGCATTGGAGGTGGTGTTGGGGTGTGTGAGCCCGTCTGCAGCCCCAGCCCCTCACCCCAGCAATGGGGCTGGGGGCTCCTCCAGCTCTGTGGCACCGGGGCCACAACCCGCAGTGCCATCCCGTGCCAGTGTCCCCGCAGCACGTCACACCCGAGATCAAATGCTCTGGCACCAAACTGGGCACGGGCCCCACGCCAAGGTGGCCAGCATGGCAGGGACAGCACCGGCACAGCCTCCTGGGGGTCCAGCGCCTGGGCAGGGGGTTCAGCAGCCTGTCGGGGGGGTTGGTACCCAGCTACAGGGCTCAGACATGGGGTTTGGCACTTGGTTGTGTCCCTTGGCACCCAACTGTGGAGCTTGGCACCTGGTCATGGGCCTCGGCACCTGGCCATGGGGCTTGGCACCCAGCTCTGGTGTCCGTGGGGCTTGGAGCTCGTCTGGGGGGTGCGGCACCCAGCCGTGACGTCCCCCACCAGACCACGGGGCTCAGCACCCAGGTGCGGGGTTTGGCACCCACTGTGGGGTTTGGCACCCGTCTTTGGCGCTGCCGGAGCAGCGGAAGGGCGAGCTGGGTGTAATGGAAACTCTGGTGAGGAAGGGTCAATCCTTATCGGGAGGCAGCGGCGGTTTTGATAAGAGCAGCAGAACCGCTGATAAGGAACGGCCCTTTGGGGAAAGGAGAAGTTGGTAACGGCTGCAGCAGCACCCGGTGACCCTCCCGGCAGGACATTAACCACGATCGGGGGGGACTCTGCATGTACAGGGGGTGCTTGCAGGGGGGCACCACACAGAGGTGGTCACAGAACAAGGGATGGAAAACACCTGGGGATGGGAATGGGGTCACTGGAAGTGGTGGTGGAGGGGAGGGATGGGGTGAGATAACAGAATCACAGAACATTTTGGGCTGAAGGACCTTCCAGCCCCCCCAGTGCCCCCCCTGCCATGACAGGGCCATCTTCAGCAGCTCAGGGTGCTCAGAGCCCCGTCCAGCCTGGCCTGGGATGTCTCCAGGGATGGTTCAGCCACCACCTCTCTGGGAACCTGGGCCAGGCTCTCACCACCCTCAGGGACAACAATTCCTTCCTCATGTCCGGCCTGGATCTCCCTCCTTTAGTTTAAACCATCACCCCTTGTCCTGTCACAACAGCCCCTGCTCTAAAGTCTGTCCCCATCTTTCTTCTTGGCCCCTTTTCAGTCCAGAAAGGCCACTCTAAGATCTCCCCAGAGCTTCTGTTCTCCAGCTGAACACCCCAGCTCTCTCACCTGTCCCCAGCAGAGCTGTTCCAGCCTCGGGTCATTCCTGGGGCTCCCCTGGCCCCTCTGCAGCAGCTCCATGTGTGTCCTGTGCTGAGGACCCAGAGCTGGACCAGCACTGCAGGGGGGATGGGACCCAGGGGTGCGGGGGAGACCCAGAGATGTGGGGGGACCCAGGGGTGGGGTGGGTGCGCAGCCGCCTTTGGGGCTACAACGGTCAGAACCGGCCCCAGCCACAGGCTTGTGAAAGGGGGAGATGATGGGGCTGATAACGCCCCGGGCGTTGGGGTGGGGGGGACCCGGGTTTGGAGTTGGGATGGGGGACCCCGTTTTTGGTTATGGTAATGGGTCCTTGCCCCACCAGTCACGTTGCTGGGGGCCTGGTGCTGGAGCAGGGATGGGGTGTCCATGGGGGCAATGGGGGTGTCGGGGTGACTGCAGTCGCCCCCCCGGCACCCCAAACATGAAAGGCAGCGAGAACAGAGTGCTGGCTGCCCCATGGGCCCTGCACAGCCTGTACAGACACCTACGCAACATGTACAGACACCTACACAACCTCTACAGGCACCTACACAACGTATACAGACACCTACACAACGTGTACAGACACCTGCACAGCCTGTACAGGCACCTACACAACCTGTACAGACACCTACACAATGTATACAGGCACCTACACAACACATATGGGGTCCTATGCAACACAGATGGACACCTACAGAAGATAGATGGGCTCCTATGCAACACATACAGACTCCTCCACAACACGTATGGACTCCTACACAACACATATGGGCTACTGTTCAGCATACACGGGCTCCTACACAACATACACAGGCACTCACACAACATATAAAGGCTCCTCCACAACATATACGGGCACCTACACAGCATGTACGGGCTCTTACACAACATGTACAGGCCCCTACACAACGTACGCAGCCTCCTACATGACATGGATGGGCTTATGTCCAATACTCATGGGCTCCTAAACAGCATACCTGAGCTCAGACACAGCATATGCAGGCTCCTACACAGCATACGGAGGCTCCTACACAACATTACAGGCTCCTACACAGCGTATGTAGGTTCCTACACAGCATATACAGGCTCTACATAACATTACAGGCTCCTACACAGCGTATGCAGGCTCCTACACAGCATACGGAGGCTCCTACACATCACATCCTGGTCCCACCTCGCTCCTGGTTGCCCTGTGGTCCGGACACCATCGCGGGCAGCGGGAGCACCAGAGTGAGGATGGGTTTGGGGGAAACTCCCCTAATTGCCTTTCCCTCTTATAGTTATTATTTTTATATATGTCTGTAATTCATATATAAAAAGAATAATTACATATCATTATATCAATATTATATCATGTTACTGTGTAACCTCATCTAGGGATGCTGGTGTCCCCAGGGATGCTGGTGTCCCTGGGGATGTTGCTGCCCCAGGGATGCTGGTGTCCCCAGGGGTGCCACTGCCCCAGGGATGCTGGTGTCCCCAGGGATGCTGGTGTCCCCAGGGGTGCCACTGCCCCAGGGATGCTGGTGTCCCCGGGGATGCTGGTGTCCCCAGGGATGCTACTGCCCCATGGATGCTGCTGCCCCAGGGATGCTGCTGCCCCATGGATGCTGATGCCCCAGGGATGCTGCTGCCCCAGGGATGTTGGTGTCCCCAGGGATGCTGCTGCCCCAGGGATGTTGGTGTCCCCAGGGATGCTGCTGCCCCAGAGATGCTGCTGCCCCAGGGATGCTGGTGTCCCCGGGGATGTTGGTGTCCCCAGGGATGCTGGTGTCCCCAAGGATGCCACTGCCCCAGTGATGCTACTGCCCCAGGGATGCTGCTGCCTCAGAGGTGTCTGTGGGCTGAGCGGGGTGTGGGAGCAGCCGGGAGACCATGCTGGTCTCACTGGGAGCACTGGGAACCCCTGCTCAGGGAAGGGCAGAGAAGTTGTGATAACGACCATTCCAGGAAAGCAGAAGTGGCCGGGTGTCCCAATGTCGTGTCCCAATGTCCTGTCCCGCGCCACAGACATAAAAGCAGCGGGTGCCCGACCTGGGGAGGTCCTGCTAGCGCAGCCCTCGCCTGACAGACAGACTGACCCCTGGGACGTGGGTCGCTCAGTTGGAGACATGTCAGCCACCCTGCGCCTCGGAGCCGGCTGGTGAGTGTCCCCTGTCCCCCGTCCCAGCATGGAGCTGGGCACCTCCTGCCCTCCATCCCAGTGTGGAGCTGGGCACCCCCTGCCCTCCATCCCAATATGGAACTGAGCATCCCCTGCCCTCCATCCCAGTATGGAGCTGGACACCCCCTGCCCTCCATCCCAGTATGGAGCTGAGCGTCCCCTGCCCTCCATCCCAGTATGGAGCTGGACACCACCTGCCCCCCCATCCCAGTATGGAGCTGGGCACGCCCTGCCCCCCATTCTGGGGGGATAGATGGTCCCCGTGTCCCCGTCTCCCAGTGGGCAGGCGCCCCCGAGCAGCCAGTGCTGCGAGCACCCCTCCCCGCTCAGTCCGTGTCCCCCTCTCTCCCACAGCAGCAGGATGACCAGGGGGTCCCTGCTGTCCCCACTCCTGCTGGGCTGCGTGCTCCTCGCTGCCGGGCTGCCAGGTGAGTCCCTGCGTGGGGACAGGGGGACAATGCCCACCCTGGGCAGCAGCGCTCAGCCCAGCACAGCCCCAGCCCTGACCCTGCTGCCTCCTCCCCAGGCCCTGATCCCTGAACCCCAATCCCTAATCCCAAACCCCTGATCCCCAATTCCTGATCCCCGATCCCTGATCCCAGATCCCTGATCCTCAGTCCCTGATCCCCCATCTCTGATCCCCCATCCTCAGTCACTGACCCCAAACCCCTGATCCTCAATCCCTGATCCCCGACCCCCCATCCCCAGCCACTGATCCCAAACCCCCGATCCCAAACCCCTGATCCCTGATCCTTGATCCCTGATTCCCAATTCCCAATCCCTGACCCACAGCCCCTGATCCCCGATCTTGGTCTCCTTGACCCCTCACTCCCACTCCCCACCCCATGGCAGCCCCCCTGTGCCCAGACCCGTCTGTGTGCCCCCCGCACCCTGCCCAGGGCATGGCACAGCCTGGGGGGGCATTGTTGGGGGTCCCTCTGGGTGGGATCCCCCTGGGTGGGGGTGCCCGTGGGTGGGAGTTCCCCTGGCTGGGGTCCCCCTGGGTGGGGGCGCCCCTGGTGGGGTTCCCAGGGTGTGGGTGGTGCCGGGTGGGTGCTGGGGGGCCGATGGCCCCACACCCAGCAGGCAGCTGGGCTCCCCCCATGGCGGGGCCACAGGCTGTGGGTTGGTGGCGGGTGTCCGCTCCCGTGGGACCGTGACCCGGTGACAGCTCTGCCCGTGTGCGGAAGGTGCCCTGGCTGCCAGCCCCAACTCTGCCCCTGCACGGAAGGGGGCCTCCCAATGCCCCCCCAGCTGGCGGTACCACCGCGGCTTCTGCTACGGGTACTTCGTCCACAGGAAGACCTGGTACGACGCTGAGGTGGGTGCTGGCACCGGGGGTCTCCGGGGCTCCCCTGGAGGGATCACCCGGCCAGGAGCAGGACCCCGCGCAGGGGCTGCGGCCTGGGGGGCTCTGCTGCGCTCCCCCCGCCCGGCGGTGTGTGCGGGGGTGCGGGTGCAGGCGCTGGGTGCTGACGGCCCGTGCCCCCCAGGCGGAATGCAAGCGCTACGGCCCCAAGGGGCACCTGGCCTCCATCCACGACCAAGGGTCCACCAGGGTCCTCGCCACGTTTGTCTCCAGCCAAAGGGACAGGGACAACACGTGGATCGGGCTGCACGACGAGGAGCACGTGAGTGTCGGGGGATGCACCTCTGCCTGGGGGCTGCCCTGGGCCCTGTCCCGGGCACCCCGTGATCCCGCTGGGCACCCCCTGACCCCACCCCGGGCACCCCCTGACCCAGCTGGGTACCCACTGACCCCAACCTGGGCACCCCCTGACCCCCATTCCTTGGCAACCACTGAACCCATCACCGGGCACCCACTGACCCCAACCTGGGCACCCCCTGACCCCCCTGGGTACCCACTGACCCCAACCTGGGCACCCTCTGACCCCCATTCCTTGGCACCCACTGACCCCACCCCGGGCACCCCCTGACCCCCCTGGGTACCCACTGACCCCAACCTGGGCAACCCCTGACCCCAACCTGGGCACCCACTGACCCCCCTGGGCACCCACTGACCCCACCCCAGGCACCCACTGACCCCAACCTGACCCCACTGAGGCACCCCCTGATCCCCATTACTTGGCAACCACTGACCCCACCCCTGGGTACCCATTGACCTCATCCCTTGGCACCCACTGAAGCCATCACCGGGCAGCCCCTGACCCCAACCTGGGCATGCCCTGACCCCCCTGGGCACCCCCTGACCCCACCCCGGGCACCCCCTGACCCCCATTGCTTGGCAACCACTGACCCCACCCCTGGGCACCCACTGAACCCATCACTGGGCACCCCCTGACCCCAACCTGGGTACCCCCTGACCCCCCTGGGCACCCACTGACCCCACCCCGGTCACCCCATCCCGCAGAACCGCGGCTGGAAGTGGTCCGATGATTCGGCCCTGGACTACACCAGCTGGGCACGGGGACAGCCCAACAACCTGTGGAACCAGGAGGACTGCGTGGTGCTGGACGCCCTCTCGGGTGAGCCGGGGCGGGGGGCACCTCTGCACCCCCAGCACCCCCGCCACTGCGGGACAGTGGGGTGTCCAGTGGTAAAGGGGGGTGATGGAGGTGGGGATGATGGGGCTAAAAGGGGTGGTGGGGGTGTGGTGGAGCTGGGGATGGTGTATGGGGGTTTGATGGAGGTAAGAGGGGTGATGGAGTTGGGGTGGTGGGAGGGTGACGGAGGTACAGGGTCAGTGTGGGGGGGTGACAGGCTCGGGGTGACCCACTGCCCCCCCCAGGTTTCACGCTCTGGCATGACTACCCCTGCAACATCAGGTTCCCCTTCCTGTGCCGCTACGAGCTCTGAGGGGCGGCCGGGCCCCCGGCCCCGGGGGGGTCCCCGCGCCCCTCCCTGCCCGTCACCCTGTGGGGCCCCCGGTCTGTCCCCACCCGCACGCCTGGCAGAAATAAACCTTGGCTTGAACACCCAGCACCCACCCGTGCCCGTCTGCTCCCTCCACGCGTGGGCACGGGGACACCACCTGCGCTGGGGGCACCCACTGCCTTGGGGACACCCACTGCCCTGGGGACACCTCCTGCCCTGGGGACACTTTCTGCCCTGGGGACACCCACTGCCCTGGGGACACCTCCTGCCCTGGGGACACCTTCTGCCTTGGGGACACCCACTGCCCTGGGGACACCTTCTGCCCTGGGGACACCAACTGCTTTGGGGACACCTCCAGCCCTGGGGACACCTCCTGCCCTGGGGACACCAACTGCCTTGGGGACACCTCCTGCCCTGGGGACACCCACTGCCTTGGGGACACCTCCTGCCCTGGGGACACCTTCTGACTTGGGGACACCCACTGCCCTGGGGACACCTCCTGCCTTGGGGACACCTTCTGCCCTGTGGACACCAACTGCCTTGGGGACACCCACTGCCCTGGGGACACCTCCTGCCCTGGGGACACCTCCAGCCCTGGGGACACCAACTGCCTTGGGGTCACCCACTGTTGTGAGGACACTCACTGCCCTGGGGACACCTCTTGTCTTGGGGACACCCACTGCTCTGGGGACACCTGCTGCTGTGGGGACATGTCCTGAGATGAGGACACCTCCTGCCACTGGGGACACCTCCTGCCCTGGGGGACATTTCCTCCTGCCTTGGGGACACCCGGGCAGCACGGTGCCAGCACCTGTCCCCCCTCCCCGTCGAAGGCAGCGGCGGAACCGTCCCGGCCTTTATTTTGACCATAAATGGAGAAAAACCGGTACAAAACCGGCGCGGGGGGGCGGCTGGGACATCGGGGTCCCTGCTGCGGGTTTGCGTCCCCCACACACCGGGGCACGGCCCCACGGGAACGCCCCCGCGGTCACCGCGCTCCCCACGCTGTTCCTGCGTGCGGGGGGCGCTGACCCCCCCGTCCGTGGGGTGAAGGGCCGGGGTGTCCCTGCCTTGGGCTGTGTCCCGCCCCGCTTTGTCCCCTTCCCCGGGCCGGGCCGGTGGGGACCCCGGGGACACGCGGTGCTGCCGTGTCCCCTCCCCCGCGGTGTCCCCTGGGTGGGCCGTTGTGCGGGGTGGGCAGCGCGGAGGCCACGGACACGGCGGAGGAACACGCGGGGCCACAGTGCTTCGAGGCACTTTATTGTGGGGTCCCTCCGCGGCCAGGGAGGGGGGGCCGGGGGAGGTGTCTGGGGGCAACCCGACAGCGGGGTTTGGGGGTTGGGGGACTGGGAGGGGTGCAGTGGGGCAGAGGAGTTTGGGGGGCTGTGAGGGGTGCAGTGGGGCAGGGGGTTGTGGGGGGTTGTGGGGGGTGCAGTGGGGCAGGGGTCTGGGGGCCCGGGCCGGGGTGTGCTGCACGCCGCAATGGGGTGCAGGGTCGGGGGATTTAGGGTGGGTCGCAGGGGGACACGGGGTGAGGGCGCATCCGGGCGCTGCCTCAGGGCCGCCCCTGGGCGCTGTATTTGCAGACGAAGGGTTTCCTCTCGCTGCAGGATTCGTCCTCCCAGGACATGAAACCTGCGGGGAAGCGGAGGCTGCGCTGGGGGGGCCGGGGGAGCCTCTCCCGTCCCCTCCGCGCCCCCTGGCGGTGCCGCCCCCCTGGCCCGCGGTCCCCGCTCACCCGCAGAGTCCTCCAGCGCCGCGCACAGCCGCCCCCGCGGGAAATCGTCCCCCTCCCAGGCCGAGTAGCGCTTGGGGGACCCGTCCACCCACATCCAGGCCTGGCTCTGGGGCTGGACACGGGGGACATGAGCGGCACAGGGGACACGGGGGACACGGGGGACGCGGGGCTGGGCGGCGGTGCGGGGGCTGCCGAGGCGGGGAGGTGCAAACGGGGACAGAACGGACGGACGGACACGGGCAGTGCAGGAACACGGGTAGATGCCCGCAGGGACGGGCAGGGACAGGGGCGGGCAGGGCGGGGACAGGGGCGGGCAGGGCAGGGACAGGCATGGCAGCGATGGGACGGGCAGCTCTGTGGGACGGGGGGCACGGACGCGCGTGGGATGGGCCCGGGGCAGAGCGTTGGGGTGGTGACCCCCAGGAACACCGGGTGAGTTGCAGGCAGCGGTGCAGGCAGCAGGGCAGGCAGCAGGACAGGCAGTGGTGCAGGCAGCGGGGCAGGCAGCAGGGCAGGCAGTGGGGCAGGCAGCGGGGCAGGCAGCGGGGCAGGCAGCAGGGCAGGCAGCGGTGCAGGCAGCGGTGCAGGCAGCGGGGCAGGCAGCGGGGCAGGCAGCAGGGCAGGCAGCAGGACAGGCAGCGGTGCGGGCAGCGGGGCAGGCAGCAGGGCAGGCAGCAGGGCAGGCAGCGGGGCAGGCAGCGGTGCAGGCAGCAGGGCAGGCAGCGGGGCAGGCAGCGGTGCAGGCAGCAGGGCAGGCAGCAGGGCAGGCAGCAGGGCAGGCAGCAGGACAGACAGCGGTGCTGGCAGCGGTGCAGGCAGCGGCGGGCAGGGGCCGCTCACGCGGTGGTAGAGGCCGATCCAGACGCTCTCCTCCTCCTCGTCGCGGTGCTGGCGCTGGGCGATGAAGGCCGCCAGGGCGCGGTGCTCCTCGGGGGTGTGCAGCGAGGCCAGGTGACACCCCCCGCGGGTGGCCTTGCACCAGCCCTGCCCGGGACAGGCGGGTCGGGGGGGCCCGGCAGCGCTGCCCGCGCAGCGGGGCCCGGGACCCCCCAGCACCTACCTCTGCCTTCCTCCAGCTGAGCTCCCGCCCGAAGTACCCGTAGCAGTGTCCCCTGAAGTCCAGCCAGCCCCGGGGACATTTGTTGGCCTGTGCCCCTGCGGGGGGGCGGGGCGTGGGGTGAGGGGCTGCACCGGGACCCCCCGCAGCAGCACCAGCCACAGCCGCCACCCGGGGGGGCTCAGGACACCCCCGGCCTCCGCCTAGGGGGGCTACTCCAGAGCCACCGCGCTTCGGGGAGCCCCTGGTGCCCCCCTGTGCACCCCCGGGTTGCACAGGGAGCTGTGGAGGGCAGGGCAGGGAGGGCAGGGAGGGCGGGCGGCGCAGGCAGGGCAGGGAGGACAGGCAGGGTGGGCAGGACGGGCAGGCAGGGCAGGACAGGCAGGGAGGGCAGGCAGCGTGGGCAGGGCAGGGAGGGCAGGCAGGGCATGCAGGGCAGGGAGGGCAGGGCAGGGAGGGTGGGCAGGGAGGGCAGGCAGGGCAGGTAGGGCGGGCAGGGAGGGCAGGCAGGGCAGACAAGGCAGGGAGGGCGGGCAGGGAGGGTGGGCAGGCAGGGCAGGGAGGGCAGGCAGGGCAGACAGGGCAGGGAGGGCGGGCAGGGAGGGTGGGCAGGCAGGGCAGGGAGGGCAGGCAGGGCAGACAGGGCAGGGAGGGCAGGCAGGGCAGACAGGGCAGGTAGGGCGGGCAGGGAGGGCAGGCAGGGCAGGGCAGGGCAGGGAGGGCAGGCAGGCAGTGAGACAGGGTCTGCCCAGGGAGGGGAAGCGGGGGCAAAAGGCCCAGGACAGGGGTCGGGCAGGGCAGGGTGCGGGCAGGGGGTCACCTGGCAGCGAGGGGTGCAGGGCCAGGCAGCCGAGCAGGCAGAGCCCCAGGACAGCAGCTGCTCCCATCCTCTCCCTTCCCTGCAGAGAAAGGGGTGGCTGGAGTGGGGTGTGGGGCTGACCAGGGCACCCACCGCCTGCCCCAGCACCCACTCACCATCCCAGAGCCCATCACCCCAGAACCCACCACCCCAGCACCCACCACCTGCCCCAGCATCCACTCACCACCCCAGAACCCACCACCCCAGCACCCACCATCCGCCCCAGGACCCACCCACCATCCCAGCACCCACCACCCCAGCACCCACCGCTTACCCCAGCACCCACCACCCCAGAACCCACCACCTGCCCCAGCACCCACCATCCCCAAGCACCCCCACCACCTGCCCCAGCACCCACCACCTGTCCCAGCACCCACCACCCCAGCGCCCATCATCCTCAAGCACCCCCAGCACCTGTGAGAGCAGCGACGTGGCGATGTGCCCGGCTGGAGCAGCCGCAGCCACCCCGGTGCATTTATAGGCGCTGCGGCCGGGGCGTCGGGCAGCGCGGGGGACGGGGCGAGTGGCACCCGCTCCTGGCAGCCACATCAAAGGCGAGGTGGCCGCCCCATGGCTCCGCATCACCACGCACGAGCAGCAGTCCTGGAGCGGGCACAGCCCCAGCCAGACCCCCCGCCCAGACCTCTCCTTGTCTGAACACCCCGAGACACCAGACCCCGGATGGATGTCTCCATGGTCCCCATCAGTGCCAGCAGCCGATGCCACCCAGGACCCCATGGCAGAGCCCCCCATCCCAGGGCCACCTCAGCACCCCCAGCAGCAAGTCCCATTGTCACCCGCTGTGGACGGTGCTCCCAAACACATCAGGAGCTCCCAGCCCCGTGCCCAGCCAAGCCCCACGGTCCTGGCCCCACCGACCAAGCCATCAGACACCCTGGGGTGCTGACTCCTCTCTGCACCCCTGGGTGCTGCCCCCTCCCTTCACCCCCAGGGAAGCAACACCGACTGGCACAGGGAGCGGGGCTGCGCTGGATGCAGCATCAGTCTGGCCGCACCACCAGCCCTGGCCCCACTCACTGTCCCCAGGTGTCACAGGGACCATCCCGGCAGAGCCCTGCTCATGTCTGTGCGTCTGGTACTGAGCCAAACGATGGTGCACAGCCCTGGGCTGCACCTCACCGCGCTGTCCCCTCTGTGCTGGGCACTGCCCAGCACCGCCTGGGGTGTCCTGTGGGACGTACTGTGTTGGTGTGAGCACCCACGGCTGTGGTGTGAGCACCCACGGCTCCGGTGTGAGCACCCACAGCTCTGGTGTGAGCACCCATGGCTCCAGTGTGAGCACTCATAGCTCTGGTGTGAGCACCCACAGCTGTGGTGTGAGCACCCACGGCTCCAGTGTGAGCACCCATGGCTCTGGTGTGAGCACCCACAGCTGTGGTGTGAGCACCCACGGCTCCAGTGTAAGCACCCATAGCTCTGGTGTGAGCACCCATGGCTGTGGTGTGAGCACCCACGGCTCCAGTGTGAGCACCCATAGCTCTGGTGTGAGCACCCACGGCTGTGGTGTGAGCACCCACGGCTCCAGTGTGAGCACCCATGGCTCTGGTGTGAGCAGCCACGGCTCCAGTGTGAGCACCCACGGCTCCAGTATGAGGACCCATGGCTCCAGTGTGAGGACCCATGGCTCCGGTGTAAGCACCCATGGCTCTGGTGTGAGCACCCACGGCTGTGGTGTGAGCACCCACGGCTCCAGTGTGAGCACCCATAGCTCCCGTGTGAGCACCCACCACAGCAGTGTGAGCTCCCATGGCTCCAGTGTGAGCACCCATGGCTCCAGTGTGAGCACCCACGGCTCCAGTGTGAGCATCCACGGCTCCGGTGTGAGCACCCATAGCTCCCGTGTGAGCACCCACCACAGCAGTGTGAGCTCCCATGGCTCCCGTGTGAGCACCCACCACACCGGAGTGAGCACCCATAGCTCTGATGTGAGCACCCACCACAGCAGTGTGAGCTCCCATGGCTCTGATGTGCGCACCCACAGCTCCTGTGTGAGCTCCCGTGGCTCTGAAGTGAGCACCCCCAGCTCCCGTGTGAGCACGCACAGCTCCTGCATTGTGCTCCGGCCAGCATGGGGGTCCGGTTGCTACCTTGGCACCCCCAGGTGGTGCCACACCTCACCATGACACAACACAAGGGCCAAATGATGGCAGAGGATGGGCCCATGGGGGAAGCAGGGCGATGGGGACCCCTGGGGGAGCAGGGGGTGCTGGGAAGGAGCACCCTGTCACGGCGCTGTCCCCTGGGCACGCAGCCCTCGAGCAGGGCTGGGCCGGGGGTGCAGGTGCTGCAGGTTCGGGGAGCGGCGCAGGGTCGGGGCTGAGCTCGCTGACCGTGGCGGGATCAGATAAGGGAGCAGGAACCAGCAGCTCCTGGCGCAGCTCTAGACATGGATCGCGGCTCCAGACACTGATCGCGGCTCCAGACACGCTCCAGCAGCTCCTGTTGCCCCCGGGGACCTGGCACAGCCACCTGTGGCCTCCGGGGTCCCCACTGCACTCAGGGGGGCTCTAGGGGACCCCTGGCTGTGGGGCTGGGCTAGGCTGTGGGGCTGGACCATGGGGCCCAGGTGCAGGACACGGCCCAAGTGCAGGGTCAGGGTGCAGGATGTGACCCAGCACCAGGTCCAGGGCAGGGGGTGGCAGGTGCTCACCCAAGCGGACAGGTGCCAGCGTGGGCAGGTGGCTGTTGGTGCCCAGTGTCCCCAGGGTTCTCAGGCCCCTTCTGGGCTGAGTTGGGGTGCACGGCTGGGGGGTCACTGCCCCTCCTTGGGGGATCCCGCTCAGCACCCCATGGTGGGGCAGAGCCTGTGCCAGCTCCAGGGAGTTCACTGCGGTGTCACCTCCTCACCGTGTCCCTCTGCACTGGGGACATTGGGCAGTTCTGGCAGCGCAGGAGGGGAAGCAGGCAGGGTGTGCACAAGGTGTGCAGGCAGGGGTGTGTGCGCAGGGTGTGCGCATGGGGTGTGCACGTGGGGTGTGCACAGGGCATGCAGGCAGGGGTTTGGGTGTACGATGTGCAGGCAGGGGTGTGCAGGCAGCAGGCAGGGTGTACAGGCAGGGTGTGCAGGCAGAATGTGCAGGCAGGGTGTGCAGGCAGCAGGCAGGGTGTGCAGACAGGGTGTGCAGGCAGAATGTGCAGGCAGGGTGCACAGGCAGCAGGTGTGCAGGCAGCAGGTGTGCAGGCAGGGTGTGCAGGTAGCAGGTGTGCAGGCAGGGGTTTGGGTGTACAATGTGTAGGCAGGGTGTGCAGGCAGGGATATGCAGGCAGCAGGCAGGGCGTGCAGGCAGGGTGTGCGGGCAGGGTGTGCAGGCAGCAGGCAGGGCATGCAGGCAGGGCGTGCAGGCAGGGTGTGCAGGCAGGGTGTGCAGGCAGCAGGCAGGGCGTGCAGGCAGGGCGTGCAGGCAGGGTGTGCAGGCAGGGTGTGCAGGCAGCAGGCAGGGCGTGCAGGCAGGGCGTGCAGGCAGGGTGTGCAGGCAGGGTGTGCAGGCAGCAGGCAGGGCGTGCAGGCAGGGCGTGCAGGCAGGGTGTGCAGGCAGGGTGTGCAGGCAGCAGGCAGGGCGTGCAGGCAGGGTGTGCAAGGCAGGGCGTGCAGGCAGCAGGCAGGGTGTGCAGGCAGGGTATGCAGGCAGGCAGGTGCAGGCAGGGTGTGCAGGCAGGGCGTGCAGGCAGCAGGCAGGGTGTGTAGGCAGGGTGTGCAGGCAGGCAGGTGCAGGCAGGGTGTGCAGGCAGCAGGTAGGGTGTGCAGGCAGGCAGGTGCAGGCAGGGTGTGCAGGCAGGGTATGCAGGCAGGCAGGTGCAGGCAGGGTGTGCAGGCAGGGCGTGCAGGCAGCAGGCAGGGTGTGTAGGCAGGGTGTGCAGGCAGGCAGGTGCAGGCAGGGTGTGCAGGCAGCAGGCAGGGTGTGCAGGCAGGCAGGTGCAGGCAGGGTGTGCAGGCAGCAGGTAGGGTGTGCAGGCAGGGCGTGCAGGCAGCGCTGGCTGGACCCCCCACACCCCCGCAGCCACCCGCGGGTGCTGCCGGGCTGGGGGTGCGGGCACAGGGTGAGGTGTCCCACCGGACACGGCCCAGGGGTTCTGTGCAGCGTGTCCCCGAGCGTGTCCTTGCCACCGTGTTCCTGAGCCGTGTCCCTGCCGCCACGCCCCGCTGCACGCTCCCGTCACGGCCACGCAGGCACCGGTGGGCGCGGCTCACGGGGGAGACGGCTGAGCAGGGACACGGCTGAGCAGGGACACGGCTGAGCAGGGACACCATTCACCGGGGACACGGTTCACCGGGCACACGGCTGACCGGGGACACGGCTGACCAAGGACACAGCTGACCGGGGACACGACTCACCGGGGACAGGGCTCACCAGGGACAGGGCTCACCGGGGACACAGCTGACCGGGGACACGGCTCCCTGGGGACTCAGCTCACCGAGGACACCGCTGACCAGGGACAGGGCTGACCAGGGACAGGGTTGACCAGGGACACGGCTCACCGGGGACACGGCTCACCGGGGACACGGGTGACCGGGGACAGGGGTGACCGGGGACAGGGGTGACCAGGGACAGGGGTGACCGAGGACACGGGTGACCGGGGACACGGGTGACCGGGGACACGGCTCCGCGGTCCCAGTTCCCCGCCTCTCGCACGTTTCATCCGGCGCTGACGTTCCGATCCCGCCGGGACCCCACGGGTGCGGAGGGCGAGGGGACCCCGGCCCGGCTGCGGGCACGGAGCGGTGGTTTCACACCAACAGCCTTTATTGAAAACATGTACAGAACAACCACGTCCCCGCTGCCCCCCCGTCCCCCAAAACCCGCACCGGGGCTCAGCGCGGCCCCCGCCGGCCCGGGTCCCCCTCACTTCCCCCCCGCGTCGGCCGGCTTGTCGAACAGCTCGGCGATGTCCAGCATGGCCTGGCGGATGTTCCTCCCGAAGCGCTTCGAGTCCTGCGGGCGGCACCCGGGAGACCTCGAGAGCGGGACCCGGGCCCCTCCCTCCCCTGGGGACCCCCTGCACCCCGGGACCCCCGGCACAGCCTGCGCGGGCAGCACCGCCGGCCGGGAGGGACGTGGGGGTCCCACCGGAGGGGCTGGGGCACGGGAGAGGGGCTGGGACACGATGGGGCGAGGGTCCCACAGAAGGGACTGGAACACAAGGTGGGGATCCCACCAGAGGGGCTGGGACACGATGGGGTGAGGGTCCCACAGAAGGGGCTGGGACACAGGCTGGGGGTCTCACCAGAGGGGCTGAGACGCAGGAGAGGGTCTGGGACGCAATGGGGTGGGGGTCCCACAGAAGGGGCTGGGACGCGGGAGAGGGACTGGGACACGATGGGGTGGGGGTCCCACAGAAGGGGTTGGGACACGGGAGAGGGGCTGGGACACGATGGGGTGAGGGTCCCACAGGAGGGGCTGGGACACGGGAGAGGGGCTGGGACATGATGGAGTGAGGGTCTGACAGAAGGGACTTGGACATAGGGTGGGGGTCCCACCAGAGTGGCTGGGACGGCAGAAGAGGGGCTGGGACGCAATGGAGTGGGGGTCCCACAGAAGGGGCTGGGACACAGGGCGGCGATCTCACCAGAGGGTCTGGGACACAGGAGAGGGCCTGGGACGTGATGGGGTGGGGATCCCACAGAAGGGGCTGGGAAACGATGGGGTGGGGGTCCCACCAGAGGGGCTGGGATGTGGGTTCATGGTCAGGGTCGGGGGGCTGCCCCAGGCCCTTGGGGTCCCCACGGGAGACTCCACAGCATGGATGGCAACTGCAGCACCAGGGGAGCCCCCACTGCCTGTCCTGCCCTGGCCGGGGGTCCCCAGCTCCCGTTTGGGGGACCCCCCCGGCTGTCCCCTGGGATTCTCACCGTCTCGGAGCTGGAGAACTTGCTGGAGATGTGGAAGTTGATGAGGTTCTCGCCCGCAATGATGTAGGAGACGCCGTAGCCATCGTCTGCCACCTGGGCGGGGGGATGAGTGGAGCCATGGCACCCAGCGGGGGCACCCGAGGGAGCCGTGGGGCTGGGGTACCTGGGGTACCCGCTGCCCCAGAGCCGCGGCGGGGCTGTGCTACAGACCCACACCCCTGCCCATTGCACACCCTGCCGTGTTCCCCCCCACACCCCCTCCCCGCGCCCCCGGGACCCCCGGATGCTCACGGGGCCGAAGCCGCCGCCGGTGGAGACGTGGTCGGGGTACTTGTCCAGGTCGAACATCTTGAGCTGCAGCTGCGGGGTCTGGCTGGTGGAGAGGCGCCAGGGCTCCGACAGTACCTGCGGGGGGGCTGCGCTGGGCACCCTGCTGTGCCCCACTGCCCCCCGCTGTGCCCCAAGCACCCCGCTGTGCCCTACTGCCTCCCGCTGTGCCCCACTGCGTCCCACTGCACCCTGCTGTGCCCCACTGCCCCCCGCTGTGCCCCAAGCACCCCGCTGTGCCCCACTGCCCCCCGCTGTGTCCCAAGCACCCCGCTGTGCCCCACTGCCTCCCGCTGTGCCCCAAGCACCCCGCTGCCCCCCGCTGCCCCCCGCTGTGCCCCACTGCGTCCCACTGCACCCTGCTGTGCCCCATTGCGTCCCACTGCACCCTGCTGTGCCCCGCTGCCCCCCGCTGTGCTCCACTGTACCCCACTGGACCCCGCTGTGCTCCAAGCACCCCGCTGTGTCCCACTGCCCCCCGCTGTGCCCCACTGCCCCTCGCTGTGTCCCACTGCACCCCCTTGTGTTCCACTGCACCCTGCTGCATCCTGCTGTGCCCTGCTGTGCCCCACTGCACCCCACTGCACCCTGCTGTGCCCCACTGTGTCCCACTCCACCCCACTGCACCCCCGCTGTGCCCCACTGCACCCCGCTGTGCCCCACTGCACCCCGCTGTGCCCCAAGCACCCCCTGTGCCCCACTGCACCCTGCTGTGCCTCACTGCGCCCCACTGCACCCCGCTGTGCCCCACTGCACCCCGCTGCGTTCTGCTGTGCCCCAATGCACCCCACTGTGCCGCACTGCACCCCGCTGTCCCCACACACAGCCCGTGGCAGTGCCCGCTGGCTGTGCCATGCACAGTGACAGCCGCAGGGTGCCAAGCGCGGGGTGAAACGCACAGGTGACACGCACAAGGTGACACACGCAGGGTGCCGTTGCTGTGGCACAGGGTGGCACGCTGGTGACGGCAGCTGGACACGTGCCTGGACCGCGTGCGGTGTGCGCAGCCCTTGCACACGCGTGTGCTACTGACATACAGAACGGGGGGTGGCTTTTCCCCCTTGTGCCATGTGTCACCGTCACCGCGCGGTGCTGTCCCCGCGCCCCAGGCTCACCTGTTGCAGGAAAGGGGACTCCACGCCCAGGTAACGCGACACCACGTAGAGGCAGAAGAGGTGGCGGTCGATGCCGGCGCCGGTCATGGCCATGCGGTACATGTGCTGGTGCTTCTCGGCCGCCAGCTTGAAGAGCCGCTGGCGCTCGGAGCGCTGGGGGGAGCGGGCTCAGCGCGGGGGTCGGGGGTCCTGGCGCCCTAACCCGGCCACCCCGGGGGCTCTGGGTGACGGGAGTCACCCCGGTCCTGTCCAGGGGGACAGCAGCTGCGCAGTTTGGGGGGAGACAGCGCAGAGGAATGGGGATGGGGTGTCCCCAAGGAATGGGCCTTTTCTCCAGGGACAGGGACATTGCCAAGGACTTTGACATCGGCCAGAGATGGGGACCTCCCCAAGGAACAGGGACCCCCCGGAGGAACAGAGACCTCCCCAAGGACCCCCCGAGGAACAGAGACCTCCCCAAGGAATCGGGGACCCCCCGGAGGAACAGAGACCTCCCCAAGGACCCCCCGAGGAACAGAGACCTCCCCAAGGAATAGGGACCCCCCCGGAGGAACAGGGACCTCCCCAAGGAACGGGGACCCCCTGGAGGAACAGAGGCCTCCCCAAGGAACAGGGACCCCCCCCCGGAGGAACAGAGACCTCCCTGAGGGACAGGGACCCCCGGAGGAACAGAGACCTCCCTGAGGGACAGGGAAGTCCCCAAGGATCGTGACCACCGGACAGGGGGGCGCTGGCTGAGACGAGCTGTGCAGGGACAGCCCCGGCCCGTCTGGGGACAGCGGCTGGAGCGAGGGCTCGGGGAGCCCTGGTGCTGGGGACGCGCAGCCCCGCGTCACTCACGCTCTGGCGGGGGTCGGACATGCTGCGCACGAAGGCGGTGGACTCGGAGGTGCAGGAGCGCACGGTCTCGGTCCGGCCCTCGCGGAACAGCCGCGTCATGGAGGCCTCGTACGTCAGGCAGAAGCAGCCCTTGTCCTGCCGGGGGGCTGGGTGAGACGGGTCGGCCGGGATGCTGTTCCGTCCCTGTCCCCATCCCTGTCCCCATCTCCATGGCCCCAACCCCAGCCCCATCTCTGTCCTCATCCTCATCCTCATCCTCATCTTCATCCTCATCCCTGTCCCTGTCACCATCTCCATGTCCCCAGCCCCATCCCTATCCTTATCCTTATCCTTATCCTTATCCTTATCCTTATCCTTATCCTTATCCTTATCCTTATCCTTATCCTTATCCTTATCCTTATCCTTATCCTTATCCCCCTCCCCATCCCCATCTCCATGTCCCTAACCCCAGTGCTATCCCCATCCCCATCCTCATCCTGATGTCCCCATCCTCATGCCCATGTCCCTGTCTCCATGTCCACAACCCCATCCTTATCCCACTCCCTGTCTTCATCCCCATCCTCATGTCCCGATCCCTGACCCCATCATCATCCTCATGTCCCTATCCATGTCCTCGTGTCCCATTTCCATCCTCATGTCCCCATCCCAGTTCCCAACCCCATCCTCATCCATGTTCCCGTCCCCATCTTCATGTCCCCATCCCTGTTCCGATGTTCCCACGTCCCCATATCTGTGTCCCCATCACCATGTCCCCATGCCCATGTCCCCATCCCTGTGTTCCCATCCCCATCCCCATGTCCCCATCCCTGTTCCGATGTTCCCACGTTCCCCTATCTGTGTCCCCATCACCATGTCCCCATGCCCATGTCCCCATCCCTGTGTCCCCATCCCCATGTCCCTGTGTCTGTGTCCCCGTCCCCATGCCCATTTCCCCATGCCCATGTCCCCATCCCTGTGTCCATGTCCCCATCCCTGTGTCCCCATGCCCATGTCCCTATGCCCATGTCCCCGTCCCCATGTCCCCATCCCCATGCCTATGTCCCCATGCCCATGTCCCCATCCCTGTGTCCCCATCCCCCTGTCCATGTCCCCATCCCTGTGTCCCCATGCCCATGTCCCTATGCCCATGTCCCCGTCCCCATGTCCATGTCCCCATCCCTGTATCCCCATGCCCATGTCCCTAAGCCCATGTCCCCGTCCCCATGTCCCCATCCCCATGCCCATGTCCCCATGCCCATGTCCCCATCCCTGTGTCCCCATCCCCGTGTCCATGTCCCCATCCCCGTGTCCATGTCCCCATCCCTGTGTCCCCATCCCTGTGTCCCCATCCCCATGCCTATGTCCCCATCCCTGTGTCCCCGTCCCCGTGTCCCCATCCCCGCGGCGGCTCACGCGGAAGTGTGCGAGCTGCAGGGAGATCTGGATGAAGGCGTCGGGGCTGGTGCGGCACTTCTTGATGAGCCCCTTGCCGAAGTTGGAGAACTGGAAGCAGCAGAAGTCCACGTCGTCGGCCAGCGCCTTGGCCAGCCGGTACGAGCTCTCGATGGCCGCGCAGCACTGCGGGGACAGCGTGGGATGGGGCACACAGCGCCGGCCCCCAACACCCCACCCAGGGACAGTCGGGACATGGGGACACCGGGGGGACAATGGGACCCTGGTGCGCTGACACTGTGGCATGTCGCATGCTCCGGCACGGGGATTGGACTAATGATCTTTTGAGGTCCCTTCTGATCCCTAACATTCTGTGATTCTGTGGGGCGTCTGCGGTGCAGAGCCCACCCTGGTGCTGTGGGGATTGGGAGTGCCTGGGGTGCAGAGCCCACCCTGATGTTGTGGGGATTGGGAGTGCCTGGGGTGCAGAGCCCACCCTGGTGCTGTGGGGTTTGGGGGTGTCTGGGGTGCAGAGCCCACCCTGGTGCTGTGGGGATTGGGAGTGCCTGGGGTGCAGAGCCCACCCTGGTGCTGTGGGGTTTGGGGGTGTCTGGGGTGCAGAGCCCACCCTGGTGCTGTGGGGTTTGGGGGTGTCTGGGGTGCAGAGCCCACCCTGGTGCTGTGGGGATTGGGGGTGTCTGGGGTGCAGAGCCCACCCTGGTGCTGTGGGGTTTGGGGGTGTCTGGGGTGTAGCTCCCCCGGCACTTGGGGGTCAGACCCACCTCCGGGGGGATGTCCCACTGCAGGCGCTGGGGGGGGGCCAGCATGGTGTCGGGCTCCCCCCGGCAGTGCCCATCCTGGGTGTAGCCCAGCTGGAATTTGTCTGTCGCCAGCATGAACTGGGGGGACAGGTGCCCCTGAGTGGGGGGCACCGGCCCCTCTGAGCCCCCTAGTTTCTCCTCATCACCCCAATCCACCCCCCCAGTGGCCCCACTCCCCCTAGTGTGGCCCCACACCCCCACTGCCCCACTCAGCCCAGTTTGCCCCAGGGAGCCCCCTGGAGCAGCCCCCTCGGACCCTCCCACCCCCAGGAGGGGGTGCCCAGTTTGGGGGTGACCAACTGGGGGTCTCCAGTCCGGGGGTCCTCAATAGGCATGCCCAACTGGGGAGGTCAATTGGGGTGCACGGAAGGGGTGCCCAGTTTGGGGGTCTCCGGTCTGGGGGTCCCCAGTAGGGGTGCCCAACTGGGAAGGCCAATCAGGGTGCACGGAAGGGGTGCCCTGTTTGGGGGTGACCAACTGGGGGTCTCCAGTCTGGGGGTCCTCAATAAGGGTGCCCAACTGGGGAGGCCAATTGGGGTGCACGGAAGGAGTGCCCAGTTTGGAGGTCTCCAGTTTGGGAGTCCCCAATAGGGGTGCCCAACTGGGGAGGCCAACTGGGGTGCACAGAAGGGGTGCCCAGTGGGGTGCCCACGTGCCCCCTGTTACCTCCCAGAGGTGCCCGATGATGGGCGCGTCGGCCCAGGAGTGCTCAGCGTTGCACCCCAGCTTCCCGTTCTTGTAGACCACCAGGGTGAAGGACTTGTCGAACCACCTGGGGGGGCACGGGGGGTGAGGACGGGGCGGGCACTGGGGGGGCCGGGGGGTCCCCGGGTGCCCACCGGTCGTAGCAGTGGCCGTGCAGCAGGGACTTGGCGTAGGCGTCCATGCAGCCCTCCTGGCCCGCGACGTAGCCGTGCTCGTCCTCGTCCAGCGTCAGGAAGAACGCCGCGCGCTCGATGGCGTCCAGGGACACCTTGTTCTTCCCGTGGCTGAAGAACCGCGCTCGCGCCTCGGCCCAGGGCACCCTGCGGGGGACACGGGGGTGACACCCAGAGCCCACCGCCCCACCTGCCCCATGGCTCCAGGAGCACACGGGGAAGCTGTGGCCCCCCAGGCCCCCCACCTCACCCCACACCGCAGCCTCCACTGTGGCCCCCCAGGCCCAGCTCAGGGAGCCATGAGGGTGCAGGGCTGGTGATGCCCCCTGAGGCCCCCAACCCCACATCCCAACCCACACTGCAGATGCCACCACCCAGGGGTGACCCCAGGGTCCCCGTCCTGGAGCATCCCCTCCATCTCCCTGTGCCCCAGGCAGCACCCCCAGCATCCCAGCACCTTCGGAGTCCCCAGGATCCCCAGAATCTGCAGCACCCCAGCATCCCTGGAGTCCCCAGGATCCCCAGAATCTGCAGCACCCCAGCATCCCAGCACCCACAGAGTCCCCAGGATCCCCAGAATCTGCAGCACCCCAGCACCTCCAGCATCCATCCCCAGAATCCACAGCATCCCCAGCATCCCAGCACCCCAGCACCTCCAGCATCCATCCCCAGAATCCACAGCATCCCCAGCATCCCAGCACCCCCAGCATCCATCTCCAGAATTCACAGCATCCCCAGCATCCCAGCACCCCCAGCATCCATCTCCAGCATGCCCAGTACCCCCAGTACCCCCAGTAACTCCAGTGTCTCCAGCACGTCAGTACTCCCCACACCCCCAGCATCCACCCCAGCACCCCCGACACCCCAACATCCCCAGCACCCCCAGCACCCCGGGCTGGTGCCCACCTCTCTCCGGCGGTGAGTGCCGCCAGCCGCTCCTCACCGGGCTGGGGGGGCGAGGGGTCGTCCAGGATGCGCTGGAACTGCTGCTCCAGGTCGCGGGGGCGCAGGTGCTGCCCCCCATAGTACAGCCACACCTTGTAGAAGCGGCCCTTGTGGTACACGGCCAGGTGCTTGCTCTCCATCAGGTGCAGCAGCGTGTCTGGGGGGACACAGTGGTCACAGCTGCCCCACAGCACCGGGACCCCCGTAGGCTGGGGGCTGGGTTTGGGGCACCCCCGGACCCCGTACCCGTGTCCTTGCCCGGGATGCGCGTGGTGTTGAACATCCGTTCCAGCTGGTAGGAGCACATGGGCACGATGCCCAGCGCCATCACCTGCGCGGGGCAGCGATGAGGGGGGGCCAGGGCACCTGTGCCCCCATCTCCACCTCCTGAAACTCAAAGCCCAGCCCCCCTGAGCCCCCCAGTCCCCCTGCAGCCCCAGGACCTTGTGCCAGCCCCACAGCAACTCTGCCGTGCCTCTGCCCCCCTGCTCTCCCCACCGCCCCCCGCGCCCCACGCTCACGGGGGGGATCTCCCCGCGGTCCAGCTTGCGGCGGTACAGCAGGATGGCGTGCACCGCGTTGGCCGCCCGGGCGGCCTGGATGTGGCTGGGGGTCACGTAGAGGAAATCCTGGGGACAAGGGACAGCTGAGGATGCCAGGGGTCCCGGTGGGGGTCCTGGCCACACCGGTGGTTCCCCCCTCCACCTTACCATGGCGTAGTAGTTGCTGTTGACCATGAGCGGGCCGCGGCCACGCAGGTAGATGTACTGCTCCCACCAGTCACTCACCTGCAGGGAGAGGGGAGGGGATGGGGATGGGGACAGGGACGGGGACGGGGATGGGGACGGGGACGGGAATGGGGATGGGGATGGGGATGGGGATGGCGATGGGGATGGGGACAGGGACGGGGATGGGGACGGGGACGGGAATGGGGATGGGGATGGGGACGGGGACAGGGATGGGGATGGGGGTGAGGATGGGGATAGGGATGGGGATGGGGAAGGGGATGGGGATGGGGATGAGGATGGGGATGGAGATGGGGATGGGGATGGGGATGGGGATGAGGATGAGGATGGGACGGGGATGGGGACGAGGATGAGGATGGGGATGGGGATGGGGATGGGGATGGGGATGAGCATGGGGACGGGGATGGGGATGGGGACGGGGACGGGGATGGGGACAGGGATGGGGATGGGGATGGGGATAGGGATGGGGATGGGGATGGAGATGAGCACAGGGATGGGGACAGAGATGGGGATGGGGACGGGGATGGGGATGGGGATAGGGATGGGGACGAGGACAGGAATGGGGACGGGAGTGGGGATGGGGATGGGGATGAGGACAGGGATGGGGATGGGGATGGGGATGGGGATGGGGATGGGGATGGTGATGGGGATGGGGATAGGGATGGGGATGGGGATGGGGATGGGGACAGGGATGGGGATGGGGTGCAGAACCCCCTGCCCAATCCCTAACGACCCAAGCCCCCCTTCCCATGATCACAGGGGGACCACAGGGCCATGGGCTCGGGTCAGGGTCCCCATCCCTGGTGCTGGAGAGGGGGAGCACCGCTGCGTCCCCCACTCCAGCACTGGAGGAGCTCAGGGAACTCACGTAGTTGGTTGTCCACCAGGACTTGAGGATCAGGTACTTCTGCAGCCGCGGGGCCGTCTTCTCCTTGAACTCCTTGGCCAGCGCCTCCATCCTGCTGTACTTCTCGTCGTCCATCAGCGGCCGCACCGACTCCAGGTACTGTGGGGAGGGGGCTCGCTGTGACCCCCGTCCCTGTCCCACCGCGGAGGGCCCTCCTGTCCCCCCCAGCCCTTACCCGGGTGATGGTGGCGTGCACGGGGGGCACGGGCAGCTTGGGGAGGGACGTCTGGAAGCTGTAGAGCAGGGGCTTGCGGATGGACAGCACCTTCATCAGCGCCTGCGGGACGCGGAGGGGATGGAGGGGACAGGGTGGAGCAGCAGGACCGCGGTGCAGCCGCGCATCACCGCATGCCGGCTCCTGCCGCTGGCACCGGCAGTTCTGCATGTGCCCGCGGCACCGCAGCAGGTCCCAGATCTGCACCACAGCCGGGTTCCAGATCTGCACCACAGCCAGGTCCAGATCTGCACCACAGCTGGGTTCCAGATCTGCACCATAGTTGGGTTCCAGATCTGCACCACAGCCAGGTCCAGATCTGCACCACAGCTGGGTTCCAGATCTGCATCACAGCTGGGTTCCAGATCTGCACCACAGCTGGGTTCCAGATCTGCACCGCAGCCAGGTCCCAGATCTGCACCACAGCCAGGTTCCAGATGTGCACCGCAGCCGTGTTCCAGATCTGTACTGCAGCTGGGTTCCAGATCTGCGTCACAGCCGGGTTCTAGATCTGTACTGCAGCTGGTTTCTAGATCTGCGCCACAGCTGAGTTCCAGATCTGTACTGCAGCCAGGTTCTAGATCTGCACCACAGCCAGGTTCTAGATTTGCACTGCAGCCAGGTTCTAGATTTGCACTGCAGGTGGGTTCAAGATCTGCACCGCAGCTGGATTTCAGATCTGCACCATAGCCGGATTCTAGATCTGTGCCACAGCTGGTTCCAGATCTGCACCACAGCTGGGTTCCAGATCTGACCACAGCAGGTCCCAGATCTGTACCGCAGCTGGTTCCAGCCCAGCGTGCTGTCCCTGTCCCTGTCCCTGTCCCTGTCCCTGTCCCTGTCCCTGTCCCTGTCCCTGTCCCTGTCCCAGTCCTGCACACTTCCCTGCACCATGGCTGGTCCCAGTCCCACACCACAGCTGATCCCAGCTCTGCATGTTGCTACTGTCCCAGTCCTGCACACTGTCCCTGTCCCATGCCTGAACGTTCTCCCTGCACACTCCTGCACGTTCTCCCTGCACACTCCTGCACGTTCTCCCTGCACACTCCTGCACACTTCCCTGTACACCGTCCCTGTCCCAGCCCTGCACGCCGTCCCCCACCCCCCCTCCGTGCGCTGTCCCCTCCTCTGGGCCACTGCCACCCTCCACTCCCAGCCACGGGGCAGGGGCAGCTCGTCCCCCGCCAGCAGCTCTGCAGCCCCCAGCACTCTCCATACTGCACACACACACACACACACGTGCACACACGCATGCACACGCGTGCACACACAGACGCTCTGCACCCTATGCCGGGTGTCGGTGCCACTCACCACCCAGATTTTGGTGGTGCGGCTCATTTTGCCGTGAGGCTCGAACATCCAGCCGTGGTAGCAGAGGAGCAGCTTGAGCGTCTGCCGGAACAGCAGCACGGCCGAGAGCCAGACGCCGGTGGAGAACAGCACGGTGCTCACCACCGTCCGGCCCTCCGTGCCCAGCAAGCGGCTGTGGGGACAGACGGGTCGCAGGGGACATCGAGGGCAGGACCCCCATGGGGGTGTCCCCATGCAGGGTCATGCCCGTGGTGTTAAGGGATGTGTAGTGAGACCCCCTGGGGTATGTCCCTAAGAGGGGCCATGCCCGTGGGGTAGGGACATGTAGTGGGACCCCTGGGGGACGTCCCCAAGAAGGTCTGTGGCCATGGAGTAGAGACATGTAGTGGGACCCCTGGGGGACGTCCCCAAGAAGGTCTGTGGCCATGGAGTAGAGACATGTAGTGGGACCCCTGGGGGACGTCCCCAAGAAGGTCTGTGGCCATGGGGTAGGGACATGTAGTGGGACCCCTGGGGGACGTCCCCAAGAAGGTCTGAGGCCATGGGGTAGGGACATGTAGCCAGGACCCTTACAGGATGTCCCCAGGTGAGGCTGTGCCCATGGGGTAGGGATGTGTAGGATGGGACCCCCTGGGAGGTGCTGCGGGTCCCCATGGCCATGCTGGGGGGTTGAGGAGCATGTGGGGTGACTCCCCCTCCAGGGGATGTGGCTGGTGGGGCCGTGCCCATGGGTTGGGGGGTGTGGGGTGACCCCCAGGGATGTGACTGGGGGGCTGTGCCCATGGGCTGGGGGGTGTGGGGTGACCCCCTGGGGATGTGGCTTGTGGGACCGTGCCCATGGGGTCCCCGGCCGCGCTCACCTCTCGGGCAGGTGGCGGCTGATGCGGGAGATCAAGCCCAGGGAAGGGTCCACCTGGCAGTAGAAGGAGCCGGCGGTGGCCATCACCACCACCATCCAGCTGGAGGGGGACGCGGGGTACACACCGGTCAGGAAGCTGTTCTGTGGGCACAGCGGGGTCAGGCTGGTGGGGACAGCGGGGACAGCGGGGACAGGGACAACGGTGGGGATGGGGGGTCCAACCACCTTGGCGCAGATCAAGCGCTTCTTCCAGGAGTAGACGCCGGTGAGGTAGAACTGCTTGACGGCCTCGCGGCTCAGGTGGAAGTCCAAGCCCTCGGGGGTGACGGTGAACTGGAAGGCCACGGCCTGGTGAGCCTCCGCCATCTTGGGGCTCTGCCGGCACCTGGGGGGACACGGGGGTGCTGAGCGTGGGACGGTCACCCCGGTTCACGCTGCCCGGGACACAGCGGGGACCCCCGCCCGGCCCCGTCGCCGCAGCTCGGGGAGCGATGCCGGGGGTGCCCGCCCGCGGTGGCTGCCGTGGCGCTGCGTAGGTGCCCCGGTGACAGCGTGACAGCCGCGGTGCCAGCACGGCCGTGTCCCCGGGGAGCCTGCCAGCCGGTGTGCGTGCTGCGGCCCAGTCACGCGGTGCTGGCCGGGCGCCCACTGAGCAAAGGGTCAGCGCCGTCTGCGTCCCGTCACCGTCCCGGGGAGAGGGGACAGGGGACGGTGGCGCGGACACACCCCCGCTCGCCCGCAGCTGCCCGCGGTGAACCCTCGGGGGACACGGCAGCACCTGCCCCTGCGCTGGCACACGCTGTCCCCGCACAGGCTGCGGCAGCTGCGCCAGAGCTGGGGGGCAGGGGACAGCCTGGGGACCCATTGGTGTCCCTGCCCGGGGCTGCTGCACCCATGGGTGCTGCTGCGGCCCGGTCTCGGGGCGGGGGAGCCCACAGGGGTGTCCCTGGGGTGAGGGATCCCCAGGGGTGTCCCCGGGGAAGGGGAACACCCAGGGGTGTCCTCGGGACAGGGGGAGCCCCGGGGTGTCCTTGGGACAGGGGGCGCTCCAGGGGTGACCCTGGGGCAGGGGGAGCCCCAGGGGTGCTCCAAGGGCGGCTGTGCTGAGGGTGCCCTCGCACAAGGGCGTCCTTGGGTTGAAAGGAAACAGCAGCAGCTCGGCAAGAGCCAAGTCACACTGCTACCACTGCAGCGCACTGCACCACACTGCACCGCACAGCTACACAGCACCGTGCTGCACTGCACCAAATAGCTACACGGCACTGCACCACACCGTACCACATGCTTATGCTGCACTGCACTGTACTGCACTGCACTACACTGCATGGGTATGCTGTAGTGCATGGTTATGGTGCACTGCACGGCTACGCTACAATGCACCACACAGCACTGCATGGCTACACTGCACTGCACTGCACAGCTATGCAGCACTGTACCACACTGCATTGAACTGCATTGCTCTGTGCTGCACCACACTGCACCATATGGCACTGCACAGCACTGCCTTGTACTGCACCGCACTGCACAACACTGCGTTAAACCGCATCACCCTGTGCTGAACTGCACCACAGTGTGTGGCACTGCCCGGCTGCTGGCTGCACTGCACTGCACTACACTGCAGGGCATGACACGGCATAGAATCACAGGATCACAGGATCACAGAATCATATTGGTTGGAAAAGCCCCTCAAGCTCATGGAGTCCACCCATAACCCACCCCTGTCCCTGCCCCATGTCCTGAGAACCTCATGTCCGTCTGTCCAACCCTCCAGGGATGGTGACTCCAGCACTGCCCTGGGCAGCCTGTTCCAATGCCCCACAGCCCTTTGGGGAGAAGTTGTTCCCCAACCTCAACCTCCCCTGTCGCAACTCGAGGCCATGGCACAAGCCCGCACCGCACGTCACCGCAGTGTCACCGCGGTGTCACCGCAGGCTCCCGGGGGCCCCGCAGGGTCCGTGCCCACGGGTGGGACGAGCCCCCGTGGGGCCGGCCCCCCCTCCGCCCGCAGCCGGTACCACAAGGTCACCGGGACCGGCCCGCGGAGCCCCCGGCGCCCCGGGACGAGCGGCCCCGCCCGAAGCCGCCGCCCGGCCCGCGGAGCCTCCGCCCCGCCCGGGGCCTCGGGGCGCTGCGGGCGCTGCGGGCGGGGGCGGGAGGGCCGGGACCCACCGCAGGACCGGCAGCCGCGGAGCGGGCGCAGCGGCTCTGCGGGACGTTCCCAACGGCCACGGGGAACCCGCGGCGGGCGGGTGCGGGGCCGTTGGGTCCCCGCGCCGGGGGCGTCCGGCCGGTGCGGCTCCCGTTCCGGGATCCCCCACGCGTGGCTCCCCCCGCCCGCCCGGTGCCCGGTACCTGCTCGGGGGCGCGGACGGCGGGCGGCAGCCCCGGGGACGGCGGCTCCTGCGCCCGCTGCGCCCCGGTAACCGGACACCGGCGGCGGGCGGGACCCGCTACATGGCCCGAAATGGCAGCGACGGCCGCCGCTCCTCCCCCGCGCCGCCCGCGGCCTCCCCCGGGAGGGACCGACACCCGGCAGGGACCGACCGACACCCGGCAGGGACCGACACCCGGCAGGGACCGACCGACACCCGGGAGGGGCCGACTGTCAACCAGCCAGGGACCGACTGACAGCCAGCCAGGGACCGACTGACATCCAGGCAGGGATCGACACCCTGGGAGGGACTGACACCCGGCAGGGACCGTCCAGCACCCGGCAGGGACCGACCGACACCCCCGGAGGGACTGACTGACACCCAGGCCGGTCCCCCGTGCCGTGTCCCCCGTGCGCAGTGTAGCCGTGGGTCTGCCCCGGTCCCTGCCCAGGGCTGTGCCGGGCCCATCCCGAGGGGCCCGATCCTGGGCAGCGCCAGGCAGGGATGGGCAGAGGAGCAGTCGCTGCCTGCAGGTCCTGACCTTCCCCTCACCGCTCCGGAGCAGAACGGGGGCAGCTGCACACACTGCTGGCTCGGCTGGAGGCGTCTGGAGGAGCTTCATTGAATCACAGATGGTTTGTGTTGAAGGGACCTTCCAGCTCCCCCAGCCCCCCTGCCATGACAGGGACATCTTCAGCAGCTCAGGTTGCTCAGAGCCCCGTCCAGCCTGGCCTGGGATGTCTCCAGGGATGGTTCATCCACCACCTCTCTGGCAACCTGGGCCAGGCTCTCACCACCCTCAGGGCAACAATTCCTTCCTCATGTCCGGCCTGGATCTCCCTCCTTTAGTTTAAACCATCACCCCTTGTCCTGTCACAACAGGCCCTGCTCTAAAGTCTGTCCCCATCTTTCTTCTTGGCCCCGTTTCAGTCCAGAAAGGCCGCACTAAGGTCTCCCTGGAGCTTCTGTTCTCCAGCTGAACAGCCCAGCTCTCTCACCTGTCCCCAGCAGAGCTGCTCCAGCCTCGGGTCATTCCTGGGGCTCCTCTGGCCCCTCTCCAGCAGCTCCATGTGTGTCCTGTGCTGAGGACCCAGAGCTGGACCAGCACTGCAGGGGGGTCTCAGCAGAGTGGGGCAGAGGGGCAGGATCCCCCAAACCTGCTGCCCATGGGGCTGGTGACACAGCCAGGACTCTGTTGGTTTCCAGGCTGTGAGCGCACATTGCTGGGTCTTTTGAGCTTCTCATCAACTGACACCCCCAAGTCGTCTCCTGGGGGCTGCTCCATCCCAGCCTACACTGCCAACCCCTGTGCAGGACCTTGCACTTGGCCTTGTTGAACCTCATGAGGTTCACACGGTCCCACTTCTCCAGCTCGTCCCAGTCCAGCAGAACCACAGCAGCATGATCCCCCCGGGGCCCCATCCTGGGGCAAGGTCTGACCCCCAGTGCTGGGAGGGGGCTCATGGGGCACGTGTGCACACAGGCTGTTCACCCACACATGCACACGTGCCTGGGTGTGTGCCCAGTGTCACCACGGCCAAGGCATGTCCCCTGCGAGACCCCCGGGCTTCTGTGTCCTCCTGGGGCTGGGTGGGTGGCGATGGAGCCCCCAGTGCCCTGCAGAGCTGCTGGGCAGCTGCAGGCTGTACGTAGCCAGTGTGTGGGTGAAAGAGGGGTTGGGTGAGTGCTGAGGTGGGGGGGGCTGCGGGCCCTGACCCCCAGTAGCCCCACGCTTGGCCCCACACGTGCTGGGGGGGCAGCTCCTGAGCGCAAGCCCCTGTTGAACCCCCAGGGGCTGGCTGATGGGACTGGGGTAGGGTCTGGGGAGAGGGTTAGACCACGCATGCTGCTGTGGGGCAGCCCCCCACCCGCTGTGACAGCCCAGCAGTGGGAGGCAGGAGGGACGGGGAGGGTCTGGACACCCCGGGGCTGGGGACAAGCAGGGAGGAGGTGGCGGTCGCGGGGACAGGATGAGGAGCAGGCAGTGCCATGCGCCACCGCAGCGTTTATTGGTCTGACAGTTACATTCTGCTGTCGGGAGGGGAGGGAAGGGGCAGCCCCGGCCTGGCCGTGCAGGGGGGGACGCCCTGGGGGGCCAGGGGGCGGCTGCAGCTCCTGCCCTGGCCCCAGAGCTCTGGGGGGCACGGGGGGGAATGAACCACAAGGGCAGGTCCCCCGCACCCCTCTGCCCCCAGCGGTGCCCCGGGACCTCCCAGCGTCCCTGCCTGGACCCCTCGCAGCAGGCAGGAGCGGGCAAGGGGTGCCAGGATGGCCGAGCCCCCGCCCCACCATGGTCACCAGCCAGGTCCCACTGCTCCAAACCCACTTGGTGCCAGCAGTGCAGACGTAAGGGCTGTGCCAGGGCCGGGGGGCTGTGCCAGAGGCAGTGGGAGCCGGCCGTGGGCAGCACCGCGGGCGCCGGCAGGGGCAGGCAGGGCAGGGGCACAGCCACAGCCCCACAGCCACCGCTGAAGGATGTCCCTTTCCCAGGGGGCATGGACCGGGCAGACCCATTTCTCTCACTGGGGACACCAGCCCCCCAACCGTTACAGCTCCCCCGGGCAGCCCAGGCTGCGGGGCAGCCCCACAGCCCCCCGGCAGGGACAGTGCTGCATCCCTGGCCTGCCCCACGGCACAGGCGCTGCCGGGGCGGGTGGGGGGCTGCGGGGTTGGGGTGCAGGCAGGGCTGGGGGCTGCTCTCAGCAGCACTGTGCCTTGTGCTGGAAATACGCCTCGAAGCGGCTCTGTGCATAGTCCTGGGGGGGAAGGGGGAGTCAGGGATGGCCCCTTGACCCCCCCCAGCCCCCCAACTACCCCATTTGAGAGGGGGGTGAGATGCAAGGGACCCCCACGGCCTCCCCAGCGCCTGCGGGCAGCGCTCACCAGGTACCCGAACTTGATGGTGGAGATCTTGGCCTGCAGGATGGACCACAGGCCCCAGAAGAAGTGAGAGGCCAAGGCGAACCTGTGGGACGGGGAGCAGCCGTCAGCCCTGCCGGCCCCCCAGCCCTGCCCCACGGAGGGAGCGGGGACCAGAGGATGTACCCCAGGACAGCCCCCAGGGCCACAGGGACCCCCGCCGCCCCGGCGCGTCGCTCACCGGTTGATCTCGGTGAGCATCTCCTCCTCGATGCGCGCCTGCTCCTCGTGCGTGGTGTCCCCGCGCCGCCCCGAGTCCTCCGAGAGGTAGTGCCGGATGAAATGCAGCTGGAGGGGGACAGAGCGGGCAGGGACGTCCAGCACAGCCCCCCCACCTCACCCGCACCCCAGGAGCACCGCTGCCTGCTGCCAGGGCCAGGGCAGCTGTACCTGCTGCTGCCGGCTGGGGTAGTTCTCCGGGGACGCCTTGAAGAAGGGCCAGGAGTCGTGGGTGTAGTTGTAAACCCACTCGCAGAAGTGGTTGCCGATGTCGAAGCCCCTGGGGAAAGAGGGGGTGAGCAGAGCCGCCCCCCCGCAGGTCCCAGCCCAGCCCCCCGCAGCCCCCAGACCCACCGGTAGTTGTAGCTGCTGTACTCGAAGTCGATGAGCATCAGCTTGTCGGGGGAGTCCTCGTGCCCGGCCAGCAGCAGGATGTTCCCTGCGCACACACGGGGCTGGCTCAGGGCCCCTCCAGCCCTCCCGGAGCCAGGGGGCTATGGGGACAGGAGGCCCAGCCCGTACCCCTGCGAGGGGCCGCCCGCCCGCCGCACTCACCCTCCTGCACGTCATTGTGGCAGAAGACGACGGGCGAGGGGGTGGCCTCCAGCAGCTGCCTGCGGGACAGGGGACAGGGACAGACACCTCAGCGGGGTGAGCTGCAGGGACACGGGGCGACCGCTGCATGCAGGCGGACAGAGCTACAGACACAGCTGGGACACAGAGCACAATGAACCTGGCGGGAACCCTGCCCTGGGGGCACAGGGACCCCCCCCGAGCACTGTCCTCAGGGCCTGATGGCACCTGCTGAGGACGCAGGACAGAAGGGACAAGTTTCCAGAGAAGCCGCATCCGCAGGCTCCCTGCGAGGAGGCTGCGATGCAGCAGGGTCGGCTCCCCATGTCGTGCTGTGACGGGGGGGTCACCTGAGGCTCTTCATCTCTTCCTGCAGGTTGTAAGTCTTGAGGTGGTTGAACTTCGCCAGCTGCGCTTCCTCGGGGAAGGTGAGCTCCGAAATCTGCTCCAGGTACCTGCGGCACAGGACACGGTGCTGCGGCGGGACGGACACCCCCGCGTGCTGCCACCCCCCACGTCACCTCTCCCCACCGCGCTGCAGAGCCGGGGACACCACGGAGCTGCCGCCGACCCGCTCTGTGCCCTGTCCCCATGGCCCCCAGCAGCCGGCCGGGAAACCCCCCTGTTCTCCAGCCCCCGGGATGTCGGGGATTGAGGTGACCCGGGAGCCCGTGCCAGCGGCCGCCCTCACCACTCCATGGTCCCAAACAGCCACTTGGGCTCCTTGTTGAAGGGCATCACCATGCCGTGGAAGCGCGACATCTTCACCGCGATCTCCTTGGAGATGTCGGGGTCCCGCAGGTCCTCGGTCCGCAGGCGCCGGCTCTGGGGGGATGCGGAGCCACATGAGCAGCCCCAGGAGCCGGCTCAGCCCTCGGTGCCACGGGAAGCCCCGTGGGGCGTCTGGCCAGAGCCGGGACCCCCCAGTGGGTCCTCCAGGACGGGGAGGGGGGACAGCCCGTCCCGTACCGGGATGTACTGCTCCAGCCGCCCCTGCGGAAACACCCCGTAGAGCCGCGGCCCCAGCGCCCGCTCGGCCAGGATGGCAAACATCACGCTCTCCAGCACCAGCGAGTCCACGCCCTGCGGACACGAGTGGCCCCGTGGCAGTGACACCCCACAGCCCCCCGGCAGCCCCGCAGAGACACGGGGCAGCCGCCAGGTCCAGGCCGGGAGGAAGATGCCGGCAGAGCCCCGAGCCCTGTGGCTGCCCGGGGCTGCTGGTTGGGGGGCCGTCGGTGGGGGGGGCGTTTGGGGGGCCGTGGCTGCCCGCACTTACCTGCAGGATGGCCCCATAGACGCGCAGCAGCACCTGCCGCGGCTCGTCCCCCACGCTGAGGATGTGCTCGGGCAGCGCACACTTGAACAGCAGGTTGCTGAGCCCCCCGCTGCAGGCACAGGGGGGTCACCGGGGTCACAGGGCGGGGGGGAATGATGGGGGGGCAATGGGGCAGCTAGACGGGGGACATAACTGAGGGAGTGACTGTGGCACCAGCAGGGACAACCGGGGTACCTGGCAGGAGACAGGGACTCCAGTGGGGGTGGGACAACTGGAGAGCACTGGGAGGGCACTGGGTCACCAGTTGGTGGGTAACAGGGACACTGCGGGGGGACACGACTTGGGGGAACAACACAACTGGGTCACCCGATGGGGGATCTGGGGGGAGGACTGGGGTACCGGGGGGGGACAACTAGGGCACCTGGCAGGACACAGGGTCACCAGCTGGGTGGCACTGGGAGAGTATCGGGGGGAAACAGGTAGGCACTGGGGGGGGGACCGGGCCACTGGTTGGGGGGGAACAGAGGCACCGGGAAGGACACGACTTGGGGACAGACTGGGGCACCCGATGGGGGAACTGGGGGGAGTGACTGGGACACCGGGGAGGGACAACTAGGGCACCTGGCAGGACACAGGGTCACCGGCCCTGGGGGGCAACCGGGGGGCACTGGGAGGGGACTGAGCCCCGGTCGGGAACAGGGACACGGCGGGGACACAACTAGGACAGAGGCTGGAGCACGCAACGGGGGACCCGGGAGGGGCACTGGGCCACCGGGGCGGGAGGGACACGGCCGGGGACACCGGGATGGCGCCGCGTCCCCCGGGGCGATGACACCGGCGGGGCGGAGCCCGGTCACCGCCTCCGGCTGCGTCTTCCGCGATCAGCTCGTACCTGACAAGCCCGATCCCGAACTCTTCGGGCCCGATGAGCTTCCAGGAACCGGCGAGGAACTCCCGGCACCAGGCGTACGCCTGCAGGCGGGTGGCGGCGGGCACGTCCCCGTCCCCATCCCCATCCCCGGCGCCGCTCCCGTCCGCCGCCGCAGCCGCCATGGCCGCCCCGCCCGCCCGTCGCGGCGCAGGGGGCGGGGCTGAGCGCTCGCTGGTCCAATGGGGAAGCGCCCCGGCGATGATGTGGCGAAGCGCGCCCAATGGGCGGGAGCGGCGGGGATGCGGCGGAACGTGGAGGTGAAGGCGCGGCTGCGGGACCGGGCGGCGGCGCGGAGCGCGGCGGAGCGGCGGGGCGGGCCGGGCCGGGCCCTGGCGCACACCGACACCTTCTTCCGCGTCCCGCGGGGCCGCCTCAAGCTGCGCCGCACCCCGGTGAGCGCGGGGCCTGCGGGGGAGCCCGGGCCATGAGGAACGGGGTGTGGGGGGGGCTGAGCCTGAGCACCGGGCCTGGAGCACAAGTGTGATGGGAGCGGCTGAGGGACCTGGGGGTTCAGCTGGAGAACAGGAGCTGAGGGGAGACCTTCTGATCTCTGAACTGCCTGAAAGGAGCTTGGAGCCAGGGGGGTCGGGCTCTGCTCCCCAGGAACAAGCGCCAGGAGCAGAGGAAACGGCCTCAAGTTGCGCCAGGGGAGGCTGAGGTTGGATCTGGGGAGCAATTTCTTCCCCAAAGGGCTGTGGGGCATTGGAACAGGCTGCCCAGGGCAGTGCTGGAGTCACCATCCCTGGAGGGCTGGACAGACGGACAGGAGGTTCTCAGGACATGGGGCAGGGACAGGATGGGTTATGGGTGGACTCCATGAGCTTGAGGGGCTTTCCCAACCAAAACTACTCTGCGATTCTGTGGCCCTGACCCTTCCTGGCCCTGGTGCCTTCCCAGGACGGCCGGGGGGAGCTGATCTTCTACGAGCGCCCTGACACCACCGGCCCCAAGCTCTCCCGCTTCACCATCACCCCCACGGACGACCCCGATGGCCTGGAGGTGAGCGCTGGGGGTCCCCGGGACAGGGTGCCCAGGGGTACTGGGTGCTCCCCGCCACGGGGCTGGGTGGGACACCCGGCACCCGCGGCCTGGCCAGGACCCGCCGGGGGCTTGTGCCGTCGGCTTTGCCACCCGGCACATCCCGGCGCTGCGGCTGCCGCTGCCCGGCATGGCCGCAGGCAGCTCCTCTCCCGTGCGCAGGCGGTGCTGGGGCAGGCGCTGGGCGTGCTGGGTGTGGTGAGGAAGGAGCGTCTCCTCTTCCTCGTGGGACAGACACGGGTGCACCTGGACAGCGTGGAGGGACTGGGGGACTTCCTGGAGCTGGAGGTGAGTGGGCACGGCCGGGGTGCGTGTGCCGGCCCCGCTGTGCCGCAGGGTCACCGTGCCTGTGCCCGCAGGTGGTGCTGAGCGAGGAGCAGAGCGTGGAGGACGGCGAGCGTGTGGCCCATGAGCTGATGAAGGAGCTGGGGGTCGAGGAGGAGGACCTGATCTCTGGGGCCTACCTGGACCTTCTCCTGGCCAAGGGGGAGTTGGGCTTGTGAGGGCTCGCTGGTGTCCCCACCCCAGGGATGGAGCCCCCTCACTGGGCTGTGACAAGCGCTGAGAGCAGCGGGAGCACGGCCCCCCCGTGGTGACTGCTGCCCCCTACCCACCCCATGGGCACCTGCTGTCCCTCCCTCTGCTGCACAATAAAAGCTGGGGACAAGTGACATGTGTGACTGGCTGTTCCAGTGGGTGCTGGGGCCTCGATGCCAAGGTCAGGACACACGGTCACCCCTTGGCTCCCCACTGTGCCGGCAGAGAGGGGGTGCCAGCCCCAGGGGGCTCCCAGCTCTGCTCCCGTGGGGCACGGGGCTGTGGGGATGGGGCATGGAGGGGCTGGGGTGGGCAGCAGCGCCCAGCCCTGAGCTGGGATTACATCCCCTCCCCACACTCGGGCTGCGCCGGGAGCGGAGCCCAGCGGTGCCGGGGGGGCAGAGCGGGGTCCGCGCTGCTGCGGCAGCAGATGGGTCAGCGGGGGCGGGGGGCTGGAGGCAGCTGTGCTGCTGTGCCATCTGCCCGCTGCCAGCTAAGCCGATGTTGTGGCTGCCTGATCCTGTCTGGGGGGACAGTCAGGGCTGGGGGGGCTGGAGGGTCTGCGGGGCAGCATGGCTGGGCAGGGGGGCAGGGCTCACTCCTGGGGCCAGTGTGGGGCAGGGGCTGCTGGGGGGGCTGCTGCTCCTCTGCAGAGGAGCCTGTCAGACATGGGGACACCACGGACACGCCAGGGGACACCAGGAGAGGAAAACCCTGTGGGAGCCACAGGCAGAGGAGCTGTGCCTGGGGACACGCAGGAGGGAACAGCCCTGGACCCTGCTCTGCCGGGGGCTCTGTGACCCTGTCCCCGAGCCCGCCCTGCTCGCGGGGTGACCTTGCTCATGGAGTGACCCTGTTCACGGGGTGACCCTGCTGCAAGGGGGGGCATCTCCCCTGTGACCCCCTCCCCAGGAGCCCCCATCCTGGGGTGCTGAAAGGGCCGTGCCGTGGTGTTGGTGGGACGGGAGTCGGTGCAGGAGTCACCTGTTGGTGACAGAAGGGTGGCGGTGGCTGCCTCATGTCCCTCTGCTTGGACTTTAAGCTTGGATTTTGAGGTTCTTTTGCAGCCTAAATGATTCCGTGCAGTGCCGGGTCTGATGGGGAAACCATTCCCTGAGCTCTGCCTGTGAGCTGGGGGTTTGTCTGCACAGACACCCGGGGGGGCTGTTCCCTGCACCCCGAGCGCACCCAGGGGGGCTGGGTGGGGAGGCAGGGCCAGTGCTGCTCCGAGGGCTGTGGCGTGGGGGTGTCACCTGGACACCTGTCCCCTTGCGCAAATGTGGCCTTGGTCTCCCTGGGGCTCCATCCATCGGGGGGGCAAAGGGGACACCAAGGTCCCCCATTGCACGGATGCCCCCACTGCCTCGGGGTCCTCATGGGCCCTTGCAGCCTCTCTGACCCCCCCCACACCCAGTGCCCTCAGCAGCTTCTGCCCCCATAATTGCATCCTGTCACCCACCGCATTGCCCGCAGCCACACTGACACCTGGGGCCTGTTGTCCCCTTTGGCCCCCTGTGCCCCTCCCCTGGCACAGATTGTCCTCACTGCCCCTGAGCCCGCCCCACTGTATCGTCCTGCTCCCAGCGCAGTGTCCCCCCACCCCCAAGGCCTGTAGGGCCCCTTGCAGCTTCTAGAACCCACTCACTCCCTCTCGACCCCCCCATTTCACCCTGTCCCCTCACTGCACAGACCCCCCCAAAGCCTCCTGAGCATCTCGTCCCTGTGCATGTACCCCCATTCCTCCTGGGCACCCCACTGCACCCCTCTCCCCAAAGCACAGACCCCCACTCCTCCTGGGCACCCCACTGCACCCCCCTCCCTAAAGCACAGACCCCCCACTCCTCCTGGGCACCCCACTGCACCCCCCTCCCCAAAACTCGAACCCCCACTCCTCCTGGGCACCCCACTACACCCGCCTCCCTAAAGCACAGACCCCCACTCCTCCTGGACACCCCACTGCACCCCCCTCCCCAAAGCACAGACCCCCACTCCTCCTGGCCCCCCATTGTGTCTCCATCCCAAACGCACCCTCCCCCGTTGACCTCCACCATCTCTATTTCCCCTCCCTCGTTTCTCTCTGCCCCCAAAGCAGGAACCCCCATCACCTCCTGGATCCCACATTGCCCCTGCCTGCCCCCCCGCTGTACCATCAGCACTGGCACCGGACAGCCCTGATCCATCAGCACCAGCACCGGACAGCCCTGATCCATCAGCACCAGCACCGGACAGCCCTGATCTGTCAGCACTGGACAGCCCTGATCTGTCAGCACCGGGCACCGGACAGCCCTGATCCGTCAGCACCGGGCACCGGACAGCCCTGGTCCGTCAGCACCGGACAGCCCTGATCCGTCAGCACCGGGCAGCCTGGGCCATTCAGCACCAAGCACCGGACAGCCCTGGGCCATCAGCCCTGGCCCATTCAGCACCGGCAACAGACAGCCCTGATCTGTCAGCACTGGACACCAGACAGCCCCGGTCCATCAGCACCGGACATCAAACAACTCGGCCTGTTCAGCACCGGGCAATCCGGCCCGTTCAGCACCAGACAGCCCCGGTCCATCAGCACCGGACATCAAACAACTCGGCCTGTTCAGCACCGGGCAATCCGGCCCGTTCAGCACCAGACAGCCCCGGTCCATCAGCACCAGACGGTCCTGATCCGTCAGCACCGGGCACTGGACAGCCCTGGGCTATTCAGTACCGGACAGCCCTGATCCGTCAGCACCGGACCGCGGACAGCCCGGCCCGTTCAGCACCGGGGCCCGGACAGCCCGGCCCGTTCAGCACCGGACCCCGGACAGCCCGGCCCGTTCAGCACCGGACAGCTTGGCCCGTTCAGCACCGGGGCCCGGACAGCCCGGCCCGTTCAGCACCGGGGCCCGGACAGCTCCCGCCGCACCGCCCCGGGGCCGCCTCTGCCCGCCCAGGCCGGGCTGGCGCCGCCTCCACCTCCCCAAACGGCTTCTGCCCCCTCTTACAGCTCCATCTACAGCCCCTGCACCCCCCTATAGACCTCCTGCCATTCTCATACAGCCCCCGCACACCCCTATAGACCCCCTGCCCTTCTCATACAGCCCCTGCATGACCCTATATACCCCCTACCCCTCTCACACAGCCCCTGCACCTCCCTATAGACCCCCTGCCCCTCTCTTACAGCCCTGCACCCCCCTATAGACCCCCTGCCCTTCTCATACGGCCCTGCACCTCCCTATAGACCCCCTGTCCCTCTCATACAGTCCCTGCCGCTCCCCTATAGACCCCCTGCCCCTCTCATACAGCCCCTGCAGCTCCCTATAGACACCCTGTCCTTCCCTATAGACTCTCTACATCTCCCTATAGACCCCATGCCACTCCCTATAGACCCCTGTCCCTCTAATACAGCCCTCTGATCCTCCCTATACGGCCCCCGCATCGCCCTGCTCCTCCCCTATAGCCCCCTGTGACCCCCGCACTTCCCTGTACAGCCCCCTGAATCTCCCCTATACATCCCCCCACACGTCCCTATAGGGTCCCCCGCAGAGCCCCCCCTGCAGCTCTGCCCGCCCCCTGCACAGCCCTGCGCCCCCCAGCCCTCTGCACTTCCCTGCATCGTACCCCATGTACCCCCACTCCCTGGCCCCCCTTATACAGCCCCCTCTCTGTCAGCCCTCTTTTCCCCTATAGAACCCCAGCTCCCTTCCACAGGGAACTGCCACCACCTTCCCCTCTATACAGCCTCCTGGCCCTCTCCTTACACAGCCCCTCACTCCCCTCCCTATAGAGCCCCCAGCCCCTCACCCCTCCCTAAACCGCCCCCTCCCCTCCTTAGAGACCCCCCCTGCTCCCTGTTTGCTCATCAGCCCCTTCCCGCTCCTCCCCAGCCTCCCCCCCGAGAGCCCCCAGCCCCTCCACATTTCCCTCTAGACAGCCCCCCTGTGCCATGCCCCGATCCCCTCCCCATAGCGACCACCCGCCCCGTCCCCGGCTCCCCTCCCTGTACCCACCGCCTATAGCCCCACTCCTCTTCCTATAGCACCACCCACTCCCCTCCCTATACTCACTGCCTATAGCCCCTCTCCCCTTTCTATAGCACCACCCGCTCCCCTCCCTATACCCCCTTCCTATAGCCCCACTCCTCTTCCTACAGCACCACCCACTCCCCTCCCCTCCCTATACCCACTGCCTATAGCCCCTCTCACCTTTCTATAGCACCACCCGCTCCCCTCCCTATACCCACTGCCTATAGCCCCACTCCTCTTCCTATAGCACCACCCGCTCCGCTCCCTATACCCCCTTCCTATAGCCCCACTCCTCTTCCTGTAGCACCACCCGCTCCCCTCCCTATACCCCCTCCCCTTCTATAGCCCCACTACCCTTCCTATAGCACCACCCACTCCCCTCCCCTTCCTATAGCACCACCTGCTCCCCTCCCTATACCCCTACTCCCCTTCTATAGCACCACCCGCACCCCTCCGTATGCGCTCCTCCCCACAACCACCGCCCGCCCCCCCATACCTTCTCCCTATACCCTGCGCCGCTCGCCCCGGCAGCCCCCGCCCCTGCCGGCTCCTCCCTCGCCCGGAGCCCCCATCCCCCGCTCCCGCCCCCGCGCCCCGCCCGGCCGCGCTCCCCGCGCAGCTCCGCAGTCCGGCGCAGCCCCGGCCGGGAGAAGATGGCGGATCGCGCCGAGATGTTCTCGCTCTCCACCTTCCACTCGCTCTCCCCGCCCGGCTGCAGGTGAGCCCGGCGCGGGGCTGGGGGGACGCGGTGCGTGATGCCCGCGGGGCCGGGGCACTGCGGCGGTGCGGGGCTGCCCCTCCCGCCGCACCGCCCTTGGCAGCGCCGGGGGGTCCCGGGCCGCGCGGGGCTGCACGGGGCCCGGTGCGGGGGGCCGGGCCGGGCCCCCCCCGCGGCGCCTCCCGTCCGCTCCCCCGCCCGTTCACCTTGGGCTGCCGGGCCGGGGCCGCCGCCGCTCGGGGCCGCGCAGGCCGCCCGCCCGGGCAGCGCTTCCCGCTGCGGCCCCGGGATTAACGCAGCAGCCGCCGGCCGCAGCCCCCCCGGAGCAGCCCCGGCCGCTCCCTACCGGGCGGGGGGTGCTGGGGCTCGGGGTCCGCTCTGCCCCCCTCCACCCGCCGAGTCCCTCCGGGCTCAGGCCCCCCCGGCTCGGCCGTGCCCGGGGCCGCCGCACCCCGGCGCTGCGGGGGGAGCCGCCGCCTCTTTGTCTCTCCCGCAGCGGCCCCGGCCGGGGATGCGGGATGATGCTGGTGCCGGGAACGGGCCCTCGGGGCCCCGCAGGGCCTAGTGCCGGCGGGCACGGAGCGGGGGGCGCCTGGCGCCGGGTGACAGACCCCGGAGCTGGCGGGTCCGGGCTCTGCGGGGGCTCCGGTGCTCCCGAAAGCCCTGAAGCCGCGGCCCCCGCGGGAGCAGCGCCAGGCCCGGTGGCGCCCGTGGCGGGTCACCTTAACGGGTCCTGCGGGAGCTGGGGACACAGGGCCGTGGCGTGTCCCGGGGGTCCCTCACACTGCTGCGCCCTCACCCCCTCCCCGCACCTCAACTGACCTTGGCAGGGCCCTTCTGGGTTGGGGTCTCCGGGTGAGTGATGGGTGCAGGATGGGTGGGCTCGGTGTGGGGCCATGGGATCCCGGCAGTGAGATGGGGAAGGGCGGGAGACAGGAGTGGGGAGCCCTGGGGGTGCAAAAGCTGTGGACAGCGGGAGCTGGGGTCCCGTGGGGATGTGGGTGTGCCCTCAGTTGGTTCTGACCTGTGCTGCCAGGTCTCATGGCTGTCCCCTTCCCCGGGCTGTCCCCCTTCCCCGGGCTGTCCCCCTTCCCCGGGCTGTCCCCCTTCCCCGGGGCTGTCCCCTTCCCCAGGCCGTCCCTTCCCCAGCCGCGCTGCGCAGCAGGGCCCGGGCGTCCCCGGTCGCAGCGGTGCAGGAGGGGAGGACACGGGCTCTGCCGTGGCTGCTTGGCCCCTTCCTGCCTCTTGCCAGGGACCTGTGCCCTGAGCAGTTCCCTGGGGGTCTCGGCGGTGTCCCGCTCACAGGGGTCCCTGTGCAGCCCCTGACCCACATGCTGCCGTGCGGGGTCAGGGCTGCCTCAGCGCATCCCTGCCCTTGGCTGTCGGGAGGCCTGGGCCAGGGATGTGTCTTGGCTGGGGCCGTGAGGGGTGGATGAGGATGGAGCCCCCGAGCCCCCCAGCCCTGCTCCTCTCCCCGCAAGGGGGTTCGATCCCCCAGGACTGACCTCGCTGCCCCTCCATGTCTCCCCTTGCTCTCTGCGAGGGGGGGGCCGTGGCAGCGCTGGCCACGTCTGCTGCCCCCCCCATGGACCATCCATGGCCCCTCCAGCTCCTGAGGGAGCATTTGGCCCCAAGCCCTGGGCAGCACCGTGGGCAGCACGAAGCCCCTTTGCGGGTGCGGAGGGGCTGGAGCCGTGACCGTGACCGCTGGCCCGTGCTGTTCCCACCGGGAGGACGGGCCAGGGGGGAGCGGGCGCTGCCCCCCACAACAGCTGGGGAACCGGTTCAGATCCCCGGGGATGCCGTGGTGGCAAATGCACCCGCGAGTCCCCAGAGCCTGGCGGGGCCCGGTGAGGGGGGTGAGGCCCCGGCTATCGCCAGCACCGGGGGCTGCGCCGGTTCAGCCGGGCCCTGCCAGGGCCTCATCCGGCTTGTGCCCTTTCCAAGGAGGCCCCTGGGGAGGTTGCGGCTGGTGGGTGGGATCCGCGGATGGGATGGGAAGGAGAAGCCGGTGGTGCGGAGGGATCGGCGTGGGGGTCTGTGGCGCACACGCGGCGGGGCCTTGGCAGCGCTCCTGCGGGACGGCTCCTGCCTCCCGGTCCTGCACCAGCCCCGGTGAGGCCATGGGAGCCCTGGGTGCGGGTCACAGGATTGGGGTGGGGGACACCAGCCCCCTGGGGGTCAGCACCGACCCCCCTGCCACCTCTTCCCTGCGCTGGGAGCAGCCGGGGCCGGCGGGAGGGCGGGGAGCGGTGGCACATCTGCCATCGCAGTCCTGGCCCGTCCCTGCGGGAGCAGCCATTGCGGGAGAGCCGCTGCCAGGGCGAACTGTCCAGGGAGCTGAGCTGAAAATAATGAGGAAATTCAATCTTCCCAAGGCCTGCTCGGGCGCCACTCGCTCCGCGGCAAGCCCGGCCCCCGGCAGCTCCGGTGCAAACACCGGTGTGCTGCTGTGCCCCGCTCCAGGTCCTGCTCCCTGTCCCTGCGCGGCTCCGCTCTGCGCCCCAGGGCTGCAGGATGGATGCCGGGTCCCCTTAGGGACCCCGTGCAGCCCCACTCCCCAGCTCAGGACGTGCCAAGCAGAGGCAGCGCGGCTGGCCCGGGGTGCGCAGTGGGGCGCCGGGTCCCTGCACACCCCATGGGGGGGTGTCCCGCTGCCCCCCGTGTGTGGGGCTGGGGCGAGCTCCCTCCTCCCCGAAACGCAGCTGCGGCTCCACGTCAGCCCCAGACCCTCGCTCGGGCGTTCCCCACCTGCACCTTGGCCCCGGCACCAGCCGTGGAGTCCTGTGCAGCCATGGCAGGGACGGGCGCTGTCCTTCCGCCTGCCGCTCCTCACCAGTGCAGCCAAGGTGCCACTGCTGCGTCCCTGCGGTCATGGTGCCGCCTCTGCTCCAGCTGCAGCGGGGCCATGGCCACGGTCCCCTTGGGAGGCTGCAGGTCCGGGCTGGCTCTCGCTGGTGGCCCCATCCCGCCATGGTGGCCCCATCCCGCCATGGTGGCCCCATCCCGCCATGGTGGCCCCATCCTGCCATGGTGGCCCCATCCGCCCTGCTCACCCCAGCTGGGGAGTGGTGTGACCTAGAAACTTCAGCCAGGGTTTGTCACAGCGGTCGGTCCCCGCTGAGCGGGAATGGCCTCCCCGGGCAGCCGGGGCTCAGCCGCGGGTGGGCAGGAGCCCCGTGTGGGCCGGGGCAGGGCAGCCATGCCGTGCCAGGCCACGCTGTGCCATGGTGTGCCACGCTGTGCCATGGTGTGCCACGCTGGCCCGATGTGTGTCCCCTTGGCCAGGATGGGGGCTGCTGGAGGAGTTGGTCCCCAGCTGAGGAGGGTCCAGGGGTGCGGGAGCAGAACCAGGCGGGGGGTTTGCAGGACCCCTGCCGGTCCCCATCCCACGAGGACTCCTGGCCGCACTGTCCCTGCCCTCCCGCCTGCCTCCCCCTGGGTGACCGAGGGACCCCTGAGAGCCCTGCTCACCCCCAGGGAGCACAGTGGCTCCCAGCAGCTGGAGGGCTCTGTCCCCACCCTGCTGCCTGTGGGAGAGCAGCCACCCGCGTCCCCTGGCGCTGGGGACACGAGCTCGACCACCGCTGTCCCAAGGGCCCTGGTCCCCCCCATCCCCGGGACTCCCTGGCTCTGGCGCAGCCCGTGTCCCGCTGCAGGCCGAGGCTGCGGCTGCACCGCCGGCTCTGACGCTTCCGCCACAAATCTGCGGATATTTGCTGCTGCCTCCATGGCCTACTTCTGGGAATTATCTGATTTGGGGAGATCTCGCTCCCTGTGAGGCGGGAGCGAGCGCCTGGCCAGCAAGTCCTGGGGCGAAGGGCTGGAAAAGGGCAGTTTGTGGCAAAAGTGGGGGGGCAGCTCGGGGGCAACTGTGGCCGTGCGGGCTGTGACCCCCCACTGTGTGTGGGGCTGCTCCTGCTGCCGGCGGGGTCCTGGGACTGGGACCCAGCGAGGTCCCAACAAGACCGAGTGAGGTCCCAACAAGACCGAGTGAGGTCCCAACAAGACCGAGCGAGGTCCCAGCCAGGCCCCAGACCCGTCCCCACTGCGGGGGCTCCGTGTGCCCTGTCCCCCAGGAGCTGCCGGGTGCCCTCGGCTCGGGGGGCCCTGGGTGTCTCCGTGGGGCCAGGATGGGCAGAGGGTCCCCGCCGGTGCCCGAATGCTGCCGCACCTCCCACCCCACACAGCTGCCAGAAACGTTTCATTTCCGCTTTTCGACACCGAATCCTGCCAAGAGTTGTCATCGTTTTCCTTTTTTTTTTCCTTTTTATTTTTCTTTCTCGTTTCCCTGCAGAAACCACTGGTTTCCATGGCACCCCCGTTCCTGACGGAACGCCTTGGCTCCATCTCCCTGGCTGCCCTCACCGCAGGCAGGGCGGCCCTGTCAGGGTGCTGGGGTCGGGGTGTCAGGGTGTCATGGTGTCAGGGTGTGATGGTGTCGGGGTGTCAGGGCTTCCCTCCTCCCTCGCCGCCCCATCCCTGCCTGTGCGGGCAGGGCCTGTGTGCGGGCAGCACTGCGGGATGGGCGCTGCTCTGCTTTGGGTTCAACCTGAGTGAACCCCTGGAGAGCGGCCCCTGGGGGGCAGGTGACCCCGAAGCCTTTGCCAGCAGTGACTGTCCCCTCCCGGCCATCGCCGACCCCAGGCTGCGGCTCGGGGTGCCCGTGCCATGTTGGCTTGGCTGGCGCTACCGCGCCGGTGCCCGGTGGTGGTGGTGTCACGCCAGCGCGTCCCCGCGGTGCTGGCACCCAGGGCGATGGCACTGTGATGCCGGCACATGCTGGTGGTGCCGCTCAGCAATCCGGACCCGTGTGGTGTGGCGGGGGGGACGGGAGGCGTTTCCCTGAGGTTTGTCATCCTGGCCCTGGTGTTCCCAGCCCTGGTGTCCCTGGCCCTGACGTCCCCGGCTCCTCTCCCCAGGCCGCCCCAGGACATCAGCCTGGAGGAGTTCGATGATGAGGACCTGTCGGAGATCACGGACGACTGCGGCATCGGGCTGAACTACGACTCGGACCACTATGAGAAGGTGCATGAGCTGTGCAGGATGAGCCCCCTGGGGACATGGCGGCTGTGCAGAGCCTCGGTGGGGACGGGGTGGGGACACGGTCTGGCAAAGCCCATCCAGGGCACTGAGGGGCCACGCTGCAGGGCGCAGGCAGGTTCTGAGCCCGGGGACCCCCACCATGGCCAGGCACCCAGGGGCTGCCCCCACCGCTGGCTGAGCCCCGTGGGGTGGTCGTGGGGAACACGGGCGGCTCAGCAGCCAACCCCATGTTGTCCCTGCCTTCCAGTGGCTCCCGCTCAGCTCTTCCCCAGCTCTGCCGGGCACGCAGGGGGACACTGCTGGGGACACGGGCAGGGGACACAGGCAGGGGCCAGGCAGGCACACAGGAGGGGTGAAGCACTGGGACAGGCAGGAGGGGCAGGCAGGGTGCTGGCAGAGCTGGGGCGCCCTGCTCCCCAACCCAGAGCGCTTTCCTCTTGGAGACCCCTGTCCTGGAGCCCCCTGAGCGGGGACATGCCGTGCTGGCCGTGGCCGCTGACCCAGTGCCGCATCCCCAGGACTGCCTGGTGCTGGAGCGCGGGGAGCAGCCGCACCCCGTCTGCACCTTCCAGGACGACTTCCAGGAGTTTGAGATGATTGACGACAACGAGGAGGAGGAAGAGGAAGAGGAGGAGGAGGGCAATGAGCTGGAGGCTCCACCATCCCCTTCGGCTTCACCCATCCCCTCGCCCGCTCTGGAGGAGACGCAGAAGCACCGACCCACCACCCTCAACCTGACGGCCCCGGGCACCCAGGTGAGGGGGGGCTGGGAAGGGTGTCATGTCCCCCCTGCCGTGGTCTCTGCCCCCAGGGCCAGTGGAGGAGCAGCGGGGCCCTGTGGGCTGTGGGGTGGTAGGGGGCCCTCCAGAGGGGGCTCTGCCCCGATGCCTCACCCACCTGGGATGGGGGGCACTGGGGGCACAGGGGACAGAGGTGACACCGGCTCCAGCTCCGCAGCGGTGTGGCAAAGCTGGGGGCGTTGGGGATGGGTCTGTGTGGTGCCCAGGGGGGCCCTGCCAGACCCAGTCTGGGGGACCCCATCCCCACGTGTGGGGCTGCAGGAGACTGGGGTGCTGGGGTGTCTGGGGCGGGCTCTGAGGTTCTGTGGGCACAGCGGGTGCCGTGTGCCAGCCCCGTGCATTGCACGCGCGTGTGCGTGGGTGCTCGCACACCCCCTGTCCCTGTTCCGTCGCTGGAGCTGGGCTCAGGGGCTCTCCCGGGGAGGAGGGGGGGTCCCCGCAGACGTGGCGCTGCCGGGGTGTCCCTGTGTCCCCATGCGCACGCGGTGCTGCCGCGCCACCGCAGTGTGTGGGAAGGCGCGTGCGGCGCTGCCTGCATCCGGCTGCGTTGCCATGGTTCCGGGGGCTTGGGGATGCTCAGCCCCTCTCGGTGGGCACCACGGGGGCTGCTGGGGGGCTGGGGGTTGGCACAGGAGGGTGACAAAGCCGCAGGGCTCTCTCCCAGAGCCCACCAGCCCTGACCCACCCCAGTGGGGTGAGCGGGGGATCCCACCGGCCACCCTGGTCCCTTGTCCCTCAGGGTGTGAGCGGAGCCCCCAGCGATGGCCGGATCCGGCCTCATTGGTGTGCCAGGGGTGCCAATCCCAGTAACCCCTGCTCCAGCTTGTTTGCACCAGCTGGGGAGGAGGCGAGACCCTCGTGCTGGGGCGCCAAACCCCTGGCACCCATCCCTATCCCCCCAGCACCCGCAGCCCCTCTGACGCCCCCTCCCCGCCGTCCTGCGTCCTCCCGCCGCCACGCTGGTGCGTGCCCCGTGCCCCGTGGCGCCGGCCCCGCTCGCTAATCTCCTGCTCGGTGGGATTACCGCTGCCCGCGCTTCCCGCCAGGACTAATCCGCAGCTGCCGCCGCGCCGCACGGGGCAGCGTGGCCCTGCCGGCTCCGGCCGCACCGCTGGGCTGCGGCTCTCCGGGGACACAGCGGGTCCCGCTGACCGCGGTCTGGCTCTCGGGGACACAGGGCACAGCGGGGCCTTGTGCCGGCGTCCCACGGGGTCAGCACTGGTGCCAGCGTGTCCCCGTGGGGTGTTGTCCCTGGGGCGTGCAGGACACGCGGGGTGTCCCTCGGTCCTGCTCACAGTGTCTGGCCGGGCAGGGGAGCTGGGGACGTGGTGGCCCTAATCTGGATAAGCCCCTGGCATGTGGCCCAGGCGCTGCCAGGCCGGCGGGGGCACCGCGCTGTGCCGAGGGCACCCCTGGCCTGGCCGTGTTCGGAGCCCCTGGGCCCTTGCGCAGCCCCCGCTGGGCACCCCGCTCCCCCCATTACCGGGTCCCCAGACACCCCTCAGGTCCTGTGCTCAGGCTCGGCCACCCGCGCCCCCTCCCTGCGGTCACCCCCTGGCTCTGCTCTCCCCCCAGGACTCCCTAAACAACAACGGCGGCTTCGCGCCCGCGCACCGCACCACCTGGCAGGACGCCCTTCTCCACTCCTCCTCCTCCTCTCCCTCACACACCGGTGAGTGCAGGATGGGGACGGGGTCCTGGTCCGGAGCGGGGCCGAGGGGTGGGGGCTGGCACGGGGGCTCCTGCCCGGGGGTCCCGCCGCCATCCCCCTTTGGTTAGAGCCTGGTGCGTTCCGGGGCTGATGCGGCGCTGCCTTCCCTTGCAGGACACTCGTCCCCCCACGCCTGCATCCAAGACGGACCCTGCCTGGAGAGCCCGAAGGGGCCGAGCCCCGGGGGGGCCACGCAGGCCCCCGCCCCACTGCAGCCCTCCCCCTTTGACTCGCAAGGCAACAGCCACGAGTCGCTGGCACATGGTAACCCATCGCCCCCGAGAGCCGGGGAGGATTATAACATGAATATCATCTCCTCTGCGCTCCGAGCTCCGCACTCCCCGTCGCGCCTCCACCAGCCGCCCCCTAAACCACCTCTCTCTCCAACAGGGCCTGCGGCTCCCCCCGGCCCCAACGCGGCCTCGCCACCCGCGGCCCCCGCCGGCCGCTGCGCCCCCCCAAAGCACGAAGTGGCCGGCAACCGGGAGAGGCCGGTGCCTGGCGAAGGGGGTGGCCGGGGCGCCGGGAGCCCGGGGTCCCCCGCAGCCCCCCGCGAGCAGCCCGGCTCCCCGCGGCCCCAGGAGGAGCCGGTGGCCATGGCCGAGCGGCAGGATGCGCAGGGCGGGCGGCTGGCGGGCGCCTACGTGCGCCCCGCGGAGCCACTCAGCTCCGACGGCGAGGGCCCCCAGCCCGGGCGGGCGGCCAGCGTGCGCGGGCACCCCTCGGGCTCCTCGGAGACCACGTCGCCCTCCTCGGACCCCGGCATCGAGGCCGACCTCACCAGCAGGACCGCCAAGCCCTTCCTGCCCGGCGGCCGGCACAGCGAAGACCTCAGCTCGCCCGGCTCCGACTCAGACGTGGAGGGGGAGATCGAGGCGGCTTTCGCCAGCGGGCGCCTGGTCAGCAACATGATCTCCTCCATCTCAGAGACGGAGCTGGACCTGAGCAGCGACAGCAGCAGCGGCCGGTCCTCCCACCTCACCAACTCCATCGAGGAGGCCAGCTCGCCCACCTCGGAGGCCGAGCTGGAGACCGAGCTGGAGGCCCCTGGCCTGATGGGCATAAAAGACTCGCTGCTACTTGACAAGGGCAAGGAGGAGGAGGAGGAGATGCTGGAGAGGGAGCTCCCAGAGCGCGGCGTGGTGCGGCGGGAGAGCCTGGTGGAGCTGAAGACGGAGGGCTACTACGACAGCCTGAACCCGGCGGACTCCTCTGCGCCCGCGGGCCAGACGGACCTCTCCACCTCCGGCCCCCTGGACCTGAAGATCGACCCGGACCACAGCCTGGAGAGCATCCGCCGCTCCTTCTACCTGCCTGTGGGGCCCAAGCTGATGCCCGAGGCGGACGAGGAGGACAACAGCGAGTACGACTCCGACTCCGAGTCAGAGCCCGACCTGAGCGAGGACTCGGACTCGCCCTGGCTGCTCAGCAACCTCGTCAACAAGATGATCTCGGAGGGTTCCTACCCCATCAAGTGCCCGGACGAGTGCTTCCAGCAGACCCACTCGCTCTGCGACACCATCTCCCCGGCCTCCGACCTGGAGCCCGAGCTGCTGAGCGAGGCGCTGGATGGGGACCCCGGCTCACGGGGCTCGCCGGTGGGCGCGGGGGAGCCGGCGGCCGTGCCGCGCTGCCAGCGTGCCATCGAGCTGGTGGACATGGAGACGCTGCGCAGCTCCCTCCAGCGCGCCGAGGACGAGCGGGCGCTGGGTGCTGGGGCTGAGCCGGTGCCGGAGCTGCCCGTGGACGAGCCAGGCCCCTTCCTCTTCATGAGCAACCCCACCAACGACACCATCGCACCCGTGTTCCCGGGCCGCCCCGTGGCCCTCGACAGGCTGGGTGCCTCCGAGGTCCTGGCCACCCTGGGCTGCCGCCCCGCGCCAGCCCGCGCTCCCACCCGCGCCTCCCCGGGCACCGAGCCTGCCGCCGGGGAGCACCGCGCCGCCGGGGAGCACCGCGCCGCCGGGGAGCACCGCGCCGCCGGGGAGCACCGCGCCGCCGGGGAGCACCGAGCCGCCGGGGAGCACCGCACCGCCGGGGAGCACCGCACCGCCGCGGCATCGCCGGCCGCCGGCCCGGAGGACTGGGCCGTCAACGGGAACCTGGACTCGGGTGTCCTGGAGGCCGATGACATGATCGATGATGTCCGGTTAGCGCCCCAGGGGCAGGACCCCGATGCCGGCCCGCCCGCCATGGATGTCTCCACCGCCAAGACCAACCGCGGCTTCACCATGGCCTACTCCACGGACGAGGACGAGGCGCCCTGCCTGAAGGGCTCCCCCTTCGCCGAGGATGCGCTGCGCGGGAGCTTTGGGGAGCAGCTGCCGGCGGCCCCCGGCGCGCTGGACGAGTCCCTGGCGTACGACTCGGTGAAGTACACGCTGGTGGTGGACGAGCACACGCAGCTGGAGCTGGTGAGCCTGCGGCGCTGCACCTCGGTGCTGAGCGACGACAGCGACCTGCTCCGCGCCTGCGACCGCTGCGACCTGGAGGACGAGGTGGCCTTTGGCGACGGGCTGGTGGCCCCCGACGCCCACAGCTCCTCCGAGGACTCGTCCCCTGAGGCCGACCTGCAGTTCTCCAAGAAGTTCCTCAATGTCTTTGTCAACAGCACCTCCCGCTCCTCCAGTAAGTGGCTGGTGCCATGCCATGCGGTGCCGTGCCATGCGGTGCCGTGCCATGCGGTGCCGTGCCATGCGGTGCCACGCTGTCCCAGGCGCTCGGTGTGCTGCCAACAGTCTGGGTGCTGGCACAGCTCTGCCATCCTGCCTCAGCTGTCACCGTCCCCCCATGGCATGGCATGGCACAGGAGGTGGGGCAGGGGGCTGCAGGGCCCATGGGGATGGACCCCAAGGCCATGGGCTGTCCCTGTGGGGCTGCGAGGTTTTACTGGGGAGGGCTGGTCCCAACATGCTGTCACATCTGAGGGGTCCTAGGCCACTGCCTGGGGGGCTCAGCAGGGAACCCCCAGGAGGGGCCGGAGCCCACAGTGATGCCATCTGCCCCCCGCTCCCCTCGCCACGAGGGTCCCGCAGCCCCTGGGTGGGCAGAGGTGGGGGGTGCCCCCCACGTGGTGGGGTGGGAGCTGCCCCCCGCCCCACAGCAGCCTCTGGTCCGCAGGCACAGAGTCCTTCGGGCTGTTCTCCTGCATGGTGAACGGGGAGGAGCGGGAGCAGACCCACCGCGCCGTCTTCAGGTGAGCAGCCAGCCCGGCTGTGCCGAGCCGGCCACGGCCACCTCGGGGGGCCCCGTTCCCACCCCTCTGTCCCTCCTGCCCACGTCCTCCTGTCCATCCCCCCAGGTTCATCCCTCGCCACGAGGACGAGCTGGAGCTGGACGTGGACGACCCCATCCTGGTGGAGCTGGAGGAGGACGACTACTGGTACCGGGGCTACAACATGCGGACGGGGGAGCGCGGCATCTTCCCCGCCTTCTACGCACACGAGGTGGTTGGCCAGGCCAGGGACGCTGTCGGTAGGAGCCTGTGGGGTCCCTGGGGGCCATGGGGGGTGATGGGGACACGGGGGGGCTCTGGGCACCGTCTCCTTGTCCCTGTTCCCGCGCAGGCCTGAAGAGGAACCCGTGCTGGGTGGAGCGGTTCAACGTGCAGTTCCTGGGCTCGGTGGAGGTTCCGTACCACCAAGGCAACGGCATCCTCTGCGCCGCCATGCAGAAGGTGAGCCCGAGCCGGGGGGCGGCGCGGCGTGACCCCCTCCTCCCTGTGCCGCCGTGACCCCCTCCTCCCTGTGCCGCCGTGACCCCCTCACCCCCTGCCCCGCACCCCCAGATCGCCACCACCAGGAAGCTGACGGTGCACCTGCGCCCCCCGGCCAGCTGCGACCTGGAGATCACGCTGCAGGGCATCAAGCTCATCCTGACCGTGGCCGAGTACAGCCGGGACGAGGAGGTGGGGAGCGCGGGGCGCGGACCCCGGGGGTGGGCGCGGACCCCGGGGGTGGGCGCGGACCCCGGGGGTGGGCGCGGACCCTGGGGGTGGGCGCCTGCCCTGCCACCAGCCCACATCTCCTGGCTCTTCTCTTCCAGTTCGAGCGCTGCAGCCACTTCTTCCAGATGAAGAACATCTCCTTCTGCGGGTGCCACCCCCGGAACAGCTGGTGAGTCCCCCCCGCCATCCCCACGCCCCTGCAGTGCCACGCCAGCCCCCCCTGCTCTGTCCCCATCCTGGCGCGGCTGCCCCGGCCCTGGGGGTGTCCCCTCTGCAGAGCCCCCACGGCCACCGGACCCCCACGGGACAGGAGCGGGGTGTCCCCCCTCACCCACGGGACAGGAGTGGGGTGTCCCCCCCTCACCCTGCCCGCCCCCCGCAGCTACTTCGGGTTCATCACCAAGCACCCGGTGCTGAGCCGCTTCGCCTGCCACGTCTTCGTCTCGCAGGAGTCCATGCGGCACGTGGCCGAGTGCGTCGGGTACGATGGGGACGGGGACAAGGCGGCTGCGGGGGGGCACAGTGCGGGGGGCTGGGGGCTGGGTGCGGGCGGCATGGCCACGCTGCTGTGGCAGGGTTGTGGTGCTGGGGATGGCTGTGCCGGGGCTGGGGGGTTGTGGTGCTGGGGGGTTGTGGTGCTGGGGCTGGGGGGGCTGGGGTTGCAGTGCAGGGGTCCGGCCCCTGGCCCAGCCCTGAACCTCCCCCCTTGTGCCCCACCCTTGTACCCCCTCCTTGTTCCCCTCCTTGTGCCCCCCCTCCTTGTTCCCCCCCTTGTGCCCGCCCCTTGTGCCCCCCCTCGCAGCCGAGCGTTTCAGGAATATTACCAGGAGCACCTGGAGTACGCCTGCCCCACAGAGGACATTTACCTGGAGTAAGGGGGCAGCCACTGTGTCTCCTGCTTCTGCACCCCCCTCCAGCCCCACATGGCCAGAGACTCTGTCTGACCCCCCAAACCAGCCGGCTTGCCCCCCCGCACACGCTCCAGCCCGCACCCCATGGACTCCCCGCACATCCTCGCTGCTTCTTGGGGGGCTCCGGGCCGCAGACACGGTGGGTATTGGGGTATCGGGGGGTGCCCGGCACCGCCCCAGCCCCGTGCCCTGGAGTCCCGGCCACGGGGACGGCACCGCAGAGCCTCGGCGCCGGGGGAGACGCTGCCCCCCTGCATGAGCAGAGCCAGCCCGGGGGCACGGGAGCCGGGAGCAGCCGCGGCCCCCGCTGCACCGCGCGGAGATGCCGGGGGTGAGCGGGGTCGGGGGAGTGTGTGGGCAAATGCTCCCGTGGGGGCTCAAAGGGGTGAATGGGGTGGGGGGTGGCTGTACGGGGCTGGTGGGGCATGGGGAGGTGGGGGTGCTGGGGTGAGCCCCCCAGCCCGTGCTGGATCCCTGCACAGCGGCAGCGCCACCCTCCCAGCCCCCCGGGGCCCCCCCGCCGCTGCTCCCCCAGGAACAGCCCCGCACCCGGGCAGCGCCTTGGCCTGGACCCCCGCACCCCCGGCCCCCCAGCCGCCACCAGCGTCCCGTGCCCCCCCACCCCTCCTGCCCCGGGACCGCGTCCCCCGCGGGGCCGTGCTGGCCGTGGGGCGCAGGACACGCGCTCGGGGTGGGGGCGATGCCGCTGGCCCGCGGGAGCCCCCCGGCCTGGATGGATTTGCCCTGCGAGCGGGAAACCCGCGCGGGGCGGCCGTGGGGGCAGCGGGCAGGGCCGCCCCGTCCCCCGCGCCCGGGCGGTGCTGCTCCCCGCCTCTCCGCCCAGTGCTAGTTTAGTGACGATAACACACGCGCTCGATGTACCGATATTTATCTCGTGACAAACAGAACAGGAGGAGTCCTGAGCACCCCACACTTGTACAAACCCGGCTCCAGGTCCTCCCTCACCGCCCTGTCATCCACTTGGTCTTTCAATAAAATATATGCTTGGTGTGACCGCGAGGCCGGGGCCCCTGTCGGTGCCATGGGGCAGACGGGACCCCAGGGCTGTGGGGGGTGTGTGGGGGGCACTGGTGCGTGCAGGGAACCCCGGCCCCCAGGCTGTTTGTGCTGCAGGAGCTCTGCAGGTCCCCAGCCCCACTGCTCACGCAGGGTCCCAGAGCAGATCACACAGGATCCCAGGGCTTTGAATGGCTCAGAGGAGGAGACTCCACACCCGCTCTGGGCAGCCTGGGCCAGGCTCTGGCACCTCCCAGCAAACAAGGTTCTGCTCATGTTCCCATGGAGCCTCCTGTGGTTCAGTCTGTGCCCGTTGCCCCTCACCCTGGCGCTGGGCACCACTGAACAGAGTCTGCTCCATCCTCTGACACCCCCCCTGACATATTGATCATTGATCACATCCCTCTCAGCTTCTCTTCCCCAGCTCAGCAGCCCCAGCTCTCCCAGCCTTTCCTCACACAAAGATGCTCAGACCCGCTGGGTCCTGCCCGGGGCTTCAAGAGGACGAGGGGACAGTGTCACTGAAACAGGCAGCACTGACATGACACAGGGACAGGAGCATCCAATGTGGGGACAGCTGGACTTGGGGACAGAGGAGATGCCAGGCTCAGGAGGGACATTGTGGGGACAGCTGGGTACCAGCACCTTGGGGTGTGGGCACAGTGTGGCTGGGCAGGCAGCAGGGCTGGGGGACACGGGGACTGCGACATGGTGGCAGCAGGGCTGGGGGACATGGGGACTGTGCCAGGGGTGGGACGTGGTGGCAGCAGGGCTGTGGGACATGGGGACTGTGTGGGGGGTGGGATGCAGTGACAGCAGGGCTGGGGGACATGGGGACAGTGCGGGGGGTGGGATGCAGGGACAGCAGGGCTGGGGGACATGGGGACAGTGCGGGGAGTGGGATGCAGTGACAGCAGGGCTGGGGGACATGGGGACAGTGTGGGGGGTGGGATGCAGTGACAGCAGGGCTGGGGTACATGGGGACAGTGCGGGGGGTGGGATGCAGTGACAGCAGGGCTGGGGGACATGGGGAGAGTGTGGGGGGTGGGATGCAGTGACAGCAGGGCTGGGGTACATGGGGACAGTGCGGGGGGTGGGATGCAGTGACAACAGGGCTGGGGGACATGGGGACAGTGCGGGGGGTGGGATGCAGTGACAGCAGGGCTGGGGGACATGAGAACAGTGCCGGGGGTGGGATGCAGTGACAGCAGGGCTGGGAGACATGGGGATAGTGCGGGGGGTGGGATGCAGGGACAGCAGGGCTGGGGGACATGGGGACAGTGCGGGGGGTGGGATGCAGGGACAGCAGGGCTGGGGGACATGGGGACAGTGTGGGGGGTGGGATGCAGTGACAGCAGGGCTGGGGGACATGGGGACAGTGCGGGGGGTGGGATGCAGGGACAGCAGGGCTGGGGGACATGGGGACAGTGTGGGGGGTGGGATGCAGTGACAGCAGGGCTGGGAGACATGGGGATAGTGCGGGGGGTGGGATGCAGTGACAGCAGGGCTGGGGGACATGGGGACAGTGCGGGGGGTGGGATGCAGTGACAGCAGGGCTGGGGGACATGGGGACAGTGTGGGGGGTGGGATGCAGTGACAGCAGGGCTGGGGGACATGGGGACAGTGCGGGGGGTGGGATGCAGTGACAGCAGGGCTGGGGGACATGGGGACAGTGCGGGGGGTGGGATGCAGTGACAGCAGGGCTGGGGGACATGGGGACAGTGCCGGGGGTGGGATGCAGTGACAGCAGGGCTGGGGGACATAGGGACAGTGCGGGGGGTGGGATGCAGTGACAGCAGGGCTGGGGGGACATGGGGACAGTGCGGGGGGTGGGATGCAGGGACAGCAGGGCTGGGGGACATGGGGACTCTGCGGGGGGTGGGATGCAGTGACAGCAGGGCTGGGGGACATGGGGACAGTGTGGGGGGTGGGATGCAGTGACAGCAGGGCTGGGGGACATGGGGACAGTGCGGGGGGTGGGATGCAGTGACAACAGGGCTGGGGGACATGGGGACAGTGCGGGGGGTGGGATGCAGTGACAACAGGGCTGGGGGACATGGGGACAGTGTGGGGGGTGGGATGCAGTGACAGCAGGGCTGTGGGGACATGGGGACAGTGTGGGGGGTGGGATGCAGTGACAGCAGGGCTGGGGGACATGGGGACAGTGCGGGGGGTGGGATGCAGTGACAACAGGGCTGGGGGACATGGGGACAGTGTGGGGGGTGGGATGCAGTGACAGCAGGGCTGGGGGACATGGGGACTCTGCGGGGGGTGGGATGCAGGGACAGCAGGGCTGGGGGACATGAGAACAGTGCGGGGGGTGGGATGCAGTGACAGCAGGGCTGGGGGACATAGGGACAGTGCGGGGGGTGGGATGCAGTGACAGCAGGGCTGGGGGACATGGGGACAGTGCGGGGGGTGGGATGCAGTGACAGCAGGGCTGGGGGACATAGGGACAGTGCGGGGGGTGGGATGCAGTGACAGCAGGGCTGGGGGACATAGGGACAGTGCGGGGGGTGGGATGCAGTGACAGCAGGGCTGGGGGACATGGGGACAGTGCGGGGGGTGGGATGCAGTGACAGCAGGGCTGGGGGACATGGGGACAGTGCGGGGGGTGGGATGCAGTGACAGCAGGGCTGGGGGACATAGGGACAGTGCGGGGGGTGGGATGCAGTGACAGCAGGGCTGGGGGACATAGGGACAGTGCGGGGGGTGGGATGCAGTGACAGCAGGGCTGGGGGACATGGGGACAGTGCGGGGGGTGGGATGCAGTGACAGCAGGGCTGGGGGACATGGGGACAGTGCGGGGGGTGGGATGCAGTGACAGCAGGGCTGGGGGGACATGGGGACAGTGCGGGGGGTGGGATGCAGTGACAGCAGGGCTGGGGGACATGGGGACAGTGCGAGGGGTGGGATGCAGTGACAGCAGGGCTGGGGGACATGGGGACAGTGCGAGGGGTGGGATGCAGTGACAGCAGGGCTGGGGGACATGGGGACAGTGGGGGGGGTGGGATGCAGTGACAGCAGGGCTGGGGGACATGGGGACAGTGCGGGGGGTGGGATGCAGTGACAGCAGGGCTGGGGGGACATGGGGACAGTGCGGGGGGTGGGATGCAGTGACAGCAGGGCTGGGGGACATGGGGACAGTGCGGGGGGTGGGATGCAGTGACAGAAGGGCTGGGGGACATGGGGACAGTGCGGGGGGTGGGATGCAGTGACAGCAGGGCTGGGGGACATGGGGACAGTGCGGGGGGTGGGATGCAGTGACAGCAGGGCTGGGGGACATGGGGACTGTGTGGGGGGTGGGATGCAGTTACAGCAGGGCTGGGGGGACATGGGGACAGTGCGGGGGGTGGGATGCAGTGACAGCAGGGCTGGGGGACATAGGGACAGTGCGGGGGGTGGGATGCAGTGACAGCAGGGCTCGGGGACATGGGGACTGTGTGGGGGGTGCAATGCAGTGACAGCAGGGCTGGGGGGACATGGGGACTGTGCGGGGAGTGGGACGTGGTGCCAGTCCCGTCACCCCCGTGCTGGCTGCAAGGGACAGCGGGAACGGCTGTGGGGGTGGGTGTGAGGGATCGACCCCCTGGTCCCGGAGCCCCCCTTGTGCCAGCCCCATGGGCTGTGTGGGGCAGGGGGTCTCTCGGGTGGGGCCATGGTGGGGGGGACCCTGGCCTGGCTGCGCTTGGCTCAGGGTCACGGGGGGCAGGGGCAGCGGGGAGGGGGTGGGGGCCGCGCTGGCCGCCCCAAACACGTCCTGACAGAATGGGAGGGACACGGAGAAGGTGCCAGCGAGGTGGGACAGGGTGGCAGCTCCTCCAGCCCCTCAGCTGCTGCTGCCAGCAGGGACAAGTGAATGATGGCCACTTTGTCACCGCTGAATCTCCCCGGGTGTTCCATGTGCACCCGCCATTCTGCAGCGTTTGCATCCCGTTAAGTGAATCCCAACCAGCGCCGGTGACCCCGACCCTGGTGAGCAGCTGGTGGGGGTGACGGTCCTGAAGGAACCCGGGGGTCACGGGGGTGACCGTGGCTCCTCCTGCCCCGGGGTGCTCAGCTGAGCCCCCAGGACCCCGCACGCCCCTCCTGCCTCGTGTGTGCCCAGCCCCTCGGCTCCTGGCACATGGGACCCCCGGTGCCACGTGGCTGGGACCCGGCAGCTGCTGTCACTGCCCCGTGGCTCTGTCCCCACTGCCAGCCTCGCTCCGGCTGGGGACGGCGATGCTGTGCCAAGGCTGGGGATGGTGACACCGAGCCATGGCGGGGGATGGTGACACTGAGCCATGGCGGGGGATGGTGACACTGAGCCATGGCTGGGGATGGTGATGCTGTGCCGAGGCTGGGGATCATGACACCAAGCCATGGCTGGGGACGGTGACGCTGTGCCGTGGTGGGGGACAGTGACACTGAGCCATGGCTGGGGATGGTGACACCGGGTCATGGCTGGGGACAGTGACATCAAGCCATGGCCGGGGACAGTGACACTGAGCTGTGGCTGGGGACGGTGATGCTGTGCCATGGCTGGGGACGGTGACGCTGCGCCATGGCTGGGGACAGTGACACTGAGCCGTGGCTGGGGACGGTGACACCGAGCCATGCCTGGGAATAGTGACACTGAGCCATGGCTGGGGACAGTGATGCTGTGCCATGGCTGGGGATGGTGGCACCGAGCCATGGCTGGGGATGGTGACGCTGCGCCATGTCTGGGGACAGTGACACTGAGCCGTGGCTGGGGACAGTGACGCTGTGCTGTGACTGGGGATGGTGGCACCGAGCCATGTCTGGGGATGGTGACACTGAGCCATGGCTGGGGACGGTGACACCGAGCCATGTCTGGGGATGGTGGCACCAAGCCATGGCTGGGGACAGTGATGCTGTGCCATGACTTGGGACAGTGATGCTGTGCTGTGGCTGGGGACGGTGGCACCGAGCCATGACTTGGGACAGTGATGCTGTGCCATGGCTGGGGACAGTGATGCTGTGCCGTGGCTGGGGACGGTGACACCGAGCCCAGGTGGCTGTGCCATGGCTGGGTGCTGTGTCCGGGTGCCGTCTGCAGAGGTGCACACACAATATGACAGAAGGTGTGACAGAGGAAGTCACAGAGACCGTCGGTGAGCTTCCGTCCCCTCTGTGCCCCGCTCCAGATGCTCTCCAGTGACATTCTGCGGGTGTTCTCAGTGCCACCGGGGTCCCACTGCCTGCCGAGCTGCCCGTACAGCAACGGTGAACTCGCACAGGTGCTTCAGTGCTCTGAACCGCAGGCATTTTCAAGTTGAAACCATGTGTTTCTGGGCTTGGTATCAACAGAGTCCACTTTCCGTGCTCTCTGCCCCCGCCAGTCCGACTCCTGCTCTGTGATTTCAGACAAGGGCGGCAGGGCTCCTGTGTCTCTGCACTCGTGGCCGCTCGCGCCAGAAAAATGGACTTAATTGGCTTTTCTGGAGCACAGCGGCAGCGGGGAAACTTTCGCCTGCCCGATGCCAGGTTTTTTTTTGGCTGCTTCTTAAAGCTTTACGTTATACAACTGAACTCTAAACCAAAGTGGTGTCTCTGCCGCGGCGCGGTGGGGCTGTGGCCGGTGCTGGTCTGTCGGGATGTGGCGGTGCCAGCACCGGCAGCCAGACACGGGCAGGGAGGGCAGCAGAGCACGTGGAATATTGTGTCCAGTTGTGGCCCCTCAGCTCCAGAAGGACAGGGAACTGCTGCAGAGAGTCCAGCGCAGCCACCAAGATGCCGGAGGGAGTGGAGCATCTCCCGTGTGAGGAAAGGCTGAGGGAGCTGGGGCTCTGGAGCTGGAGAAGAGGAGACTGAGGGGGGACTCATTGCTGGGGATCAATATGGAAAGGGGCAGTGTCAGGAGGATGGAGCCAGGCTCTTCTGGGTGACAAGCAGTGACAGGACAAGGGGCAATGGGTGCAAACTGGAACACAGGAGGTTCCACTTGAATATGAGAAGCAACTTGTTGGGGGTGAGGGTGGCAGAGCCTGGCCCAGGCTGCCCAGGGAGGTTGTGGAGTCTCCTTCTCTGCAGACATTCAAACCCGCCTGGACCCCTTCCTGTGGAACCTCAGCTGGGTGTTCCTGCTCCATGGGGGGATTGCACTGGATGAGCTTTCCAGGGCCCTTCCAATCCCTGAATTCTGTGATTCTGTGATCCTGTGGCTCTGGGGAGGGACACGGGCAGAGGTGTCAGGTGGGGTGGGGGTTCTCCCGCAGTCACATCTGCAGTCACCATGCCTCTGAGTTCCCGACGCTGAACCTCTCTACCTACGGGGTTCCACTCGACCCTGGCCCCATGTGGGGTGAGCCGAGAGGTCAGGGCAGGGCAGGGGACAGGTCAGCACGGGGGGGACAGTGGTGGCACTGATCACTGCAGGGCTGGGAGCACTGGAGTGTCCTGAGCTCTGCACCCACTCCAGGGCTGCGCTCCCCGCAAAGCCAACCCCAGAGAGCCCGGCTCCCCCCAGCCCTGGGGAGCTGCGTCCCCGCACCCCTAGCCAGGGACCCCCGGGGTGCCCATCGGTCCTGCACCCCCAGCCAGGGACCCCCGGGGTGCCCATCAGTCCTGCACCCCCAACCAGGGAGCCCCAGGGTGTCCGTCAGTCCTGTACCCCCTGCACCCCCAGCCAGGGACCCCCAGGGTGTCCGTCAGTCCTGCACCCCCTGCACCCCCAGCCAGGGACCCCCAGGGTGTCCGTCAGTCCTGCACCCCCTGCACCCCCAGCCAGGGACCCCCGGGGTGCCCGTCAGTCCTGCACCCCCTGCACCCCCAGCAAGTGGCCCTGGCCCCCCAAGTGCAGTGGGACGTCACCCCTGCCCAGCCCCGCTCCCCTCACTGACCCGGCCGCTGTCCTGGCCGGGGGAGCACAGGACCCCCATGGGCAGGGGGCTGGCTCCCTGTGCTGCCCCCCGTCCTGCACCCCCTCCCGCAATGCGTTCCCAATGAGGGGGACCCCGAACGGCAGCTGGGTCTGGAGCCGACAGACACCACGGACCAAAGCGGAGCTTTCTTATAAATTTATTACATAATAATAATAATAATTAATAATAATATAATATAAGAAACATAGATCTCTGTGGGGTATGTGTATCACAACGTCAAGGGCGGGAGGCGAATGGCCACACCTCCATGACTCTGGAGAAGGAGAAATCTCCTCCAAAAATCCATACAAAATAAGGGTGAAGTCAAACTGACCCTGTCAAATTAAAAACAGAACAAAAACCCACAGGTGAGTCCGTCGGGGTGAGAACCGAGAGCGTGATGCGGGCGCCGCGGGGCCGGTGCGCGGTGCACATGCGGTGGTGGCGCCGGGCGCGGTGACACATGCATGCGGCGGCGGGGCCGCCGGCGCAGAGCAAACCGCGCCGCACTTTGTGGCTGGTCGCAAACGCGCTCGGCTGGCGACGCTCTTCACCGCCAGGAACAAAGTGCTGTGGGGTTTGTTTTCTCTTCTTTTACGGTCAGAATTACAGACAGGAGCTGATGGAGAACAGGGAATGGATGGCGTTAGTCTGGACAAAGGAAAAATACCAACGACTTCTTTAAAAAAACCAAAAACGAACCAAAAAGAAGTGTATCCCTTTGTACAGAAGAGAACCCAAGTCATTGAGAAGCCATGAGAATCACAGTAACTGCCGCGCGTGGCCGGGCCCGGCGCGGCCGAGGGTGCGACGCTCGCCGGCGGCACCGCGGGCTCCGGGTCGGCTCCTCGCCCGCTACCGCTCTGCCTTCTCCTGGATGGCTTTTCAACGGGAAATGTCTCACTGGTCGGGAGGTGTCGGAGCGGAGATGCCAATGCAGCCGGGATAGATACAGAGTCAGGAAAGCGCTATCTACACCTGGGGAAAATCCTCTCTGCTTCCGCTGGGAAAAGAAAAGTAAAGGAGCAGCAGCTGCGTTAGCGGGGGTGGCGGTTCTGCCGGGGGCTGTGGTTCTGCCGGGGGCTGTGGTTCTGCCGGGGGTTGTGGTTCTGCCGGGGGTTGTGGTTCTGCTGGGGGCTGTGGTTCTGCCGGGGGCTGTGGTTCTGCCGGGGGCTGTGGTTCTGCCGGGGGTTGTGGTTCTGCTGGGGGCTGTGGTTCTGCCGGGGGCTGTGGTTCTGCCGGGGGTTGTGGTTCTGCCGGGGGCTGTGGTTCTGCCGGGGGTTGTGGTTCTGCTGGGGGCTGTGGTTCTGCCGGGGGCTGTGGTTCTGCCGGGGGTTGTGGTTCTGCTGGGGGTTGTGGTTCTGCCAGGGGTTGTGGTTCTGCCGGGGGCTGTGGTTCTGCTAGGGGGTTGTGGTTGTGCTGAGGGTTGTGGTTCTGCTAGGGGGTTGTGGTTCTGCCAGGGGTTGTGGTTGTGCCGGGGGGTTGTGGTTGTGCTGGGGGTTGTGGTTCTGCCAGGGGTTGTGGTTCTGCTGGGGGCTCTGGTTGTGCTGGGGGTTGTGGTTGTGCTGGGGGGTTGTGGTTGTGCTGGGGGTTGTGCTGAGGGGTTGTGGTTCTGCTGGGGCTGTGGTTCTGCTGGGGGTTGTGATTGTGCCGGGGGTTGTGGTTGTGCCGGGGGTTGTGATTCTGCCAGGGGGGAAATGGCCACAGGACAAGACCTTTGCCCTGTGGCAACCCGGCTGCCGTGGCCAAGGCACCGCCGAGCACCGCGCCGCTGGGGCGTGGGGGTGCTGGGGACAGGGCTGTCCCCAGACCGGTGGCACCGTGCAGCGGACGCCGCGCAGACGGGCACGGGGAGCGGGGTCTGAGCGGGGAGGAACAGGCGGGATGGCCAAAGGGACTTTGGCACCTGGAACAAAACCAGCCCCAAAGCGAAGCCCCTTCGCGCGGTGACTGCTGCTGCTGCCCGGGGACAGCGCTGTCCCCAGAGCCCCGTTCGCCTGGCTCTGCCACGCGTGCGGCCGTGGCGGGTGCAGGGGACGGGGGCGATGAGGAGGATGAATGCGGCTGCGGGGAGCAGGGCTGCGCAGACCCGGGCAGCCCCGGCGCGGCGGCGGGTGGGAGGTCGCCTTCTCTGGTGTTACGCCTGACTGGGACGAGCCGTGGTGTCCCCGGGGGGATCACGCAGTGTTTGCCAACACAGGTACGGCTGCAGCTGCTTGCTGGCGGAAGCTGGGGTGCACGGCAGGGCGGCGCGGCCGCCGGCTCCGCCACGGCAGAGCGGTGCATCCACCATCGCAAGAGGATCAGGGGCAGGGGGAAGTGGGGAGTGGAGGAGGAGGAGGGCTCCTCAGAAATGGCAAGAAGGCGTCCAGCTTTCCTGGTCCCAGACCGAACTTTCTGCAGAAAAGTTACGCTCTGCAGACTTCTGGCCTCTCGCGGCAAGAGGCGGGTGCAGGCGGGTCTCTCGGTCGCCCCAGAAACAGCTGCGGAAGGGGCAGAGACCCGGGGTGCGCTCGGCGTGAACCGAGCGGCCTGCACTCAGGGTAACACGTCACGCTCCCACCTGCGGCGCCGAGGGGCAGCGCTCGGCACAGCCGCCACCGCCCCCGGGGGACACGGGGCAGCTCTGCCGGCCACGGGGCTGCGCTGGGCTCAAGGGCCACCGGGGCTTCCAAGGGCCACCGGGGCTTCCAAGGGCCACCGGGGTCTCCAAGGGCCACCGGGGGTCTCCAGGGGCTGCCAGGGTCTCCGTTACCTGCGGGTGCGATGGGGAAGGAGCCGGCAGTGCGATGGGAATGAAGCGCAGCAGTGGCAGAGGTGACAGAAGCGGCAGCGGGACAAACTGGCCAGGTGGGCAGGGGTGGCAGGGCTGGCAGCAGGGGGCATGCGGGGGGCACGCGGGGGGTCCGCGGGGCAGCGCCAAGCAGGGCGGGGGCAGCACCAAGCAGGGCGGGGGCCGCGCAGCCAGGGCCGAGCCAGCAGCGGTGCAGAGGTTTGGCCGAGCCGCGGCGTGCAGCTGGGTGCCCAGCGGCTCCAGCGGATGCTGCTCCGCGGGGCCACTGTCACCCTGGGTCACCCTGGGGACCCAGGGGATGGAGCCCAAGCGGGGACAGCCGGGGTCTGCAAACATGCAGCACTGGGGGCCAAAGCCAGCCAGGCAATGGGCACAGGTCCCCGTGGCACAGGTCCCCGTGGCACAGGTCTCCGTGGCACAGGTATGTGTGGCACAGGTCCCCGTGGCACCGCGCAGCTGCAAACGCGCGTGTCCACATCGGCAGGAGGCTCCAGAGCAGCCTCGTCAGAGCAGCAGAGGAACAAGCAGCCAAATGAATTCCCAGGCAGTCCCAGTGCTCTCCAGTTTGGGAAAGGGGCTGCGCAACAATGACCCCGGGATGTGCCCAGGCCCGTGTGCGCAGTGGGGGCTGCGCGGGGGCACCCAGCGTGCGGCGTCCCGAGGGATGCCGAGGGGCTGGGTGCTCGCCGACACCCCGGGACGTGCCGGTGCTGCTTTGCCAGGCACGGAGCTGGAGAAGCAGCACCAGCTGGAGAGCCAAGCTCTGGTGCGGGTGAGCCCGGCTCCAGGCGCAGGGGACAAGCGGTGAGCTCGGCTTGCAGTCGGGTGCTGTGGGTGCAGGGGCTGCGGAGAGTGCAGGAGCTGGCGCAGGGACAGGGCGAGGGGACGGCTGGAGCTGGGGGCTCTGGAGGGAGCACATGCTGGGCCGGGGGCTGTTAGAGCAGCAGCAGCTGTGTGGGCGGCACGGGACACGTCTGGTGCGGGACCGGCCCTGCCTGCGCAGGCAGCGGGGGAGCCGGGGTGCAGGGTGCTGAGCCGGCGGCTGCATGCGGCTGCACATGCTGTGGGCTGCGGGCGAGGCGTGCGGGGCTGGGGTCCCAGGGGCCGAGGCGGAGATGAGATGTGCGGGAGGGTGGAGGGGGAGATGAGATGTGCGGGAGGGTGGAGGGGGAGATGAGATGTGCGGGAGGGTGGAGGGGGAGATGAGATGTGCGGGAGGGTGGAGGGGGAGATGATGTGCGGGAGGGATGAAGGCGAGAGGAGCACAGCAGGGTGGAGGTGCTGGGAAGGCAGAGGACACACGGTGGGTCCAGCGGCACACGGTGGAGGGGGGGGGCGGCAGAGGGACGACGGCCGGGCTGCGGCCGCGGGGCAGCGAGGCGGGAGGGGCAGGAGCTGGTCTGCGGCGTCCCGCCGCAGGTGACACGGGACGGCAGCAGCGTTGGCACAGACAGGGCTGGGGACGCCTGATGGGGTGCGATGGCACACCTGGCAACCAGGCGGCGGGGTCAGGCAGACGTCATGGCTGCTATCGCGGTTCGGGCGCCGCGCGGCTCACCAGGTCACGGGCGCGGGGCCCGGGGTGCCCTGGGGCGCGGGGCGCAGGCTGTTTGCTCCCGGCTCCGGCTCGAGGGCCCTCGCGCCGTCTCCGGGTGCCGTCCCCAGCCAGGAGCAGCGGGACGGCGCCCGGGGAGGGGGAGAGGCCACGAGCCCCAGGGCCCGGTGGCTTCCGGAAGCCTCGGGATGGAGCTGATGGGCACGTGCCCAGCAAGAGCTCAGGGAAAAGGACACGGCACCGGGGTGTGCCAGGATCCGTCCCGGGGAGGGCTGGTGTGCCGGCACACGTCAGGATCCGTCCCGGGGAGGGCTGGTGTGCCGGCACACGTCAGGATCCGTCCCGGGAAGGGCTGGTGTGCCGGCACACGTCAGGATCCGTCCCGGGAAGGGCTGGTGTGCCGGCACACGTCAGGATCCGTCCCGGGGAGGGCTGGTGTGCCGGCACACGTCAGGATCCGTCCCGGGGAGGGTTGGTGTGCCGGCACACGTCAGGATCCGTCCCGGGGAGGGCCGGTGTGCCGGCACACGTCAGGATCCGTCCCGGGGAGGGCCGGTGTGCCGGCACACGTCAGGATCCGTCCCGGGGAGGGCCGGTGTGCCGGCACACGTCAGGATCCGTCCCGGGGAGGGCTGGTGTGCCGGCACACGTCAGGATCCGTCCCGGGGAGGGCTGGTGTGCCGGCACACGTCAGGATCCGTCCCGGGGAGGGCTGGTGTGCCGGAGGAACTGCCCCCACCCCAGTTCGGGGCCTTTTCCCTGGCTGAGGGTTGTAAAGGTTCAGAGATGTGTGAGGGTCAGAAGGAACCTCCTTGTCCTTCCCTCTAGCACCAGAAGAGTTAATGCCTTTGTGGGGGACTCGGCTTTTTGGGAACACCGGTCACCAAGCCACCCCCTCCTGAGCTGCTGGCGGTGGCAGGAGGGGGCCCGCGGGCACTGGGCACCACGGGGGACAGGGACAGCCCTCCCAGCGCCGGGGCTCACGGGTCGCTCCGGCTCCCGCCGAGCCCCAGTGGCCCCCGTGGCGCAGCGGGAGCCGGCACGGCCAGCCCCGCGCACCGGCCCCCCGCTGCCCACGGCCGCCCGCAGCAGCCCCAGCGGCTCCCCGGCCGGGCCGGCGGTGCCACGGGGCTGCGGCGGTGCCGTGCGAGCGGGGCGTGCCGGCGGCGACGGCTCCGGGACGGGGGCCGGTGCCCGACGCCTGCCAGAGGCGCCGGGTCTGCGGGTGGTGGAAGCACCAGCTCCGTGGGTCTCTGCCGGGGGGGTGGAAGACTCGGTGTGTCCCAAAAAACAGGTTTCGTCTTGTGTTTCTCGATCTTTAAAATCCAGAGTGTTCGGAAGGAGCTGTTGGGATAGGTTTTTGTGTTTTTTTTTTAAAAAAAAGACTTTAACATTCATTCAGTCGCTAAAAAGCCCCATGAGCCATGGGCGTCCCGGGGGAGCGGTGCAGGCACCGCCTCGCCAGCATCTCAGCAAGTCTAGAGATATAGAGATTTAGGAAAACTATAACAAAATCAGGTGGTTATAGCTATAGATATAGATATATAGATATTTGTTCTCTCTTTTCAAATATATAGCTGATTAAAAAGATGCAAAATAAGGATGACTAGGATGGAGTGGGGATCCTGTAGTTCAATATCATCTCTTGTAGATCATCAGCTGCTCTCTATATAAATGCACGGAGATTATATATTATCCATCAACGCGTCCCCCTTGGAAACAAGACCCTAAACCAAGAGGAAATAAAACATCTCCCTCCTCCCTCCCCCCCCGAAAACATTGGCAAAGCGTTTTCTGCTGGATTCCCCACCAGCCTCCCTCCGCCATCCCCAAACATGCTTCTGTCCATGCGGTTTCGGTCCCTCTCGGGTGCCAGGCAGCGCAGCGGCAGCAGCCGGGGGGAGCCGCTGTCCCGGCTGCGCCGGCGGCTCCCGGGACGGCTCGGACCGGGGGAGCTGGTCTGGGGGTCACCGCGGGTGTCCCCCCAGCCGCCGCACCCGTCCCCAGAGCCCCTGCCGCCGGAGCCCGCCCCTCCGAGCACCGGCACGGCTCAACCACCGCCGACCCCGGCAGACACGGCCCGCGCGGGGCCAGGGCCACCACCGCGGCGCCTCCCGCCGACGCGGCCGAGCGCCGGCGCCGCCCGTCCCCTGCCCTGCCGCACTCGCACCGCGGCTCGGAGCGGCTCGGGGTGTCCACGCCGTGGGCCGCCCCGGCCTGTCCGAGCCGCGGCGGGGGGCACGCAGCCGTCCCTGTCACCTGTCGCCGCCGGGCGCCGCGGCCAGCGCCGGGCCGACGGCACAGCCCTGTCCCGAGCCGGCTCGGCTCTCCCTGCACCGCTGGCCCTGCCGCTCCCGCCCCGACCAGGCGCTGCCGCGGCCACGGGACCCGCGCCGGCGGCACACGGAGCCCTGGCCCCGCCGGCCCCGCGACGCCCCGGGAAGAGCACACAAGCGATATACAGGCCAGACTCTCCGAGGAGCAGAAACGAGGATGTATTTCATGCAACATTCCCTGTCCCGAAGGCGTCGCGGGGCCGGCGGGGCCGAGCGTGCGTGGCACGCCGGGGCGGCGGGGAGCGGGCGGGAGCCCCTGGGCTCCGCGCCCTTCAGTGCAGTGCTCAGAGTAGAAAGAGAATCAAAGTGGGCTTTATTAGTCTAGTAGAAACGCCCCCGCGGTGGCTCTGGAAGAGGCCAGCGCTGCCGGGGCCGGTCAGCTGTCTACCAGCTGCTTGAGCGCCCGCTCAATGTTCATGCGGTGCCCCACACGGGTCACCCCCAACTCCACAAAGTCCTCCTTGGTGAGGGCGGGCAGGTGCGTGCCCTCGATTTCATGGTCCTCAAACTTGTCTCGGTGCTCCACCAAATTGATGCTTTCCAGCCAGTCCCCGACGTCGTACTTGTTCCACAGGTGGAGGGGTTTCTGCATGAAGGGCCGAGGCGGGTGGAGGGTGTGCAGGGGCGGCCCTGGCGAGGGGGACGGGGACGGGGAGCGGCTCCGGGCGCTCACGCTCCTCACCACAAAGCGCACCTCCTTGGGCTCGTGTGGGATGGAGAGGCTGGAAGATTTGAGGATGGTGGGAGGGGTGAGACCGTAGGGCCGGACGGTGCTGAGGGGCTCTGTCCGATCCAGAGCCGGCTTCACGGGGCTGGGGGTACGTCGGGTTACGGGGTAGCGACTGCCAGGTCGGACTGTGTAGGTGGTCCCGGAGCTCCGCTGGGAAATGGTGCTGAGTTCTCCTAAACTACTGAAAAGTCTGCAGAAAGAACGGTACAGCGAGAGAGAGAGGAGAGAGCAGAGGGCAGGGGTGAGGCCGAGGTCCCCAGACACAGCACACACACAAAACACACGGGGCTGGGGAGCTGGGCCAGCCGGGCGGGGAGGGGGCACCGCGGTGCCGCAGCCGAGGCCGCCCCGGCCGGGGCGCTCCCGGGGCACAGCACGCTCGAGCAGGTGTCTTCAGTACAGGATCACAGCATCACCTTGGTTGGAAAAGCCCCGCCAGCTCATCAGGTCCAACCACAACCCAGCCTGTCCCTGCCCCATGTCCTGAGAACCCCATGTCCATCTGTCCAACCCTCCAGGGATGGTGACTCCAGCACTGCCCTGGGCAGCCTGTTCCAGTGCCCCACAGCCCTTTCCTCGGCTCCTGCTCTGGCTGCCGCGGCTCTGCAGGTCACCGAGCCCGGCCATGGCGGATGGCGGCCCCGCTGGCCACACATGAGCCGTGCTGTGGCCCGAGAGCCTGCGCCTCACCAGCTGCTCAGCAAGAAGCCGCGGCAGAGCTGACCCTAATCCCGCCGGGGACCCCCATGTCCCCTCGCTAACCCATCAGTGAGCTCTCGGTCCTGCCACGGCCCCAGAGCAACCAGCGCTCCCAAGCACATCGGCCCCTCCTGGGACAAGACGGAACCTTCCGGCACCTCCCCGGGAGCGGTGTGGGGACGGGAGGAGCGTCCCGCCGCCCCGAGGATGGAGGCAGCGGGTCTGATCGTCACCCATTGCAGCCTGGAGGCGCCTGGATGGGCGTCCCCCTTGCACTGCGCCATGTCCCGCTCCTGCCCCCTGTGCCGTGGTGGCACCTGCCATGGCGCTGGGCAGGGGACAGGGACAGCCCCTCCTGCAGCGCTAACTGCTGCCAGAGCCTCTGGCGGGGACACCCCGGCGCAGGCACGTCTGCCTCCTGCCATCGCCTCTCGCCTCCATTGCGGCCCCCAGCACGAGCAATGGCTCCAGGTACGCAGAAACAGCTCTAAAGCCTGCCAGGGCAAGAGCCCGGAGGACGAGTCCTTCAGGTGCTATGCCTGGCGAAGTCCCGCTGCGGGGCCGGCTCTGCTCGCGCCGTGCTGTGCTGTGGGGTCTCCTTCCGCGAGCACCCACGGCGACTGCGCTGGGGCCGGGGCTCTGAGCGGGAGGGACCTGGGGCTCCCACCCGCCCGCTGTCCTGGCACCACCCTGAGCCCACGGGGCTTTGGTCGCGTCTCCGGGGTGGGCTCAGGGGGTCTCAGCTCCCAGCAGGGCTCTCAGCAGGGCCCGGGTCACGCGGTGGCTCGGGGGTGGTCCCACGGGCCTGGGACGGGTCCCCTGCACGCACGGCGTCACCACGCTGCACCGGTTCTCTCACCACTGACCGGGCCGTGACCGCTGGTTGGGTCGGCAACGTCAGCCTGCGCGTCCTCCAAACCGGCCGATCCAACACGAGGAACCACAGCCCCCGGCTCCTGGTGACCAAACCAGTAGCGCCCCAGTGCAGCCCAGCCCTGCACGGCACCTCTGCTCCTCTGCCAGCCCCGGGCCCTGCCCCATGGAACGGACTGACCCTCTGGAAAGCTGCGGCTGGCAAGAGGAGCCCAGAGCTGCAGCGACTGCTGCCACCAGCGCACACACCGCACCGGCCCCGCACCGCGCCAGGTTAATCACCGCTCATCATTTCCCAGCGAGACGGCTCCAAGATCGGCTGAACATTAATACCAGGGGCTGCTCATAGTCTGTGGGCTTAGACACATTTCCTCTCATTCTTATTTCCCTGCCACCTTGGCGCAGAAAGCAAGAGGCTGTGAAGAAGCACGGGGATGAGTCACGTCTGGGAAGCTCCGTCAGTACAGAGGAGGAAGAGCTGAACGACCTTGCTCAAGAGTCAGAACGAGAAGTGACAGCACAAAATCCCATGTCCCGCTTGGAGGGCTGGCAAGGGACCCCTGCTCTGCTGGGAGTGATGGAGAGAAAGTTCTGGGTCTGCCGGGAGCCAGGAGGGGTGACCGGGAGCCAGGAGGGGTGGCCGGGAGGGACGGCCGTGGCACGGCCGTGGGACGGCGAAGGAAGCGCCGCGGGACCTCCGGTCCGTGCTTCCCACAGACACAAGGATGCGCTGATGTCGCCATGGGAGACACCGCAACACTCACTGGAAATTCCGAGCACAGTTCTGGCCACTCGTGTTCACCAAAGGCAAACGTGAACAGAAACGGCCGCAGACAGAGTGGGCCAAGGGCTTGCTGAACCTGCCCAGGGTGGGACAGAGGGACAGTGACCTCCAGGTCTGTGGGAGGACAGACTGGAGCGGGAGGGTACCGAGGGCTCTGCGTCACCAGGACGTGCTCGCTGGGTGGCAGGAGGACGCTTGGCTGTGAGTCCCACAGCTCCGCTGGGGCAGCTGGAGCCCGCAAGGCATTTTAGAATCACAGAATCATTCTGGTTGGAAAAGCCCCTCCAGATCACTGAGTCCAACCACAACCCACCCCGGCACTGCCCCGTGTCCCGAGAACCTCACGTCCGTCTGTCCAGCCCTCCAGGGATGGTGACTCCAGCACTGCCCTGGGCAGCCTGTTCCAGTGCTCCACAGCCCTTTGGGGAAGAAATTGTCCCCAGATCCAACCTCAACCTCCCCTGGCGCAACTTGAGGCCATTTTGGGTGGTACCGATGAACGAGGATGTGCTTTGGGCACAGTGCGGGTGACAGAGGGGACAAAGCCACGGCCCTGCCTCCGAGTCACAGGGTCAACTGTACAGTTATTGCTGGAAGATTCCTCTTCCCTATAGTTGGGAAAGCACATAAAAACCCGTGCATGAGCCTTGTTGCAGGATGCATGGTGGTGGCTGCAGCGGCAATTTCTGAGGGTGGTGACACACTCCATGTCCACGGCTCCAGAGCCCTCCTGCACAGCTCTGCACCGCGTCCGCCAGCTCCTGGCGCAAGGCTCCGCATGGTGCGTGGTGAGAGCCCTTCTGCACCACGGAGGATTCGTACACGAGCTCGGGCAGCAGGGTCTTGCCCCACAGGTGCTTCGGTTTGCCCTGAGCATTTCCGAGGTTCAGCTGCAAGTCGAAGGGTTCACGAACGCCAGGTGTCGTTTGGGGACGTGGAAAGCTCCGGCTGCAGCCAGGCAGCACGGGCGGCCCGCCGCGGGATGCTGCTGCCGAGGACTGGGGTCTGCCGGGTTTTGGGAGCGCTACGGTGCCGTCCACTTCTCCATCAGGCAACAACGAGTCAGTGGCACCGGGAGCTTCATAAGAGAAATGAAATGATTCATTTTCTGCTTCTGGCGGTGCTCCCGCCGGGGTCAGGAGGCAGCAGTCCTGAGACTGGGGCACTGCTGGTGGCCAGGGTGTCCCTGCGAGCTGGGACGTGGCGGCTCTGGCGCTGCCTTCAGGCTTCTCCTCTGAGCTGGTCGGATGCGGAGTGGTGCAGCACCAGCAGCGGGTGGGATGAGGAGCAGTGCAGCAGCAGCAGCGGGTGAGATGCAGCACCAGCAGCGGGTGGGATGTGGGATGCGGAGCGGTGCAGCACCAGCAGTGGGTGGGATGCAGCAGCAGCAGCGGGTGGGATGCAGCACCAGCAGCGGGTGGGATGAGGAGCGATGCAGCAGCAGCAGCGGGTGGGATGCAGCAGCAGCAGCGGGTGGGATGCAGCAGCAGCAGTGGGTGGGATGCAGCAGAAGCAGCGGGTGGGATGCAGCAGCAGCAGCAGCGGGTGCGATGAGGGGCGGTGCAGCAGCCGCAGCGGGTGGGATGCAGCAGCAGCAGTGGGTGGGATGCAGCAGCAGCAGCGGGTGGGATGTGGGATGTGGAGCGGTGCAGCAGCAGCAGCGGGTGGGATGCAGCAGCAGCAGCGGGTGGGATGCAGCAGCAGCAGTGGGTGGGATGCAGCAGAAGCAGCGGGTGGGATGCAGCAGCAGCAGCAGCGGGTGCGATGAGGGGCGGTGCAGCAGCCGCAGCGGGTGGGATGCAGCAGCAGCAGTGGGTGGGATGCAGCAGCAGCAGCGGGTGGGATGTGGGATGTGGAGCGGTGCAGCAGCAGCAGCGGGTGGGATGCAGCAGAAGCAGCGGGTGGGATGCAGCAGCAGCAGCGGGTGGGACGCAGCAGCAGCAGCGGGTGGGATGCAGCAGCAGCAGCAGTGGGTGGGATGCAGCAGCCAGGGCCCGACCTGCACACGCAGGGCCCAGCTGGAATCAGCGGAGGGAGGACGGGTCTCACGGGAGGCGTCTCACAAGCAGAGAGACACCGGCTGGATGAAAACCTAAGTTCTAACCAAGGAAAAGAGGGATTACGTGTTTGTAGGACAGCTAATTAAGCCTTCTGGGAATACTTTTACTGAAGATATTAAAAAGCAGATTTCTTGACTGAGTCCCGAATGGATGACGATTCCTCCTTTGAACTCTGTATCTCAGTCTGAGTTTCTTCAAGGCGAGGGCAGATTCGGCAACAGCGGTAACGCGCTTCTCACGCTCCACAGAGAAACGCTTGGCTTTTGCTCAGCAAACCTGTTGTGTTTGGTTTGCAGGTGTTTTCAATCCAGCCTTCAGAGCTTCCCCATCGCTCCCCGCTAGAGCTGCGGGTAGGACTCTCCTCCCGCGATGGCCGTCGGGTGACACGAGGCTGCTTTGGGGACTGCACCGGCGCTCGGTGACCCGGAGCAGAGCGCGGTGCTGTGACCACGGCCAGGCTGGGCTTGGGGCAGAGCTGGACACTAATCCCCTCTTTGCTTGAAACGCAGGAGGATGCTTGGAGGCTTCCTGCCCAGAATGGTGCCTGTCCCGGAGAGACGCAGCACACCTACGGTTCCCATTCCGAAAGGACTTTGTGTTCCAGAACTGTCTCACGACACCCATCCCTGACAAGGGAGGACGAAGGCAGGAGTGCAGACAGGACAGGCTCTGGAGGCCCCGGTGACGCTCCGGCAGTGAAGGACCGAGTGCAGACAGGACAGGCTCTGGAAGCCTTGGTGACACTCCGGCAGTGACGGACCGAGTGCAGACAGGACAGGCTCTGGAAGCCCCGGTGACGCTCCGGCAGTGAAGGACCGAGTGCAGACAGGACAGGCTCTGGAGGCCCCGGTGACGCTCCAGCAGTGACGGACCGAGTGCAGACAGGACAGGCTCTGGAAGCCTCGGTGACGCTCCGGCAGTGACAGACCGAGTGCAGACAGGACAGGCTCTGGAAGCCTCGGTGACGCTCCGGCAGTGACGGACCGAGTGCAGACAGGACAGGCTCTGGAAGCCTCGGTGACGCTCCGGCAGTGACGGACCGAGTGCAGACAGGACAGGCTCTGGAAGCCTCGGTGACGCTCCGGCAGTGACAGACCGAGTGCAGACAGGACAGGCTCTGGAAGCCCCGGTGACGCTCCGGCAGTGACGGACCGAGTGCAGACAGGACAGGCTCTGGAAGCCCCGGTGACGCTCCGGCAGTGACGGACCGAGTGCAGACAGGACAGGCTCTGGAAGCCCCGGTGACGCTCCGGCAGTGACGGACCGAGTGCAGACAGGACAGGCTCTGGAAGCCCCGGTGACGCTCCGGCAGTGACGGACCGAGTGCAGACAGGACAGGCTCTGGAAGCCTCGGTGACGCTCCGGCAGTGACGGACCGAGTGCAGACAGGACAGGCTCTGGAAGCCTTGGTGACGCTCCGGCAGTGACGGACCGAGTGCAGACAGGACAGGCTCTGGAAGCCTCGGTGACGCTCCGGCAGTGACGGACCGAGTGCAGACAGGACAGGCTCTGGAAGCCTCGGTGACGCTCCGGCAGTGAAGGACCGAGTGCAGACAGGACAGGCTCTGGAGGCCCCGGTGACGCTCCGGCAGTGACGGACCGAGTGCAGACAGGACAGGCTCTGGAGGCCCCGGTGACGCTCCGGCAGTGACGGACCGAGTGCAGACAGGACAGGCTCTGGAAGCCTCGGTGACGCTCCGGCAGTGACGGACCGAGTGCAGACAGGACAGGCTCTGGAAGCCTCGGTGACGCTCCGGCAGTGACGGACCGAGTGCAGACAGGACAGGCTCTGGAAGCCCCGGTGACGCTCCGGCAGTGACGGACCGAGTGCAGACAGGACAGGCTCTGGAAGCCCCGGTGACGCTCCGGCAGTGACGGACCGAGTGCAGACAGGACAGGCTCTGGAGGCCCCGGTGACGCTCCGGCAGTGACGGACCGAGTGCAGACAGGACAGGCTCTGGAAGCCTCGGTGACGCTCCGGCAGTGAAGGACCGAGTGCAGACAGGACAGGCTCTGGAAGCCTCGGTGACGCTCCGGCAGTGACGGACCGAGTGCAGACAGGACAGGCTCTGGAAGCCTCGGTGACACTCCGGCAGTGACGGACCGAGTGCAGACAGGACAGGCTCTGGAAGCCTCGGTGACGCTCCGGCAGTGAAGGACCGAGTGCAGACAGGACAGGCTCTGGAAGCCCCGGTGACGCTCCGGCAGTGACGGACCGAGTGCAGACAGGACAGGCTCTGGAAGCCCCGGTGACGCTCCGGCAGTGACGGACCGAGTGCAGACAGGACAGGCTCTGGAAGCCTTGGTGACGCTCCGGCAGTGACGGACCGAGTGCAGACAGGACAGGCTCTGGAAGCCCCGGTGACACTCCGGCAGTGACGGACCGAGTGCAGACAGGACAGGCTCTGGAAGCCTTGGTGACGCTCCGGCAGTGACGGACCGAGTGCAGACAGGACAGGCTCTGGAAGCCTCGGTGACGCTCCGGCAGTGACGGACCGAGTGCAGACAGGACAGGCTCTGGAAGCCTTGGTGACGCTCCGGCAGTGACGGACCGAGTGCAGACAGGACAGGCTCTGGAAGCCCCGGTGACGCTCCGGCAGTGACGGACCGAGTGCAGACAGGACAGGCTCTGGAAGCCTCGGTGACGCTCCGGCAGTGACGGACCGAGTGCAGACAGGACAGGCTCTGGAAGCCCCGGTGACGCTCCGGCAGTGACGGACCGAGCTGCATCGCCGCCAGACTGATGAGCTGTGCGCAGGGGCCCTCTGCCAACCCACCGCTCCTCCTTCACTGCTCAATTTTGGCAAGAAATGCCCTCCTGGCTCCCAGCAGAATAATGCAAAGAGAGGATAAGCTCATCCTCGTAAAGCCAGCCCAGAGGGAAAAGGTGCCCAACAGTGCGAGGCTGATCTGAAGAACCACCGAGAAGGTTTTACACTGAAGGCGATCGAGCTTCCTGCTGTCATTTGTTCTCGGGACTCCACTCGTGCAGCCAGCACTTTCATCAGGGAAGATCAATCTGGCACTTCTGAGCGCTTCTCCCTCACAGCAGGAACGCAAAGGGATGCTGCAAGGGAGCACCTGCAACACTGACACAGCCTAGCGGGGTTAACTGTACCCGATCCCGATGTCCTGTCCCCCCGAACATGATGCGGTAACTCCATGGGTGTCTGGGGGGCTGAGGATGCTGAAGAAGCACTGGAAGGGTTCTTCACATGAACACCAGAACGAGCAAAGCAGGAGAGAACTGTTGAATTCTGTGGCTCTAGGGGCTCCCGCGCTCCCGCACGGCGTCTCCGGGGCAGGAGTAAATGGGGCAGCACTTGTGCACAAAGTCCTGCAGCCCAGGCAGCCCGGTGCTGTGGATCGTGGGCTGCACAGATCCCTCACCTCGGGCACAGCTTGTGCGTTCCTGTCAGTGCTGAACACCACGACTGGTCTAAAGCTTCATAAGGAGCTTTCAGAGGGGTCAGAGACTTTGTGAAGGGGCCCAGCACCCGCCCTGCGCATGAGCAGTAAAGCTCGTGCTCTCCAAGAGCAGCGGAGGAGCCGCACAAGCGCGGGACGATCGCCCTGTGCCTCCCGCACGACGCGGCTCCGCGGCAGCAGCCGTACCGCGGCTCAGGGCAGCAGGACCGGGGTGCAGCCGCTCACCCTCGCGGCAGCCCCGGGGAGGCGACGGAGCAAATCATCCCGCAAACCGTTCCCAAACACACCGAGGAGGAGAACACGGCCGGGAGCAGCCAGCACGGCTTCCCAAAGGGGAAAGGAGCCTGAGCCACCTGGCAGCCTCCCGCCACCAAACAGGGTGGGGTGAGGGATGAGCAGGGGACCTTGTTTAGTCTGGCTTAGTAAGACCTCCTGAAGCGTCTCCCATAGCAGCCTCACGAGCAGGCTGGGGAAGGACACGCGGCACAAGCAGAGGGGAGGCTGGTTGGGCTGGTTGGGACCCGGCTGAGTGGCCGAGCCCACGGGCCATGGTCAGCGGCACAAGGTCCAGCTGGAGCCTCGTGACTCCCGTGGGCACAACCCGCGGCTGCTGTGCGGCCAGTTCCTCTCAGTGTCTCCATCAAACACCTGGATGGCCGGGCAGCCAGTGGAGGTGGCACACACTTTGTGTGGGTGACACACACTTTGTGTGGGTGACACACATTTTGTGCGGGTGACACACAGTGTGTGCAGGTGACACACATTTTGTGCGGGTGACACACAGTGTGTGCAGGTGACACACCACAGAGGAGCAGCCGATGAACCAAATGGGTCTGTGGCCCCTCAGAGCATCCCCGATCCACCGGATGGACGGTCCAAGAGCGGCCTCGTGAAGTTCAGCCGCAGGAACCGCGAGGTCCCCCACCCGAGGAGCTGGGAACGGCCTCATCCAGCAGAGCATGCTGGGCTGAGCAGCTGCAGGAGCTGGGGTGCTGGGACACCAAGCTGAACATGAACCGCCTACGTGTCCCTGCAGGAAAAGATGCGGGGGTCCCGGGCTGCGGGAGGCCCAGGGGTGCTGCAGGTCGGGGGTGACCCTTCCTCTGGGCCCAGCAGCGGTGGAGCACCCCTGGAGCAGTGTCCAGTGAAGGTCACAGAGATGATGAAGGTACTGGAGCATCTGACACAGAAGGGGAGATGAGAGAGCTGGGACTGTTCAGCCTGGAGAAGAGAAATTTGGAGGGGACCTCCCCAGCTTGTACAAATATCAGCTCTCCAGTTGTGGCCCCTCAGCTCCAGAAGGACAGGGAACTGCTGCAGAGAGTCCAGTGCAGCCACCAAGATGCTGGAGGGAGTGGAGCATCTCCCGTGGGAGGAAAGGCTGAGGGAGCTGGGGCTCTGGAGCTGGAGAAGAGGAGACTGAGGGGGGACTCATTCATGGGGATCAATATGGAAAGGGGCAGTGTCAGGAGGATGGAGCCAGGCTCTTCTGGGTGACAACCAGTGACAAGACAAGGGGCAATGGGTGCAAACTGGAACACAGGAGGTTCCACTTGAATATGAGAAGCAACTTGTTGGGGGTGAGGGTGTCAGAGCCTGGCCCAGGCTGCCCAGGGAGGTTGTGGAGTCTCCTTCTCTGCAGACATTCAAACCCGCCTGGACACCTTCCTGTGGAACCTCAGCTGGGTGTTCCTGCTCCGGGGGGATTGCACTGGATGAGCTTTCCAGGGCCCTTCAACCCCTGACATCCCCTGATTCTGTGATTCTATGAAATACCTGGCGGGGGAGTGAAGAAGACGCAGCCAGACCCTGCCCAGCAGCGCCCGCGGTGGCACAAGAGGCGCACAGTGAAACACAGGGAATTCTGTCTGAACACACAAGATCCTGTGTTCGCCGTGACGTGACCGAGCACGGGCACAGGGTGCCCAGAGAGGTGCTGGAGCCTCCACCCCTGGAGACACAAACACCCGACGGGACAATGTCCTGCGCACACAGCTCCGGGTGCACCTGCTGAGCAGAGGGAGGATCGGGGATCTCCAGAGGTCCCTTCCCACCTCCACCGCTCAGCGAGTCTGTGGTCGGGCTCTGGAGGAGCAGCACAGACCTGGGGAAGCCTGGCAGACCTGCGATCAGCTCCACGACGTGCAGGAGCCGTCACCGCGGGTCATGTGCCCGGGGCAGAGCCCTGCGCGGGCTCTGTGCAGAGTGCTCGAGCTCACAGCCCTTCCCTGGGGTCCTCAGCCTCATCTGGCACCCGCACCAGGCAATGGCAACTCATTCCTGCAGCACCACCAGCTCAGTGCCAGCTTCTGCTCCTCACACGCTGCCTGTGGGCCACTGGAGCCATGAGGGGCGTTGCCACCATCAGATGGCCGCAGTTCATGGGGACGGTGCCCTTGGGCTGGAAGAACCAGCTTTTGCTCTCCTGTGTCCGCACCGAGCCCCCTGCTCCCGCGCAGGTCGCTCACTGGGCTCGGCTGGTTTCCTCTGCGCTGTTCTATGTCCCCCAAAACTCCATGTGTTCTGCGAATCACGAATCCTCATTCGTAATGCCGGTTTTCATACAGTAAATACATCTATTAAATGAAATGGGACTCTACTACAAAATACCTGCCTGCTATCAGCCTTCTTCCACAATGCAAACCAACAAGGTACTTCTTACTCTTCCCTTCTGGTGGGTGTTTTTTCTCTGCAAAACACGTCCAGACTGAAGTCTTACCGCTTGCTCTGAAATAATTCCTCAGGATTTATGATCCTCCTCCTAAACCAAGGCCCAGCTCCGAGCTGCAGGTCGGAGCGCGAGGGGACACGTCCCAGCCCAGCAGGGACCCCTGCGACGCCTCGAGCGTGGGACGCACACAGATCCCTCCAGCCAAGTCCCTGGAGCCGAGCTCGCTGCGTGCAGCCCGGGTCCCACCGCAGCGGCCACCGCCGACAGCACAACAAACCACGACCGACCCACGCGCAGTTTTCTGCCAGAACGCCAAGGAACCCAAAGCACGGTGACGCGTGGCTCCAGGCAGCCAGCGTGCCGAGACTCGGTCCCCGCCGGGCACAGCCCTGCCAGCGCCGCCGGAGCGGGAGATGCTGCGGGAAATGGAGCAGCCGGGAGAGGACCAAGCTCTGGGCACAAGGGCACGTGAGCCATGGACCCAGCTCTGCGCTGGGAACGGCTGCAGCCAGTGTCCCCGGCCCCTCGCACCGTGACACCAGCAAATCTCTTCTGGCAGAGAAAGGAGGGGAGAACGTTAGTTTCTGCAGCTAAGAACTGGAGTCCTTAGTCCGGATCTCCTCAGTCTGCCTGGGACACGACTTGAGCTCAGTGCAAGGGCAGCCAAGGGCAGGAGTCCTGGAACTGGCACACTCGGCGCCTGCCGTGACACCGGGGGTGACACGGAGCTGGGAAAGCCGGTCCCTGCAGCTTCGGCAGCACGTGAGCACGGAGCAGCCACAGGGGGGTCAGGCGGGCTCTGTGTGCTACGGGAACGCTCAGCAAGGGAGCCGCGCTCAGCAAGGGACCCGCACTCAGCAGGGGACCCTCAGCCAGCAAGGGACCCTCACTCAGCAAGGGACCTTCACTCAGAAAGGGACCCTCACTCAGCAAGGGACCCTCACTCAGCAGGGGACCCTCACTCAGCAGGGGACCCTCAATCACCTCAGTCAGCAGGGGACCCGCACTCAGCAAGGGACCCTCACTCAGCAGGAGACCCTCACTCAGCAGGGGACCCTCACTCAGCAGGGGACCCTCACTCAGCAGGGGACCCTCACTTTGCCATGCCAGGTTTAACAAGCCCAAAGCCAGACAGTGCAGGAGCAGCGAAGGTCGCAGCCGACACCTGGGGCTGCAGGACAGGGCTGCGGCGATGGGCCCAGCAGCTCCATGAGCACGGGGGACACGGGGAGGCGGCTTCGCAGCCTGGCTGGAGATAACGGCTCTAAGACACCGGAGTGACACGAATCGCTCAAGCCGTGGTTTCCTACACACCGTGGTTTCCTACAGGCCGTGATTTCCGACAGACTGTGATTTCCTACATGCTGTGGTTTCCTACACACCATGAATTTCTACACACCATAACATGGGGTGATGGCTCCTGAGCTGCCGTGGGGCTGAGCTGCTCGGCCACGCTGCCCATGTGTCACCATGTGTGCCAGGAGAACAGCACCGCAGCACAACAGAAGTGCACCGGGGCAGAAGAGAACAGCACCGCAGCAGAACAGAACGGCACCACGGCACAACAGAACGGCACCATGGCACAACAGAACAGCACCGCGGCACAACAGAACTGCACCGGGGCAGAACTGAACAGCACCGCGGCAGAGCAGAATAAACAGCCACCATGGCAGAACAGAACTCTCAGTGCAGTAGAACAGCCAGCAGGGCAGAAGACCCACCACAGCAGAACAGCCACTGCCGCAGAACAAACACCCACCGCCGCAGAACAGTCACTGCGGCAGAACAGTCACCGCGGTACAACAGTCACCACGGCAGAACACCCATGGCAGCAGAACACCCACTGTGTCAGAACACCCACTGCGTCAGAACAGTCACCGCAGCACAACAGTCACCGCAGCAGAACACTCATGGCAGCAGAACACCCACTGCGTCAGAACAACCACTGCAGCAGAACACCCACCACAGCAGAACAAACACCCACCACGGCAGCACAGCCCCACGGCAGAACAGCCCCACGGCAGAACAGCCCCATGGCAGAACAGCCCCACGGCAGAACAGCCCCACGGCAGGCCCTGCTGTGACCGCAGCGGCTCAGCTGGCACCCGGCAGAGGACGCTGGGGACAGGGGACACCAGCACGCACAGAAGACGCCGAGCACGGGACACGCTGCACAGCCCAGCGGGACGGGCACATGGACGGGTGTGGAGGGCTGAGCAAGCAGAGATGGATGGAAGGAGGGGTGCAGGGGACGCGGAGCTGCCTGTCCCAGCTCTGGGGCTCAGCTGGGAAGGGTCTGGCGACAACCGGGGTCCCTGAAGCTTTCTGACCTGAGCAGCATCTCTGAGCTGGAGGAAGACGCGCGAGGTTTAACGAGCAATGGCCTGGAGTCCTGTCTAATCACTTGAAGCAGAGTATGACAACCCACTCCAGAAAGCCGTGGTGATCGTCACCGTTTTACCTCGCGACGGGAGGACAAAGCTGAAGATCAAACAACTGTATGGTATCACTGATGGAACCCAAACTGTTGCTCCTGCTGCTGTTCATTTACCTTCTCATTACAAGTAAGGGTTTTTCTTCACTCTACATAACATGATGTCCTCCATGTGGGAACAGGGATGATGGAAAAGGAGCAAGAACTGTGCCTTGTCCTTGTGCTGAGGTGGGGAAGCTGCTGGGGACGCGACACAAGCCGGGACCCCCGGCTTCTCAGTGTAATGTCTCCTTGTCTCAAAACTGCCTTTTTTCCCTCTTCCACCCCAGAACTCCCCTGGTCTCTCTGCTCACGCCTGCAGCAGCACAGGCCCCATTCTTGCTGTTCGCTGCTTGAGCACCTTTCCCATCCCCAAAAAGACTGCGGGACCTTCCCGGCTCAGGACACTGTCCCACGGACCCCGGCAGAGCCGGCCTTGGCTCACAGCAGCCTGGCCCGTGTCCCCGAGCACAGCGGAGCTGTCACCCACTGGGCCCCTGGCAGCGCCCAACGGCTCAGCAGTGACGTCCCAGCCCGGAACGGGCCCAGAAGAGGACTCGGGACAACTCCTGGTCACGGTTCCCTGGTGTCGCGGGTGAGCTGGGGAGGGCCCGCTCGGGTTTGCTGTCAGTTCCTGATTCCCGGCACTGAGCTCTGACGGTCAACACCTGCTCCTGTCACCCTGACAGTGCCATGAGCCCTGCGGACACCACTGCGTGCACTGGGGACACCACTGTGTGCACTGGGGACAACCACTGCGTGCACTGGGGACACCACCGGGAGCCCTGGGGACACCACCAGGAGCCCCGGGGACACCACTGCTTGCACTGGGGACATCACTGTGTGCACTGGGGACACCACTGTGTGCACTGGGGACACCACCGGGAGCCCTGGGGACACCACCAGGAGCCCCGGGGACACCACTGCGTGCACTGGGGACACCACTGGGAGCCGGGGGGACACCACTGTGTGCACTGGGGACACCACTGCGTGCACTGGGGACACTACCGGGAGCCCCAGGGACACCACTGCGTGCACTGAGGACACCACTGCGTGCACTGGGGACACCCACTGTGTGCACTGGGGACATCACCGGGAGCCCTGAGGACACCACTGCGTGCACTGGGGACATCACTGTGTGCACTGGGGACATCACCGGGAGCTGCGGGGACACCACTGGGAGCTGTGGGGACACCACTGTGTGCACTGGGGACACCATCGGGAGCCCTGGGGACACCACTGCGTGCACTGGGGACATCACTGAGAGCCCCGGGGACACCACTGTGTGCACTGGGGACACCACTGTGTGCACTGGGGACACCACCGGGAGCCCTGCAGACACCACTGCGTGCACTGGGGACACCACTGCGTGCACTGGGGACACCACTGGGAGCCCTGCAGACATCACCGGGAGCCCTGGGGACACCACTGTGTGCACTGGGGACATCACCGGGAGCCCTGCAGACACCTCTGGGAGCCCTGGGGACAGCACCATGAGCCCTTGGGGACATCACCGGGAGCCCTCAGGACACCACTGGGAGCCCTGGGGACACCACTGGGAGCCCTGGGGACAATGCGCCTTCACATTTTGGGTGACAAATTTTGTTGCAGGGGAAAACGACCCCAGCGCACAGTGATGCCGGCCCATCAGTGTTTCAACCGATGACACAGAAGGTTAATTAGGGTCAGCAATCAGCTAATTACCCACACAGAGCTGACCCCACACCTCCAACCAGCAGCAAGCACTTGTGCATCCGGCCCGAGGGTGCCGCAGGTCTGCTGTGGAACTGAGTCTCCTCGCCTGTGCACCCTGAACCCCCCGCGCTCCCAGCGCCCCTCGCTACCCGGAACTAACAGCAAAACCTGTGCCAAGAACATGGGAAAGGCGCTGGCACCTGGGAACGCCAGCCTGGATTGGTGTCTGAGCCTTTTGGGCCCAGACAGCAGCTGACCCTGACCCTGCCCCTGCCCCTGCCCCTGCCCCTGACCTTGACTGTGACCCTGCCCCTGCCCCGACCCTAAGCCTGCTCCTGCCCCTCGGTAATGCTGGGCTCCGGCAGTGCCCACTGTCCCTCTCCTGCTCGCGTTCCCGCAGCCGCTTGCGCTGAGCTGGGCTCCAGGCCAGGGCTCCCCTGCAGAGCAGCTCATGGGGAGCTCAGGGCTGGCAGCCCCCCCAGCACCCTCAACAGGGGCTGCAGCTGCAGGGAAGCACCAGCTGAGGCTCCGACACCTTCAGGCCCACCCGGTTGGAGATGAGCTACAGCCCGTCTGCGGCCATGGGACCTTCGCTGGGCTGTGCTCGGGGTCTGGGGGCTGTGCTCGGGATTTGGGGGCTGTGCTCAGGGTCCGTGCTTGGGGTGCAGGAGCTGTGCTCGGGGGCTGTGCTCAGGGTTTGGGGGCTGTGCTCAGGGTTTGGGATCCATGCTCGGGGTCCATGCTCGGGGTGCAGGAGTTGTGCTCGGGGGCTGTGCTTGGGATTTGGGGGCTGTGCTCAGGGTTTGGGGGCTGTGCTCGAGGTCCATGGTCGGGGTGCAGGAGCTGTGCTCAGTGGCTGTGCTCGGGATTTGGGGGCTGTGCTCAGGGTTTGGGGGCTGTGCTCAGGGTCTGTGCTCAGGGCTTGGGGTCTGTGCTCAGGGCTTGGGGGCTGTGCTCGGGGTTTGGGGGCTGTGCTCGGGGTCCATGCTCGGGGCGCAGGAGCTGTGCTCGGGGCGGCTGCAGCTCACCCCAGGAGCCGGGCAGGGATGCCGGGTGCGGGCGAAACAATGTCCAAAGCTTTCACACAGACAGGGCTGTGCAGCAGAGGGGAAACATCAGCTGACGGTCACGGTCAGTCAGCCGGTGCCGACGGGAGCCGGCGCTGCCATTGTCTGAAGCGCCAGCTCAGCGGAACCGGGACGCGCCGGCTCTCGCTCAGCGCAGCCACCGAGCCCACCGCTTTCCGACCGGCTGGCACCGTCACCGGGGCTGCTGCGCCGCGTCCCAACGCCGTGGAGCTGAAGACAGACCAGGCAGAGCAAACTCGCTCCGTCCCGCATCACGGAGCCCAGGGGCGAGGCGGGTGCGACCGCGGGCGGCAGATCCCGAGCACTCAGACGCGCTGTGACACCGGCGGCAGGACGGGGTGCGTGAAGCCACGTGCAGATGCGATGGCACGAGCGCCCTCCCACCGCCGACCACGCGCCAGCGAAGCGCCACGCGCCGCGCAGAACCGGCGGCACGGATCTCTGCCCAGCAACGGCGGCCCCGCAGCCCTCGGCCCCACCAGCAGGACCAGAGGCAGCCGGACGGCTCCCGAATGTCCCCGCTCTGCCCAGAGCAGCCGCGCGGCACAGCCGGGCCTGCGGCAGCGCTGGTCGCTGGGGACGGCACCGGCGCGGCACCACTGGTGCGTGTGGCAGAGGGACGTCCCAGCGCCGCGGGACCAGCCCGGCCGGCACCGCCGGGGATGCCGCAGGGGTTGCCGTCGGCAGCTCAGCGCTTGGCAGAAAATGACAGGTAACATCAAACGTGAGTGTGCCCAGAGCTCTGCGCGGGCTCCGGGGCTGCGATCGCACGTGAGGCAACACAGATGTAGGGAGCTACTTCCACACACGCTACGGCTAAGAACACCAGGACAGACAGACAGACACGGAGGAAGCACAACCAAGAGCACACAGCTGGCCATGCACACTGCGGAAATTCACCTGGGGACACCTGGATCAGGGACAAGTGCCACAGCTTGAGCCACCAGAGCTGCCCAGGCCCTGGGGCACCTCCTGCATGGGGACAGGGACCCTTTCCTAGGGCACCTCCTGGATGGGGACAGGGACCCTGCCCTGGGTCACCTCCTGGACGGGGACAGGGACCCTGCCCTGGGTCACCTCCTGGATGGGGACAGGGATCTGGCCCTGGGGCACTTCCTGGACAGGGACAGGGACCCTGCCCTGGGTCACCTCCTGGATGGGGACAGGGATCTGGCCCTGGGGCACTTCCTGGACAGGGACAGGGACCCTGCCCTGGGTCACCTCCTGGATGGGGACAGGGATCTGGCCCTGGGGCACTTCCTGGATGGGGACAGGGACCCTGCCCTGGGTCACCTCCTGGACAGGGACTTGGCCCTGGGTCACCTCCTGGAGAGGGACAGGGACCCTGCCCTGGGTCACCTCTGGGACGGGGACAGGGACCCTGCCCTGGGTCACCTCCTGGACAGGGACAGGGACCCTGCCACGCACCCAGGTGACCTGGTGAGTGCACACGAGTCAGCAGCCACGGGGTTGCGAAGGGACTCCAGCAGCTCTGGTGACAACCCAGACCAGCTGGGGACATGGTGGAGGAGCTCTGCCAGCAGGGACCCTCCAGCACACTCACTAACCAGTCTGGGAGAAGGGGGGCAGTTTTCTGCACCCCAGTTTCCCTAGCGCTGTCCCAGGTTCAAGTTCGTGCCAGCAGTGATGTCCCTGGGACCCTGTGCGGCACCTGCGCTCGGGGGTGGCTGCTGGAGGCAGCGCTGCCCTCCCGGCCCCTTCCAGCCCCCTCCCCGCTGACCCCACCTGGGGAGCAGGAGTGCAAGCTGCTGTCCCCTCTGTCTGGTGGCACTTTGCTCCAGAAGGTGACCCAGGGACACCCAGGGCTGGGAAGTCATGGCTCTGTGGGGAAGGGGAGCCCTGTGCACCAGCAGCATGGGGGGAGCTGCTGGGGGCAGAAATGGGATGCTGTGTCCTGGGGGGCAGTGACCCAGCTCCATGGGGCTGGGGTCTCTCCCTATAGCGCTGGAGTCCCTTCTCATAGCACTGGGATCCCTCCTCATTGGGCTGGGGTTCCTCTCCATAGCACTGGGGTCCCTCCTCATTGGGCTGGGGTTCCTCCCCATAGCACTGGGGTCCCTCCCCATGGCGCTGGGGTCCCTCCTCATTGGGCTGGGGTTCCTCCTCATTGGGCTGGGGTTCCTCCCCATAGTACTGGGGTCCCTCCCCATGGGGCTGGGGTCCCTCCTCATATGGCTGGGATTCCTCCCCATAGCACTGGGGTTCCTCCCCATAGCGCTGGGGTCCCTCCCCATGGGGCTGAGTCGCTCCAAGGGAACCCTGGCCCTGCAGAGCCCTTGCTGGACGTGCCCCGGGCAGCCATGCCGGGGGCACAGGGTCTCATCTGGGCCCGGTAAGAACCCCACGGAAGCCCAAGGGAATTTCCTCAGTCACCACCTACGAGCATCAGCACACGACACCACGGCACGGGGACGCGGACATGCTGGGGGCACAGGGGCCAAGGACACGCACATGCCGGAGCGAGCGCCGCTGCCCGCTCTCGGGGGGGAGCGGGGAGCGGGGCCGCGGGCGGGGGCCGGGAGGCTGGCTATGGGATGAGAACATGCTCACTTACACAACTCGCCCACCCGCCGGAGGCCAGAGGCGGTTCTAGACAGAGCAGCGCGGACATGCAGATGGAGAGCAGGAAGAGAGGCAATGAGAGAGATGTTAGCTCCGGTCCGGCAGCAACGAGGTGAAGAGCGAACGGGCTTCGTCTGGCGGCACCGCGCGCCTCGGTGGCTCCTGCGCCGTGCGGGGCTGGGGCTCCGGTGGTGTGGGGGACGGGGACGGGACAGACCCTGCGGTGTGTGTGGCACAGTGGGGATGGGGATGGGACAGACCCTGCGGTGTGTGTGGCACAGTGGGGAGGGGATGGGACAGACCCTGCGGTGTGTGTGGCACAGTGGGGAGGGGATGGGACAGACCCTGCGGTGTGTGTGGCACAGTGGGGAGGGGATGGGACAGACCCTGCGGTGTGTGTGGCACAGTGGGGACAGGGATGGGACAGACCCTGCGGTGTGTGTGGCACAGTGGGGACGGGGACGGGACAGACCCTGCGGTGTGTGTGGCACAGTGGGGATGGGGACGGGACAGACCCTGCGGTGTGTGTGGCACAGTGGGGACGGGGACGGGACAGACCCTGCGGTGTGTGTGGCACAGTGGGGACGGGGACGGGACAGACCCTGCGGTGTGTGTGGCACAGTGGGGACGGGGACGGGACAGACCCTGCGGTGTGTGTGGCACAGTGGGGACGGGGATGGGACAGACCCTGCGGTGTGTGTGGCACAGTGGGGAGGGGATGGGACAGACCCTGCGGTGTGTGTGGCACAGTGGGGACGGGGATGGGACAGACCCTGCGGTGTGTGTGGCACAGTGGGGATGGGGATGGGACAGACCCTGCGGTGTGTGTGGCACAGTGGGGAGGGGATGGGACAGACCCTGCGGTGTGTGTGGCACAGTGGGGATGGGGATGGGACAGACCCTGCGGTGTGTGTGGCACAGTGGGGAGGGGATGGGACAGACCCTGCGGTGTGTGTGGCACAGTGGGGATGGGGATGGGACAGACCCTGCGGTGTGTGTGGCACAGTGGGGATGGGGATGGGACAGACCCTGCGGTGTGTGTGGCACAGTGGGGAGGGGATGGGACAGACCCTGCGGTGTGTGTGGCACAGTGGGGATGGGACAGACCCTGCGGTGTGTGTGGCACAGTGGGGAGGGGATGGGACAGACCCTGCGGTGTGTGTGGCACAGTGGGGTCCAGGGTTGGGACAGACCCTGCGGTGTGTGTGGCACAGTGGGGATGGGGATGGGACAGACCCTGCGGTGTGTGTGGCACAGTGGGGATGGGGATGGGACAGACCCTGCGGTGTGTGTGGCACAGTGGGGATGGGGATGGGACAGACCCTGCGGTGTGTGTGGCACAGTGGGGATGGGGATGGGACAGACCCTGCGGTGTGTGTGGCACAGTGGGGAGGGGATGGGACAGACCCTGCGGTGTGTGTGGCACAGTGGGGATGGGGATGGGACAGACCCTGCGGTGTGTGTGGCACAGTGGGGATGGGGACGGGACAGACTCTGCGGTGTGTGTGGCACAGTGGGGAGGGGACAGACCCTGCGGTGTGTGTGGCACAGTGGGGATGGGGATGGGACAGACCCTGCGGTGTGTGTGGCACAGTGGGGAGGGGATGGGACAGACCCTGCGGTGTGTGTGGCACAGTGGGGTCCAGGGTTGGGACAGACCCTGCGGTGTGTGTGGCACAGCAGGGCCCAGGGTTGGGACAGACCCTGCGGTGTGCACGGCACAGTGGGGATGGGGACAGGTGGCACTGGGCGCAGAAGGTCTCTGGCACTGGGGTGCTCTGGGCAGCGCTGGGGACAGGGTGATCCCGGGGCAGCGAGGGGACCCGGGGAACAGCCAACACGGGGCTTTGGGGCCGGGGAAGGTCGGGACATCCCACAGCAGCCGGGGTACATTCGTGTGTTCACTGAAGGAAATGGGACATTGATAACTGCGTGAATTCGACAGCCAAAGCCTGGAGGATTCCACAGAGCTACTTGTGACGGCTGGGAGGGAGGAGGAGGGATGGATGGGGAAGGGACAGGACAGAGGTGGGGAAGGGACAGGACAGAGGTGGGGAAGGGAGAAGAGGGAGGGGAGGAAACAACATATGCATGAGAAAAATGCCCCACAGCAAGAACAAGAGCGGCAAATACAATTCACATTGTTGTGACTTCACCCCATGGCTGCGTTAGGTTTGCGTTCATGGTTCTGAGTAACAGCTACAGGTTGTTATCAGGGCCTCGCAAGGGCGTTAGTGCTTCCTGGGGGGGTAATCACAGTCCCTCTGGTTCGGAGCTCGGCTGAACCCCTCGCTGAGCCCTGAGCTGCGCCTAAGGACCCCCCCGGGTTGCTGGGGAGAACCCAGCACCTGCTCTGCGGTGAGCGGGGGACGTGTCGCGTCTCCTCGCAGGGGCGAGGGGGACCCCGCACCGCTGCCGGGGTGCTGGGCTGTTCAGTGAGCCTCCTAAACCTCTTGTGCCTCGCGAAACCCCTCGGCTGTGGCTGCTGGGAGAGAGGGAGAGGCCGCGTCTCACCTCGGTGACACAGCCGCCTCCTGCTTGTCCCCCTGCCCGCACCGCCAGGGCCCTGGCTGTACCGGGGCCTCCAGCGACGGTTGGGTTTGGCACAGGGCTACAAACACCAAGTGATCGCTGCTTCCGTTCAGGGTTTGATCCCTTTTCTGCAGGCAGAATGGGCAGAACTGGCCGGGAGCCGTGCAGAGCCCGTGCCTGTCCCAGGGAGCCGTGCAGAGCCCGTGCCTGTCCCAGGGAGCCATGCAGAGCCCGTGCCTGTCCCAGGGAGCCGTGCAGAGCCCGTGCCTGTCCCAGGCCGCCGTGCTGCTGGCGCGGGCTCTGCAGGCTGAGTGGGACAATGGGACGTGCCACCAGGAGCTGCTGGGCCCCCCACAGCGGGTCCAGCGCAGACCGAGCTGTGCCAGGGCCCAGTGGGTCCAGCGCAGACCGAGCTGTGCCAGGGCCCAGCGGGTCCAGCGCAGACTGAGCTGTGCCAGGGTCCAGTGGGTCCAGCGCAGACCGAGCTGTGCCAGGGCCCAGCGGGTCCAGTGCAGACTGAGCTGTGCCAGGGCCCAGCGGGTCCAGCACAGACCAAGCTGTGCCAGGACGCAGTGGGTCCAGCGCAGACTGAGCTGTGCCAGGGTCCAGTGGGTCCAGCGCAGACTGAGCTGTGCCGGGGTCCAGCACAGACCGAGCTGTGCCCAGGTCCAGCCGGCGCCGCTCAGCTTGTGGCCAGAGGGACGCGGTTACGCCCCAGGGAACGCAGCGCCGCCGGGGCCGTGTCCCCGCTGGGTCACGGTGCCCGACCCGCGGCGCTGGAGGAGTGATGTAGAAGAGCAAGAGGACTCCTGAACGCACCGCGGACGCTCTCCCTCTCATGCTTCTCCATACGGGGGGGCCCGACCTCCAGCTGTGGCTTTTCCTGGGCAGCTCACAGCTGCAGCAGTAACCAGCCTGGAGTCTTCCAGCCGCCAGCTCCCTTCAGCCTGACCTCCACCACGGAGTGGGAGACCTGGGCGCAACCCGGCTGTCTGCAAACCTCTAATACAGCAAGGGCCCGGGGGGCAGGGCATTACGGACCTAAAAACTGCTTATGCCTTAACTACTCCCAGTGCAGCGAGCCTGCTTGGTACCCCTCTGACCTTCATAGGAAGAGGACATTCAGCGCTGGTATCCATAGGACACCTCTGTCTCCTGTGCTGGCCCTGGGTGTCCCCAGGCTCTTGCTGCAGAGCGGGTGGAACCAGCGGCCCCGCAGACCTCCCGAGGTCCCCGGGGCCACGCGCCTGCTCCATCTCCCGCTTGTTGGCAGAAGAACTGGGATTTGAAAGGGTCCCTTCGTATTTCTCTGTACAAGAGGAAAAGCCCTTTTCCTGAGACTCGCACTTGTAGTTCGCTAAAGCTCCGAAAGGAACAGGACTTACAGCTCTCCTCCTGCACTCGGGATCAAACCCCTGCACCGCGGGCCCTGCCCCGGGCTGAACCCTCGGGTCCACTCCTCCTCTCCCAGCTGCTCCGGCACCGACGCAGCCCCGGTGGGACCCGGGGCTCTCCCCGCGGCCCGGACAGCCCCTCACTGCTCTTCCCACGTCTCGCTCTGGACAAGCATGAGGCAGAGTCACCGACAGCTCTTCTGCTCACGGGGCGGGATGCGCGGATGAGCTGTGATCAGTAGATGTTAGTGACCAGATGAGGCGAAGCGGCTGTGCTTGCTGTGACATGGACACATGCTGAGCCTTGCCACCCGCAGCGTCCCTGTCTCCTTGTAGGCAACGCACACCAGTGTCAAAACCAGACCCGTGGCGGGGGGCGCCGGGTCCCCTCCGACCCGGGGAGCGTTTCCTGCCGTGGGTGTGCTCTCAATTCCTCATTTCCACAGCAGCCCCAGGACTCCTGCTTCTCGCAACACTCAGCCTCCTCCAGCCTGCCTCTGAGCAGCCCCGTTCGCTCCGTGCCGGCGGCAGAGCCACGTCTACGTGGACAAGCCGCAGCGGCGGCCCGGGCCCCGGAGAGCCCCGTCCTCGGCCTGGTGTCCTGCGGGAGCGCTGGGACAACGCCATGGCAACCAGGAGCCAGGAGCATCCTCGGCACGGCTGAGCTGCCTCCGCAGCGGGGGGGCCGCGGGGTGCGGGCTCAGTTACCTACACAGGTGCATTAAGCATCTCGGAGCCCAGCTGCGGGGAGGATGCAGAGCTGCCAGTCTCCCGCAGCTTTACGTCCCCTTCGGTGGGTGCTGGGGGGGCCGGGGGGAGCTCGGGGGGACTTTGTGGCCCTCGGCAGCCTGGGCAGGGGACGCTGTGCTTGGTGTCACCAAAGGACCCGCTGTCACCACCCGAGGGGCTCCAGCCTGTCGGGGACCCTGCGGCTGGGCTGGGGCCACCTCCTGTCACCAGCGCCCTCCCGCGTGGCCCCAGCTCCCCCGGCAGTGCCAGCCTCCCCATGGCTCTCCAGACAGGTCCCTTGGCGCTGGAAAGCAAGCTCAGCTCCGCTTTGTGTGCGACTTTAGGCCCCATGAAGAGACAAGAAGCCTACAAGGAAACAGGGGGCTGTGTCTGCAGCGGCTGGAAGCTTGCGCCAGAAATGTTACACCATTAACCGAAACAGAATTAATTGATGAGTTTATATAGAAAGAGGTAGCTTTACCCTAGGAGCTAAATGCCTAAAGGGCTTATTTTTCTTCTGTCTCTCTTTCAGATCTGTAGAGATACAAAGCAGTTGTGGGTTTCCAGAACAGCACCTGAAAAGCTTCATTTTGCATCTACAATTCTGCTTCACGTGATACAGTCGGCACGTTCAGCTGTTGCTTAAAGATAAACAGACAAGCAAACAAACAAACAACCAAACGCGCTTTGCACGGCAGCCGTGAACCCCGGTTCTCGGTGCGTGTGCGGGAGCCGTGGCTGGAACCGCGCGGCACCGAGTCCCCCGAGCTCCGCGGTGTTTGGGGCGCACGCGTGGCCCCGGCAGCAGGGCTGGGAGGTCGAACCTGCATCGTGCCCGTGCGCAGTGAGGGGGACGCCCTGGTGAGGCTGGGGGGCCACGGCCAGTCACAGGACAAGGGGACACAGACAGGACGGCATCTCCACACAGGGCTGGACGCTGCACACTGAACATGAGCCACCCCGAAGCGCGCGAGCTCAGCCCTGGCGCTAATGCAGCTCCTGAGCTGGCGTGTGCATCGCTGGCTCTGACTCACTGGTCGCTAATCAGAAACCAGCATCTCGCGCTCGTTAGCGTCAGTTTTATTGTGGGAATGGCTGCACACGCTGGGCCCGTCCCGGGGCTGGGCAGCGGCTCTGGGCTGAGTCCTCGCACTGCACCTGCTCGGGGAAGGATGCTCAGTACCTGCTCCAGCTCTGGCCAGGACTGGGACGGGCAGGGCAGAGGTGCTGGGACGGCCGATCAGCTCCTGCAGCTCAAAGGCTGTGCTGGGCCACGGATCTTCGAGGATCCCACTGGTGTTCACCACGGAACGGCCAGGGAGCTCCGCCGCAGCACGGGTCCTGTCCCCAGTCAAGGGTCATCGCTTACTCCCGTGGCACAGTACGAATGGAAGTTGCCACTCTGCTGCCACTGTCACCGCCCAGCCCGGACACTCTGCCAGGGTATGGAGCTTGGGGACACTCTGCCAGGACGCCAGAGCTTGGGGACACTCTGCCAGGACACCGGAGCTTGGGGACACTCTGCCAGGGTATGGAGCTTGGGGACACTCTGCCTGGACACCAGAGCTCGGGGACACTCTGCCAGGACAATGGAGCTTGGGGACACTCTGCCAGGATATGGGAGCCTGGGGACACTCTGTTAAGGTATGGGAGCTTGGGGACACTCTGCCAGGACACTGGAGCTTGGGGACACTCTGCCTGGGTATGGAGCTTGGGGACACTCTGCCTGGACACCAGAGCTCGGGGACACTCTGCCAGGACAATGGAGCTTGGGGACACTCTGCCAGGATATGGGAGCCTGGGGACACTCTGTTAAGGTATGGGAGCTTGGGGACACTCTGCCAGGACACTGGAGCTTGGGGACACTCTGCTAGGACACCAGAGCTTGGAGACATTCTGCCAGGATATGGAAGCTCGGGGACACTCTGTTAAGGTATGGGAGCTCAGGGACACTCTGTTAAGGTACGGGAGCTTGGGGACACTCTGCCAGGACACCGTATCATCCCCAGCTCCCAGGGGACTCAGGACACCCCGAGGTGGGAGCTCTGGTTTGGCTCCCGGCCGTTTCTAGGAGCTGCGGAAAGGCCGCGGCAGCGCCAGGCGCAGCCGTCAGTGCCACCGGAGCGGGGCTGGGGGCTCTGGGGCAGCACCGCCCGGGCTCTGGGGATGCCTGGCCAGGGGTGCAGGACCCGCCACCCCCAAGGGACACCCAGGGCCACCCCTGCAGCTGCGGCCACCGCGCCGGCACCGTCCCCCCGCCGGCAGCACTGCGGTGTCTGGGGAGGTTTAGGTAATGCTGCTGCTCTCAGGACAGGCCCAGGGACTGGAAAATGCGTCCTGAAATGGGTCATCTGAGCTTATCTAACTGCTCTTTACATTATTTTCTGAATTTACAGCCATTTCATAAAAGAGAGACATTTTCGGAGTGAAGGAGAGCAGGTGACATCATTCAATATCCTATTTACAGCTGACTTGCTGGGCAATATTTCAAGTCTTTGACATAACCGGGAGCACACAGATCTCAGAGATGAAAGGCCAGGACTTCAGCGCGAGGACCGAGAACGTTAACTCTGCGGGACAGGGGATGTGCCAGCACTCGGTGGCACAGTGGCCATGGCCAGGAGGACCCACCGGGCCGCCCGGTGAAGGAGGACAGGGCTCTCAGGGGACAGACGGCTCCCTGCAGGGGGGACACGAGGGGTCCCTGCAGGGGTGACATACAGGCGGTGTCCCTGCAGAGGTGACACACGGCTCCCTGCAGGGGGGACACGAGGGGTCTCTGCAGAGGGGACGCACGGCTCCCTGCAGGGGACACACATGGGGTCTCTGCAGGGGTGACACATGGGATCCCTGCGGAGGTGATACATGGGGTCTCTGCAGACGTGATATATGGGGTCCCTGCAGAAGTGACACATGGGGTCCCTGCAGGGGTGACATACAGGGAGTGACCCTGCAGAGGTGACACAGAGGGTGCCTACAGGGGTGACATATGGGGATGGGTCCCTGCAGAGGTGACACATGGGGTCTCTGCAGAGATGATATACAGATTCCCTGCAGGGGTGACACACGGGGTCCCTGCAGAGGTGACACATGGAGTCCCTGCAGGAGTGACATACAGGGTGCCTACAGGGGTGACATATGGGGGGTGGGTCCCTGCAGGGGTGACACACGGGGTCCCTGCAGGGGTGACATATGGAGGGGGGTCCCTGCAGGGGTGACATGCAGCAGGATCACGTCACCGAGCCGGAGCTCAGGCAGGGGCTGCTGCTCCCAGAGGGACGGGGCGAGGGATGCCAGCGGGAGCCCGGGGACCAAGGGGACGTGCTGGTGGTCCTGGAGCCATGAAGGACGGGACGGGTAGAACGGGGGCAGAGGATGGACAGGGGTATCCCTGTGAAACGGACAAGGGGCATCCCCGTGCAATGGGGGTACCCCCCGTGCAATGGGGGTACGTGCAGGTCCCTGCCAGGAGCTGCGTGAGGGACGGATCAGCCGGGCGCGGTGATCCGGGTGGACAGGGGCTGCGCTGTGACACCGCCTGGGGCACGGAGCTGCTGGCTCCGGGACACCAAAGCGGGCTGAGGGAGGTGACTCCCCAGACCTCCGGCAAAGGGCGAGCTGTGAGAGCTGCCCGGCTGCCACGGAAACCCCGGACACCCAAGTTCTCCAGCGTCACCAAAGATACGTCCAGCCAGCACGACCTAGGGACACGAGGCATGTGCCTGATTTCGGAAGGGTCCCCAAATGCAACCAGACTCAGGGCACCCAGCACAGGACCCCACGGCTCCCCACGGAGCAGTGACCACGAGAGGGACACGGGTCTCCAGGGAACAGCCGTAACGTGCCCGTGGGCACGCGCGGCACGGCCGCAGCCGGGGATTTGTACCTGCCAAGAGGTGGGTGAGCAGCGCGGCCAGGCTGGCACCGCCAACACGGCGCTGGCAGGGACAGGGCTACCGGGACACTCTCTGGGGACAGGACACTTTGTCCCCCGTGATACAGCTTGAAATGTCACCAGCCGGGTTTGTACCTGTCACTGCCATGATTTGGTTAGAAAAGCCTTCCCAAGAGAAGGTTCCCTTAGCGCAGAGCTCCCTGCTGAGCTGGCCCCTCGCTGACCCCGCAGCCACCCACTGGTGACACCGGTGGGACCTGCTGACCGTGGGCGGTGTCGTGTGGCCATGTCCCCAAGGGGCAGAGCAACACATTCTGGGTCACTTCCTGCTGTAACTTCAGATTCCAAAGCCCTGTAAGGGTTTGCTCTCAAATCTCGAGCTCTAGTTTGGAGTTTTTTGGTTTAGTTTCAGTGCAGCGGGGATGCTGGGGAAGGTGTGGGGCGGAGGGGCCGCTGCTGCCATGGGCCAGCAGGTCAGAGCCCAGGCCGGGGCTGGCAGGGACACGGAGAGCCCGCGCCGCTCCAGCGTGGCAGAGGGAACCGGCGCCTCCCGTGGCTGGGAGGGACAATGAACCCGGGTGACCGTCACAGAAAGAGGCTCCTGGTGTCCCAGTCGCTCCGCTGTGAGCTGTCGGCTCTCCTGGGCTCACGCTGGGGCTGGAGCCGCGCGTGACACCCCGGCTGCGCCCGGCCAGAGCTCCCCGAGGTCACCAGAGCTGCCTGCGCCGGGAACGTGCCGAGCTCTGCCCCGGCCAACACAGCCGGTGCTGCTGGGACCTCTCTAGGGGCTGTGACAGAGCAGCTGGTGACAGCAGGGACTGTGACAGCAGCCGGTGACGGCCCCGCGCGGCAGGACTGTGACAGCAGCCGGTGACGGCCCCGCGCGGCAGGGACTGTGACAGCAGCCGGTGATGGCCCTGCGTGGCAGGGATTGCCCGGGGCTGGGACACTCAGCCTGACAACATTTGGAGCTCCTCGGGGATGAGAAGCGCTGGAGGAACACACATCGGCGTTAACCGTGCGGGAGCAAACATGGAGAAGTGAAACCCAGCACCCAGCACAGCGGCTTCACAGGAGCATCGAGACAGGAGGAACATGGAACAATGGGAGGGCAGGGTGAGGGGAGAAAGCAACAGTGCGAGCTCATACGTGTGCGGGGGCCGAGAGGAGCCACAACAAATCACGCCCGCCTGGAAGCGCGTCCCGGCATCGCCTCTCCCCGCAGCTCCGTCCCGAGCTCTCGGAGACCGCCTCAAAGCCCGCGCGGCGCGCCGGCACAGCTCCGTTCTGCTCGCGCCCCCGTCCCCGTCCCCGGCCTGGCCAGGCACCGGCGTCTTACCGTGCTGCGACCACCGGCGACTTCTTCCCGGGGTCTAGGGCGGACCCGGCCGGTTCCTCCCCCAGTGATCGAGTATCCTTGTTCAGCTGCTGTAGTCGGGAACTTAGCTCACTGATCACAGTTGGCTTGTCATCGTCAGCCCCATGGATCGGCCTGCTCTCCATGGGGTCCCCCCATAGCTTGGACCTTCTCTGAAAGAGGTAGCGTGGCCGGCCGATGCTGGCTGATGCCAGCGTGGCCGCATGTTGCTGGGAGATGAGCTCGCTGTCCGAAGACTGCTTCAAAAGTGGGTCCCTGAAAGTAACTGGCCCCTTGCTGAGCTGGGACTTGAGTTTTGGCTTTGGAGGCACTGGTGGCTTCTCGAGTATAAAAGTTTGTCCATCCGCAAAGGAAGTGTATGTGTCAGTAGGCTCCCCGCTTTCTGAGGACAACGTGGACATGCTGGAGACCGTCGAGATGGTGCTTGTGGTCTCCAGGTGATGGTCACTTGAACTTCTGGTGTCCACCTCTTCCACTCCCGAGTCTGCCGCAGACTCCGGGGCTACGGGGGCATCAGAGGGCTTCCCTGAGGGTGTTCCGCCAGTGGTAGAAGGTGCTACTGCTGCCGCTGGTATGGATGGCGTGCTCGGCGTAGCCAGGTGGCTGACCGGGGTGCCGGGGGTGGTGACCAGTACCCCGTTCGCAAACTCATCTGGTGGAGGCACCAGCCCTATCTTGGCCAGCTCCTCCCTGGTCTCCTCGTCGCTCGAGGACAGCTGGGCTGGCGGGAGGGTCACGGTGTAGGGCTCCACTTCCTCCTCCGAGCTGCCCTGGCCCAGCGTCTTGTCGGAGGCCGGGCTGGCCGGGGGCTTCCCCACGGGACTGGGCTGGGGCTCTGCCTGGGGGGGCTCGGCCGGCTCCGCGCACGCTTCGGGGACAGCTGCTTGCTCCTCCTTCATCTCCAGTCCTATCTCGTCTTGGCCATTACTTGTGGCGTGAACCATGATGAGGCCAGCGGTCTTCTGCTGCGATGTGTCCACTATGCTAATAATCATGGACTTCTTGTCTTCTTGTTTCTTCTCCTCCTTCCCAGGCGTTTCTGCTCGTGCCTCGGTCTCTTTTCTCAGCGTGGACGGAGTCCCCCACTGGCTCTTGGCAGGGGCCGAAGTCCCAGAGTCCGTCGGGATGGCCCCTTTGCCTCCGGGCGAGTAGGCAGGGGACACCAAGCTCTCCAGCTCCCCCCTCTCGGGTTCTTTGGTTTGGATGTCCACGAACAGGGGTGCTGCTCTGTCGGAGTCCGGGCTGTGGATGGGGGTGGGCGACCGGGATGGGACTTGCGTGGACAGGGCCCGTTCCCTTGCGGCCAGCGCAAGCGCCAGTGGAGAGTTCGGATCCAGGGGCTTGCCCGTCAGCGGGTGGATGAACGTCGAGGAGGAGCTGCTGATTAATGGCTTTAAAGCTGAGACGGGGGAAGGCAGTAGTACATCTCGGCTTCCTAACAACCGCTCGTCGATGGACCGGGACTGCTGCAAGGACGGCATGTCGCTGCTGGGGGGCGTCCCTTCGATGGCCCCGACCGAGAGGAAGACAGTGGATTTCCGCCTCTCATCCAGGCGACGGTCCCGGTCCTTCATGACTCCGGCGATGGCAGTGGCGAAGGGGATGCTCGTGGCTTCGACCTGAGCGATGCCGGCGTGGTGCTGGTACTCCACCCCGCTCAGGCGGTGGCTCCTGCGCGTGGGAGAGGGCTCTCTGGCGAAGCCCCCGGTGATGGACAGAGCCGCTCTCTCCTGCGCGTCCTCCACCTGCAGCTGCTTCACCAGGGGACTCTTCTTCCTCTGGGGCTTGGTGGGGGCGAACAGGCTGACGTTGAACTGCCCCATGTTGGCGTAGGGGTTGTCGATCACTCTCCCCTTCCTCTTCAGCTTCTCGGGAGGGGTCGCGGAGGGGCCGGGCCGGGGGATCTCCGTTGGTTCCACGGGAAGATGGGAGGAGTCCTGCAGGATGATCATGGAGCGCGCCCTCTTCTGCCGTTCCGGGTACGGGATGGAGGTCCTCGCCTGGTCGTACACCTCAGCCGCGCTGATCACCTGCGGGAGCCCGTGCAGTTTAGCCTCCAGGCTTGGCTTAAAGCTCGACCTTATGGTATCATAAGCTCTTCCTGGGGGCGGAGGTGGCGAGAAGGATGGAGGGGGGCCTGTGTCGAAGTAATATGGAGAAGGAGGCGGGGGCGGGGCTGTCTGAGGCGGCGGTGGAATCCCATGTCCTTCCCTGACAGTGTCCTGCATCGATGTGCTCCGGGGAAACTTCCCATCCAGTAACGAAGCTGCGAGTTTCTCGTCTTCACCTGGAACACAAGAGGAGCGGTGAAGTCAGGGAGGACGTCTCGAGAGAACCCGGAGCGCGACAGTCGACGCAAACTGGATCTACGACGTCCCTCTGTCCCCCGCCCCACTGTCCGTCTGCAGTGACCTCCCGCCGCACCTCCCGTTCGCCTGGCGCAGGCGTTTGCAGTTCGGCCCTGTGCTCCCGTTCCCTTGGCACGGGAGGGCGGCCGCAGACCCCCACAAAGTCTGACGCCGGGTTAAATCCGTCGGACGGCGGTGCCCGACGCTTCCCAGCCCGCCGAGCGCTCTGCAGCCGGCGGCAGAGCCAGCACCCGAACCCGGCAGCCCCGAGCGCAACCCGCCGTGCCACGCGCGGCTCTCGCGGTTCTCCTGCCACCCTGTCCCCGAGGGTGACGTGTGCTCCATGTGCCAGACAGAACGCAGACGCTGCGTCTGGCAGGGACTGAAGCTGCGTGTCTCAAGGATCACAAGGACCCGAGGAAGCCGCATTCTGTCATTCTGGCTGTTCCCTCACTACCTGTGCACACAGTGAGAGCTTTTTCAGGCACTTGGAATAGTGAAAGAGTATGAGAGTCTTGCTAAGCGAAACAGCAGGAGGAAAAGACCATTAATACAGCAAGTGCTGTGCAAGCCCTTGCATGGGTGAGGGGAGAGGGACCCGGGGGTCCTGGGGACAGCAGGGTGAGCATGAGCCAGCACTGGGCCCTTGTGGCCAGGAAGCCAATGGGACCTGGGGTGGGTTAGAAGGGGGTGGTCAGTAGGTCAGAGAGGTTCTCCTGCCCCTCTGCTCTGCCCTGGGGAGACCACACCTGGAATGTTGTGTCCAGTTGTGGCCCCTCAGCTCCAGAAGGACAGGGAACTGCTGGAGAGAGTCCAGCGCAGCCACCAAGATGCTGGAGGGAGTGGAGCATCTCCCGTGTGAGGAAAGGCTGAGGGAGCTGGGGCTCTGGAGCTGGAGAAGAGGAGACTGAGGGGGGACTCATTCATGGGGATCAATATGGAAAGGGGCAGTGTCAGGAGGATGGAGCCAGGCTCTTCTGGGTGACAACCAGTGACAGGACAAGGGGCAATGGGTGCAAACTGGAACACAGGAGGTTCCACTTGAATATGAGAAGCAACTTGTTGGGGGTGAGGGTGTCAGAGCCTGGCCCAGGCTGCCCAGGGAGGTTGTGGAGTCTCCTTCTCTGCAGACATTCAAACCCGCCTGGACCCCTTCCTGTGGAACCTCAGCTGGGTGTTCCTGCTCCGGGGGGATTGCACTGGATGAGCTTTCCAGGGCCCCTCAACCCCTGACATTCTATGATTCTGTGATTAACCAGCCGAGCCCCGCCGGCCCCGCTCTGCTCCCACCCCCAGCTCCGGCACCGCCGCACCGCCACCACCCGCCTGCTTGGCGCTGACGCTTTTCTGTCATGTCCACCTGCATCCAAAGCGCTTTGGCAAGGGCGCCCTGTGTTACATTAGCAATCGCACCAACTGCAGGGTCTGCTGGGAAAAGGGAATATTTTGGCCACTGAGCAGCGAACTTCAGGTCTCAGCGCACGGATCAGCCTATGGCTGTGTCCAAAGCTGCGCTATTTCTGCTGAACACGGTTCGGGGATTTTTAGTACCGAGGCAGCACAATGAACTGGAAGCACACAACAAGTTCAAAGAGCGCGGACAAAGCCGCGGAGGATGCGCTTTTTGTGGGCACAGAAACGCCCGAACTGAAGGCAGGAGCTGCCTGGGTGAGTGTTGAGGAGAACACCACATCCTTGTCCTGCTTTCCCTCTTCCCTGCGCATCTGCCGAACAGCAACGCGTACGGGAGGATCCTGCTCTCGACGGAGCCACGGTTTGATCAGTACAGACACCGTCTTGTTCTGAAGAGCAGGAAGAGCCGAAACACCAGTCGTGCCTTTATGCTGATTTCTGCTTCCACCTGGGAATGGCCAGGAGTTGAAACTTGTGCAGCGCTGGGCTCTGTGACCGTGCCCGGATTGTTCCAGAACACGCGCTGGTCTGTGCAGGGCTCAGCGCTGCGCTGAGCACCCCGCAGCAGGGACTACATGTCAGGACAGAGCTGTTTCAGGAACACGACTGGGAAGTTGGTTCGTCCTGCTCCCATGTCCTGATCTGCAAAGAGCACCTGGCCAGGTGGCCGCCAGCCCGGGGGGGATGCTGGTCCCGGAGCCAGCAGCTCAGCGAGCGCGGGCTGTGCTGTGACCAGCGCTGCTGGTGGCCGCCAGCCTGGGGGGACGCTGGCCCCGGAGCCAGCGACTCGGCGAGCGCGGGCTGTGCTGTGACCAGCGCTGCTGGTGGCCGCCAGCCCGGGGGGACACTCACCCCGGGGCCAGCGGCTCAGCGAGCGCGGGCTGTGCTGTGACCAGCGCTGCTGGTGGCCGCCAGCCCAGGGGACACTCATCCCGGAGCCAGCGGCTCGGCGAGCGCGGGCTGTGCTGTGACCAGCGCTGCTGGTGGCCGCCAGCCCAGGGGACACTCATCCCGGAGCCAGCGGCTCGGCGAGCGCGGGCTGTGCTGTGACTAGCGCAGCTGGTGGCCACCAGCCCAGGGGGACGCTGGCCCCGGAGCCAGCGGCTCGGCGAGCGCAGGCTGTGCTGTGACCAGCGTGGCTCTTGGCCCCGTCCCACCTGCGCTCTGCAGTCCCTGCTGGGAACATCTTTTAACATGTTGAAAACAAAGTGAAGGTGACAATCAGATAGTCTAAATGTATCCCTGGTGTGGTTTTTGGTGTATTTTACACACCTGCTTCTACAATTCCTCATCTCATTCTCTCTGCTCCCACTTGCTATTTCTCTCTGCCATAAGCATCTCTGCCGTGTAGTTAAGCATGAGACTCTGGACTCTGCACAGAGAGATGCCACAAGCATCTCTCTCAAAGCATCTCTCATAAGCATCTCTCTCCTCCACTTTTTCTTACACGAGGAGGTGTCACTATGGAAAGTGACACCTGAAGCCCCAGCGAGCTCAAGGACCAGCTGGACATCTCCAGAGGACCCAGCCGGGCCGGATGAATGGGCTGGCACCAGCCCCAGGGATCTCAGTGAGCTCCAGAAGATAACAGCAGGCTTTTCCAACACCCAGTGAGAGGACAAGGGGCAATGGGTGCAAACTGGAACACAGGAGGTTCCACTTGAATATGAGAAGCAACTTGTTGGGGGTGAGGGTGGCAGAGCCTGGCCCAGGCTGCCCAGGGAGGCTGTGGAGTCTCCTTCTCTGCAGACATTCAAACCCGCCTGGACACCTTCCTGTGGAACCTCAGCTGGGTGTTCCTGCTCCATGGGGGGATTGCACTGGATGAGCTTTCCAGGGCCCTTCAACCCCTGACATCCTGGGGTTCTGTGATTCCCAGTGGAGCATGGCGGGAAGACAAGAGGCAACGGGCAAAACTGAAACGCGAGGTTCTGGCTGGACAGAAGGGGCTTTATGCAAACAGTCGGGCAGTGGAACAGGGTGTGCAACCACCACCCTCACAGGCTGTGCAACCTCCATCCTCACAGGCTGTGCAACCTCCATCCTCACAGGGTGTGCAACCTCCATCCTCACAGGGTTGTGCAACCTCCATCCTCACAGGGTGTGCAACCTCCATCCTCACAGGGTGTGCAACCTCCATCCTCACAGGGTTGTGCAACCTCCATCCTCACAGGGTTGTGCAACCTCCATCCTCACAGGGTGTGCAACCTCCATCCTCACAGGCTGTGCAACCTCCATCCTCACAGGGTGTGCAACCTCCATCCTCACAGGGTTGTGCAACCTCCATCCTCACAGGCTGTGCAACCTCCATCCTCACAGGTTGTGCATTCCAGCCTGGGTGAAGCCCTGAGCAGTGTGATGTGAGCTCGGGTGACCCCACCTGCAGCTGGAGGCTGGACAGACAGACAGCTCCTGCTCCAGCTGGGACTGTCCTCGCGTCCCGTGACGGAGGGTGAGCGGTTTCGCTCCAGTTCTGCCTCCCAAGTGACCGTCTCTGCAACCCCGTTCCCTGGAACAGCAGCAGTAATGCCTGTTCCCTGTGGAAATCAACTGCTCCTCAGCACGAACAGCGACACCCGGGAGAGATCGCTGGTGGGAGAGGTGGGAGGAAAGGAGACTCTGGCAGGCGCTTTCTTCACCACCCGCACTGCCCGCTTGGACACAGCCCCTCGGCCACCGAGTCCCACAGCCCCTCGGCCACCGAGTCCCACAGCCCCTCGGCCACCAAGTCCCACAGCCCCTCGGTCACCGAGTCCCACAAGCCCTCGGCCACCAAGTCCCACAGCCCCGCGCTCCTGACTGCCCTGGGCGCAGCTTGTTGTGCGCTGCCCACAATGCTCCAGCTCTCCTGAGGGTGCTTCAGCCCTCCTGAGGGTGCTCCAGCTCTCCTGAGGGTGCTCCAGCTCTCCTGAGGGTGCTTCAGCCCTCCTGAGGGTGCTCCTGCTCTCCTGAGGACGCTCCAGCTCTCCTGAGGATGCTCCAGCTCTCCTGAGGATGCTCCTGCTCTCCTGAGGATGCTCCAGCTCTCCTGAGGGTGCTCCAGCCCTCCTGAGGATGTTCCTGCTCTCCTGAGGGTGCTCCAGGTCTCCTGAGGGTGCTCCAGCCCTCCTGAGGGTGCTCCAGCCCTCCTGAGGATGTTCCTGCTCTCCTGAGGGTGCTCCAGCTCTCCTGAGGGTGCTCCAGCCCTCCTGAGGGTGCTCCAGCCCTCCTGAGGGTGCTCCAGCTCTCCTGAGGATGCTCCAGCCCTCCTGAGGATGTTCCTGCTCTCCTGAGGATGCTCCAGCTCTCCTGAGGGTGCTCCAGCTCTCCTGAGGATGCTCCAGCCCTCCTGAGGGTGCTCCAGCTCTCCTGAGGATGCTCCAGCCCTCCTGAGGATGTTCCTGCTCTCCTGAGGATGCTCCAGCTCTCCTGAGGGTGCTCCAGCCCTCCTGAGGATGTTCCTGCTCTCCTGAGGATGCTCCAGCTCTCCTGAGGGTGCTCCAGCCCTCCTGAGGGTGCTCCAGCTCTCCTGAGGATGCTCCAGCCCTCCTGAGGATGTTCCTGCTCTCCTGAGGGTGCTCCAGCTCTCCTGAGGGTGCTCCAGCTCTCCTGAGGATGCTCCAGCCCTCCTGAGTGTGCTCCAGCTCTCCTGAGGATGCTCCAGCTCTCCTGAGGGTGCTCCAGCCCTCCTGAGGATGTTCCTGCTCTCCTGAGGATGTTCCAGCTCTCCTGAGGGTGCTCCAGCTCTCCTGAGGATGCTCCAGCCCTCCTGAGGGTGCTCCAGCCCTCCTGAGGATGCTCCAGCTCTCCTGAGGGTGCTCCAGCTCTCCTGAGGATGTTCCTGCTCTCCTGAGGATGTTCCAGCTCTCCTGAGGATGTTCCTGCTCTCCTGAGGATGCTCCAGCTCTCCTGAGGATGTTCCTGCTCTCCTGAGGATGCTCCAGCTCTCCTGAGGGTGCTCCAGCTCTCCTGAGGATGCTCCAGCTCTCCTGAGGGTGCTCCAGCTCTCCTGAGAGTGCTCCAGCCCTCCTGAGGGTGCTCCAGCTCTCCTGAGGATGTTTCAGCTCTCCTGAGGATGTTTCAGCTCTCCTGAGGATGCTCCAGCTCTCCTGAGGATGTTTCAGCTCTCCTGAGGGTGCTCCAGCTCTCCTGAGGATGCTCCAGCCCTCCTGAGGATGCTCCAGCTCTCCTGAGGATGTTCCAGCTCTCCTGAGGGTGCTCCAGGTCTCCTGAGGGTGCTCCAGCTCCCGTCCCTCCACCAGCCGTGCAGACCTGAGGTCACCCAGCTCTGGTGCTGCCCAGCAGAGCCAGCAGCCAGCACCAAGGAACTGGGTCAGGACATGGCGGGTGCTACAGCTTTGCCCCAACTGGCCGCTCTGCCGGCTCCGGCACTTGCTGATCGGGGCTGGCCAGGTGAGACAGCTCCGTGTCGAGCCCTCGGAGGATGCTCCTCACCCTTGGCAGTGTCCTTGGAACTCATGCAGACCCCTCAGCAGATGTTCCTCACCCTCAGCAGATGTTCCTCACCCTTGGTGGATGTTCCTCACCCTCGCAGATGTTCCTCACCCTCAGTGGATGTTCCTCACCCTCGCAGATGTTCCTCACCCTCAGCAGATGTTCCTCACCCTCAGCGGATGTTCCTCACCCTTGGTGGATGTTCCTCACCCTCGCAGATGTTCCTCACCCTCAGTGGATGTTCCTCACCCTCGCAGATGTTCCTCACCCTCGGCAGATGTTCCTCACACTCGCAGATGTTCCTCACCCACAGCAGATGTTCCTCACCCTCAGCAGATGTTCCTCACCCTCAGTGGATGTTCCTCACCCTCAGTGGATGTTCCTCACCCTCGGCGGATGTTCCTCACCCTCAGCAGATGTTCCTCACCCTCGGCGGATGTTCCTCACCCTCAGCAGATGTTCCTCACCCTCGGTGGCTGTTCCTCACCCTCAGCAGATGTTCCTCACCCTCAGTGGATGTTCCTCACCCTCGGCAGATGTTCCTCACCCTCAGCGGATGTTCCTCACCCTCAGCGGATGTTCCTCACCCTTGGCGGATGTTCCTCACCCTCGGCAGATGTTCCTCGCCCTTGATGGATGTTCCTCGCCCTCAGTAGATGTTCATCACCCTCGGCAGATGTTCCTCACCCTCGGTGGATGTTCCTCACCCTCGCAGATGTTCCTCACCTTCAGCGGATGTTCCTCACCCTCGGCAGATGTTCCTCATCCTCGGCAGATGTTCCTCACCCTTGATGGATGTTCCTCACCCTTGGCGGATGTTCCTCACCCTCGGCAGATGTTCCTCGCCCTCGGTGGATGTTCCTCACCCTCGGCAGATGTTCCTCACCCTCGGTGGATGTTCCTCACCCTCGCAGATGTTCCTCACCCTCGGCAGATGTTCCTCACCCTCAGCGGATGTTCCTCACCCTTGGTGGATGTTCCTCACCCTTGGCAGATGTTCCTCACCCTCAGTGGATGTTCCTCACCCTCGGCGGATGTTCCTCACCCTCAGTGGATGTTCCTCACCCTCGGCGGATGTTCCTCACCCTCGGCGGATGTTCCTCACCCTCAGTGGATGTTCCTCACCCTCAGTGGATGTTCCTCACCCTCGGCGGATGTTCCTCACCCTCAGTGGATGTTCCTCACCCTCAGTGGATGTTCCTCACACTCTCAGATGTTCCTCACCCTTGGCGGATGTTCCTCACCCTCGGTAGATGTTCCTCATCCTCAGCAGATGTTCCTCACCCTCAGCAGATGTTCCTCACCCTCGGTGGATGTTCCTCACCCTCGACGGATGTTCCTCACCCTCAGTGGATGTTCCTCACCCTCGGCGGATGTTCCTCACCCTCGGCGGATGTTCCTCACCCTCAGTGGATGTTCCTCACCCTCAGTGGATGTTCCTCACCCTCAGTGGATGTTCCTCACCCTCAGTGGATGTTCCTCACACTCTCAGATGTTCCTCACCCTTGGCGGATGTTCCTCACCCTCGGTAGATGTTCCTCATCCTCAGCAGATGTTCCTCACCCTCAGCAGATGTTCCTCACCCTCAGCGGATGTTCCTCACCCTCGACGGATGTTCCTCACCCTTGCAGGTGTTCCTCACCCTCGGTGCATGTTCCTCACCCTTGGCGGATGTTCCTCACCCTCGGCAGATGCTCCTCACCCTCGCAGATGTTCCTCACCCTCAGCGGATGTTCCTCACCCTCGGTGGATGTTCCTCACCCTCAGTGGATGTTCCTCACCCTCGGTGGATGTTCCTCACCCTTGGCGGATGTTCCTCACCCTCAGTGGATGTTCCTCACCCTTGGCGGATGTTCCTCACCCTCAGTGGATGTTCCTCACCCTCGGCGGATGTTCCTCACCCTCAGCAGATGTTCCTCACACTCTCAGATGTTCCTCACCCTCGGCAGATGTTCCTCACCCTCAGCAGATGTTCCTCACCCTCGCAGATGTTCCTCACCCTCAGTGGATGTTCCTCACACTCTCAGATGTTCCTCACCCTCGGTAGATGTTCCTCACCCTCAGCAGATGTTCCTCACCCTCGGCGGATGTTCCTCACCCTCAGTGGATGTTCCTCACCCTCGGTGGCTGTTCCTCACCCTCGGCAGATGTTCCTCACCCTCGGTAGATGCTCCTCATCCTCAGCAGATGTTCCTCACCCTCGGCAGATGTTCCTCACCCTTGATGGATGTTCCTCACCCTTGATGGATGTTCCTCACCCTTGGCGGATGTTCCTCGCCCTCGGCAGATGTTCCTCGCCCTTGATGGATGTTCCTCGCCCTCAGCAGACGTTCCTTGCCCTCGGCGGATGTTCCTCACCCTCGGCAGATGTTCCTCACCCTCGGCGGATGTTCCTCACCCTCAGTGGATGTTCCTCACCCTCGCAGATGTTCCTCACACTCAGTGGATGTTCCTCACCCTCGCAGATGTTCCTCACCCTCAGCAGATGTTCCTCACCCTCAGCGGATGTTCCTCACCCTCGGTGGATGTTCCTCACCCTCGCAGATGTTCCTCACCCTCAGTGGATGTTCCTCACCCTCGCAGATGTTCCTCACCCTCGGCAGATGTTCCTCACACTCGCAGATGTTCCTCACCCACAGCAGATGTTCCTCACCCACAGCAGATGTTCCTCACCCTCAGCAGATGTTCCTCACCCTCAGTGGATGTTCCTCACCCTCAGTGGATGTTCCTCACCCTTGGCAGATGTTCCTCACCCTCAGCAGATGTTCCTCACCCTCAGCAGATGTTCCTCACCCTCGGCGGATGTTCCTCACCCTCGGTGGATGTTCCTCACCCTCAGTGGATGTTCCTCACCCTCAGTGGATGTTCCTCACCCTCGGCGGATGTTCCTCACCCTCAGTGGATGTTCCTCACACTCTCAGATGTTCCTCACCCTTGGCGGATGTTCCTCACCCTCGGTAGATGTTCCTCATCCTCAGCAGATGTTCCTCACCCTCGGCAGATGTTCCTCACCCTCAGTGGATGTTCCTCACCCTCGGCGGATGTTCCTCACCCTCAGTGGATGTTCCTCACACTCTCAGATGTTCCTCATCCTCGGCAGATGTTCCTCACCCTCGGTGGATGTTCCTCACCCTCGACGGATGTTCCTCACACTTGCAGGTGTTCCTCACCCTCGGTGCATGTTCCTCACCCTTGGCGGATGTTCCTCACCCTCGGTAGATGTTCCTCATCCTCGGCAGATGTTCCTCACCCTCGGCAGATGTTCCTCATCCTCGGCAGATGTTCCTCACCCTCGGTGGATGTTCCTCACCCTCGACGGATGTTCCTCACCCTCGACGGATGTTCCTCACCCTTGCAGGTGTTCCTCACCCTCGGTGGATGTTCCTCATCCTCAGCGGATGTTCCTCACCCTCGGTGCATGTTCCTCACCCTTGGCGGATGTTCCTCACCCTTGGCAGATGTTCCTCACCCTTGATGGATGTTCCTCACCCTCGGCGGATGTTCCTCACCCTTGGCAGATGTTCCTCACCCTTGGCAGATGTTCCTCACCCTTGATGGATGTTCCTCACCCTCGGCGGATGTTCCTCACCCTCGGCGGATGTTCCTCACCCTTGGCAGATGTTCCTCACCCTTGGCAGATGTTCCTCACCCTCGGCAGCGCCCCTGGAACCCGTGCGGGCCCCTCGCTGCCCCACGCTCTGTGGAATCCCCGCCTTTGCTTCTCTCTGGAACTCCGTCCATCGGCTCAATTTGGTGCTCAGCTGGTACGCAAGGACCTTTAACAAGGTGTTCTCTGAACTGTGCTGCTGTGCTATTGTGCTCTCCTACCCAAACCTTCCGCTACTCGTTCCTACAGCGACAGCGAGTTCTGTGCACTACAGTCTTTGTGACACAAATCTCCTCGCTGACGTTTAAACGTGATCACACAGGCAAAACGAAACCTCTCCCCGAACAGGGAGAAGCAGCTGTTTGTAGTTAAGCAGGAGAATAATCATTGCTGAGTTTTATTTACTGTCTGTGCAGGACGTGGTTCTGCTCAGGGAGTCTCTGAATCCGAACCAAGGCAACCAGGAGTCCCCGGGAGCAGCCGACACCTGATGTCCTGCTGAAGCACTCAATGTACGGACGGGGAGCGGCTGGACCCTGCACAGACCCCCAAAGCACAGGAGCACAGCCGCACAGAGACCCGAGTGACAGCGGCCACAGGGACAAGCGTCCTCTGCGAGGGGACGGACCGGCTACGAGACCAGTGAAACCGTCCTGGCAGCTTGGAAACGTGGAGAGAGACGCTATGTGAGTTCATCTAAAACACACGGTGCTCCTTCAGCCAGTTCCACTCCTACCGGCTGAAATGTTAACAGTTAATTACTTGTCGTAAAGACGTTCATTCTTCACTTCTATCCGAACACTTGCTGGTTGCTAAATGCTGCGGTGGGTGATGGATGGACAGACCTGGGCCCAGGGGATGGACAGACCTGGGCCCAGGGGATGGACAGACCTCAGCCCTGGGGATGGACAGACCTGGGCCCAGGGGATGGACAGACCTCAGCCTCAGGGATGGACAGACCTCAGCCCCAGGGATGGACAGACCTTGGCCCAGAGGATGGACAGACCTCGGCCCAGGGGATGGACAGACCTCAGCCCAGCGGATGGACAGACCTCAGCCCAGCGGATGGACAGACCTTGGCCCAGAGGATGGACAGACCTCGGCCCAGGGGATGGACAGACCTGGGCCCAGGGGATGGACAGACCTCAGCCTCAGGGATGGACAGACCTGGGCCCAGGGGACGGACAGACCTCAGCCCCAGGGATGGACAGATGCGGTCCCAGGGCAGGATCAGCCCAGGGCCCAGGGCACGCTCAGGCTGCAGAGGAGCCCGACCAGCTCCTGCGGCACGTGGAGCCGTTCTCCACCATGCAGAGGCAGCTGAGGACGCCGAGCAGCTCTGCCCAACGCGCACTGCACATGGAAAGTGTCGGGGGACGCGCCGCGGCCAGGCTGACACAGCACAGCACGGAGAAGGCGGCTCCTTGGGCCCGCAGCACCTCGGCGAGATCGACAACCCAGCACCTGCCGCTCCGCGTCGCAGGAACACGCACAGCGGCCGCCCTGGGGCTGCCCGACCAACCTGGAACCCCGTGCGCTGCTCCAGGTTCCGCAGAGCGCCGGGGACGAGGGGCTGAGCGGGGAGAAGAGGGGGCACCGCCTGTCACCCACGGCACGGCAGCTGCTGTGACCCCGCTGTGCCTGCTCCGTCCCGCACGTGCGCACCTGGAAGACTGAACCTCAATGACAAATAACCAGACGCGTCCCTTTGCCGCCTGCCGTGCAGATCTTGTCTCAGCTTTGTTCAAGCAGCGTGAACTGCGTCTCCATCGCAGTGGGGCATGTGTGCTTCCTACAAAGAGCAACGAGGCCTCACCAGGATAAACCACAGAGGCGGGCACAGGCAGGAATAAAGAGTTTGAGCCGCAGTGGAGCCTCCAGTGACCAGCAAGGACCAGTAAGAACCCATCTCTGAGCGCCTGGCGTCGCGGCTCTGCAACGGGAGCAGCTCTGGCGCGTGCCCGGAGCGCGGCTGGCGATGCCACAGCCTCATGGCAACCCCGGCCACCCACGGCGAGCACCGCGCTGTTCATCACCGGGGAAACGCAAAAACGCTCCGTGACGCTTTTGTGCTTCTGGGCCTGTTGCCATAACAGCCTGAATCCCCGTGAGAATCTAACTCTGTGCGTTAATTTGGGCTGGCTAACGAGGCGGCTCCTCCAGAGCACACCCGGCCGTTCCCAACCTCACTGTCCCCACACGGGGATGGCAGAGCAGCTCCCAAAGCCACCCTGAGTCATTGCACAAATGTGCAAGGGAGTCGAAAGCGGGTGAGCATCAGTGTCCTTGGGTTCCAGGAGCACAAAGCAGGTGAGCATCACATCCTTGGGTTCCAGGAGCACAAAGTGGGTGAGCATCACACCCTTCGGTTCCAGAAAGCAGGTGAGCATCACATCCTGGAGTTCCAGGAGCACAAGGTAGGTGAGCATCACATCCTTGGGTTCCAGGACCACAAAGCAGGTGAGCATCACACCCTTGGGTTCCAGGAGCACAAAGTGGGAGAGCACCACATCCTTGGGTTCCAGGAGCAGCCAGCAGAGCGTGTGCCACCCACAGCCCACGTGGTTCCCATGCACACCAGGACACGCCACGACAGCCCGCGTGGTTCCCACGCACACCAGGACACGCCACGACAGCCCGCGTGGTTCCCACGCACACCAGGACACGCCACGACAGCCCGCGTGGTTCCAATGCACACCAGGACACGCCACGACAGCCCGCGTGGTTCCCACGCACACCAGGACACGCCACGACAGCCCACGGGGTTCCAATGCACACCAGGACACGCCACGACAGCCCGCGTGGTTCCAATGCACACCAGGACACGCCACGACAGCCCGCGTGGTTCCAATGCACACCAGGACACGCCACGACAGCCCATGGGGTTCCAATGCACACCAGGACACGCCACGACAGCCCGTGCGGTTCCAATGCACACCAGGACACGCCACGACAGCCCGCGTGGTTCCCACGCACACCAGGACACGCCACGACAGCCCGCGTGGTTCCAATGCACACCAGGACACGCCACGACAGCCCGCGTGGTTCCAATGCACACCAGGACACGCCACGACAGCCCGCGTGGTTCCCACGCACACCAGGACACGCCACGACAGCCCGCGTGGTTCCAATGCACACCAGGACACGCCACGACAGCCCGCGTGGTTCCAATGCACACCAGGACACGCCACGACAGCCCGCGTGGTTCCCACGCACACCAGGACACGCCACGACAGCCCGCGTGGTTCCAATGCACACCAGGACACGCCACGACAGCCCGCGTGGTTCCAATGCACACCAGGACACGCCACGACAGCCCGCGTGGTTCCCACGCACACCAGGACACGCCACGACAGCCCGCGGGGTTCCAATGCACACCAGGACACGCCACGACAGCCCGGTGTGGTTCCAACGCACACCAGGACACGCCACGACAGCCCGCGTGGTTCCCACGCACACCAGGACACGCCACGACAGCCCGCATGGTTCCAATGCACACCAGGACACGCCACGACAGCCCGCGCGGTTCCCATGCACACCAGGACATGCCACGACAGCCCGCGTGGTTCCAATGCACACCAGGACACGCCACGACAGCCCGCCTGGTACCAATGTGCACCAGGACACACCACGACAGCCCGCATGGTTCCAATGCACACCAGGACACGCCACGACAGCCCGCCTGGTACCAATGTGCACCAGGACACGCCACGACAGCCCGCGTGGTTCCAATGCACACCAGGACACGCCATGACAGCCCGCGTGGTTCCAATGCACACCAGGACACGCCACGACAGCCCGCCTGGTACCAATGCGCACCAGGACACGCCACGACAGCCCGCGTGGTTCCCACGCACACCAGGACACGCCACGACAGCCCGCGTGGTTCCCACGCACACCAGGACACGCCACGACAGCCCGCGTGGTTCCAATGCACACCAGGACACGCCACGACAGCCCGCCTGGTACCAATGTGCACCAGGACACGCCACGACAGCCCGTGTGGTTCCAATGCACACCAGGACACGCCACGACAGCCCGCGTGGTTCCCATGCACACCAGGACACGCCATGACAGCCCGCGTGGTTCCAATGCACACCAGGACACGCCAGGACAGCCCGCGTGGTTCTAATGCACACCAGGACACGCCACGACAGCCCGCGCGGTTCCAACGCACACCAGGACACGCCACGACAGCCCGCGCGGTTCCAATGCACACCAGGACACGCCATGACAGCCCGCGTGGTTCCAACGCACACCAGGACACGCCATGACAGCCCGGCGTGGTTCCAATGCACACCAGGACACGCCATGACAGCTCGGCGTGGTTCCCACGCACACCAGGACACGCCACGACAGCCCGCACGGGCTCGGGAGGGCCGCGCTGGGGACCGTGGTGGCTCTGCAGGCTCACACGTGTTTTGAGCTTGCAAGGCTGAGCAGATGGCGCAGCAGCGATCTTGGAAGCCTGACAGAGGTTTCCTTTCCGTCAGCCTCCCCACCGCAATGCATCTCTTCTCTTCACATTTTGCTGGAAATATTTCTGCCGTCCTGCTCTTTGGAGCCGGCTGAGGGTTCATCACCTTTGTCTCAAGAAATCTTCAGATGCAAACACGAAATGCTTTGACCTTTCGTCACAAGCCTCTGGGAGTGCAAACCAGCTGTGGAACATGCGAATTGCTCAGAGGATTTCTTCACCAAGAACCCAAGCCAAGCAGCCAACCCCTGTTTATTTTTCATCTAGTTCCTTGCTTTTAGTAGTGGTTTTTATCACGGAGTCAACTGATGTATGCAAGCGTGTGAGCCTGTCGCTGTGGGTGTGAAACGACAGCTCAAGAAGGGCTTCTAAAACAAGCCAATTGCAACCCAGTTTCTCCCGTTGGGCTGTTTTCTATTCCAGCTCCTCTGGAACGGCACAGAAAGGAGCTGTTTCCAAGAGTGCTGCTGCACGGCTCCTGGTGCGCGCTGCGGCCGGGGAACTGGGAACAGGACCCGCTGTGCCCCCTGCGCCCGGAGCCGCTCCCGCTGGGTGCGGACAGACACACGTCACCTGGGACTGAGCACAACCAACAGCTACGTGGGATTCGTTCCTGTATTTATTGTGGGGTTGTTCCTGGATGCTGCGCTTGCGGCAGCTGCAGCCGCTTCTGCTCAGAACAGAGCAGCTCCGGGTCGGCTCATCCTCCCCGGTGCACATTAAATCTGTTTCTGGTCCCCGTGCGGCTGTAACGCTGGGAATCGCGTGCTGAACAGAACAGGCGTACACGGGACATCACAGCCCCGCGAGCAGATAAACCCTGCACACAACAACCAAGTGTGCAGGTGTTGAAAGCCTGCGAACCGCACAGCCCCTGCGCGCAGCTCTGCACAGAGGCTTCTCAGGGAATGGCACGAGTGTCGCACAACGGGCATCGCACAACGAGCATTGCACAATGGGCATCGCACAATAGGCATCGCACAATGGGCGTCACACAATGGGTATCACCAAACAAGCATCGCACAACGAGCATCGCACAACGGGCACCGCACAACGAGCATCGCACAACGAACATCACACAATGGGCATCGCACAATGGGCATCACAAAATGAGCATCACACAATGAGCATCGCACAATGGGCACTGCACAACGAGCATCGCACAATGAGCATCGCACAACGGGCATTGCACAACAGGCATTGCACAATGGGCATCGCACAACGAGCATCGCACAATGGGCATTGCACAAGGAGCATCGCACAATGGGCACTGCACAATGGGCATCGCACAACGGGCATCGCACAACAAGGTGCAGGTTTAGAGGGACTTCCCAAGTCGCTGACTCCGCTTTCGCCAGCCAAAGGAGCTCCTCACGCACAGGTGTGTCGTTTTTAGTGAATGTTTCCAGTTTCTGATCTGCTACGGGTGAAAATGCTCTTTCACACTACAGATCCCCTCCGATATGATTTCCAGCTGTTCGTGGCTTGACTGAACCTCAACAACTTCTGCTCAGCAGCATTTTCCAACCGCCCTCAGGCACGAAGCGCAGGTCCAGGGCGCAGTCTGCACCACGAGCGGGCAGCGGGGCGCCCGGCGGTCACTGCCGCTCCCCACGGCAACGGCACCCGCGCAGGACTCGCCTCTCAGACCCAGACATCACACACACCGCGGTCCAAGCGCCCGTTTCCCCTGCTCGCTGCGGAGGGTTCATACAATCATAGAATGCCAGGGGTTGAAGGGCCCTGGAAAGCTCATCCAGTGCAATCCCCCCGGAGCAGGAACACCCAGCTGAGGTTCCACAGGAAGGGGTCCAGGCGGGTTTGAATGTCTGCAGAGAAGGAGACTCCACAACCTCCCTGGGCAGCCTGGGCCAGGCTCTGACACCCTCACCCCCAACAAGTTGCTTCTCATATTCAAGTGGAACCTCCTGTGTTCCAGTTTGCACCATTGCCCCTTGTCCTGTCACTGGTTGTCACCCAGCAGAGCCTGGCTCCATCCTCCTGACACTGCCCCTTTCCATATTGATCCCCAGGAATGAGTCCCCCCTCAGTCTCCTCTTCTCCAGCTCCAGAGCCCCAGCTCCCTCAGCCTTTCCTCATACGGGAGATGCTCCACTCCCTCCAGCATCTTGGTGGCTGCGCTGGACTCTCTGCAGCAGTTCCCTGTCCTTCTGGAGCTGAGGGGCCACAACTGGACACAATATTCCAGGTGTGGTCTCCCCAGGGCAGAGCAGAGGGGCAGGAGAACCTCTCTGACCTACTGACCACCCCCTTCTAACCCACCCCAGGTACCATTGGCTTCCTGGCCACAAGGGCCCAGTGCTGGCTCATGCTCACCCTGCTGTCCCCAGGACCCCCAGGTCCCTTTCCCCTACACTGCTCTCTAATAGCTCATTCCCCAACTTACACTGGAACCTGGGGTTGTTCCTGCCCAGATTCCAGACTCTACACTTGCCCTTGTTCTATTTCATTGAATTTTCCCTACCCAGCTCTCAGCCTGTCCAGGTCTCTGATGGCAGCACAGCTTCCAGTGTCACCACTGCTCCCAGCTTGGTGTCACCAGCAAACTTGCTGACAGTCACTCTCTTCCCTCATCCAAGTCATTGACGAACATATCGAGCAGTACTGTCCCCAGCACTGCCCCGTGGGGCACTGCACTGGATCCAGGCCTCAACTGGACTCTGCCTCATTGACCACGACTCTCTGGCTCCTTCCCTTCAGCCAGTTCGCAGTCCAGTTTGTGGCACCTCAGTGCGATGGAGACGCCTGCGCTGTCACCACGTGTGGCAGGGTGAGAGGAATCCCCCCCTGCACGCGCTGCTGAGCCCTTTGTCCACATTGGACCGTCCCGCGGGCCCTTCTGCTCCGTCCGGCCCGCGGCGGGTGCTGCTGCGCCCCCCGGCCCCCGGCAGCAGCTCCGCTCCCTCCCCGCCACGTACGTCCACAGCCTCGCCAGGGATGAGCAACCAACTCCTGCCCACGTTCGCCTCCAACGCGGCGCGCGGCGCCTCATCAGCTGCCGGGCCCCGGCTCTATTTCGGTTCCGCAGTCACGGGAGCTGCTGCCCGCGGGTTCGGGGTGGGACGGCAGCTCTACCAACGCGCGGTGCGAGCCCCTCCGGCGCCCACTCGCTGCTCGTGTTCCTAGGATCAGCTCTCCGAGTTTGTTTTGCGGATCGATCGCACACACACGTCTGATCATCTCTCGCTCTCTGCCGCTCAGCGCAGCCTCGGTGGGACCAGGGCTGCCAGCTGCCCCCGTGCAAACACAAACGCGAGGCACGCACACAGCAATTCTGTGGCTCTGTACGCTGAAAAGCACATTTTGCATACTAACCCTTGCACTTTTCAACCGGTTTTTACATCCTTGCTAGGACTGTGCTGCTCTCAGCTGCAGCCTGAAGCAGAACTTACTTTCTATTCATTTATTTTGTGTGTTAACCACACAATTTGTTTTGGCATCGCCATTGCTATCAAATGGTGCCTGGGGATTGCCTACAGTGAACACTTGTCACACGGCACACGGCTTTTGTCCCCACTCCCCTTCCTCCTGCCCTCAGCCCCTCCATGTGAGTGACAACGCGCTCACCCAGCTCCGACCCGCACGCCCTCAGACCCGCTGCCACCACGGCTCCGTGCCACCACTGCTCAGAGTCACCAGGCTCGGTGTCACCATGGCTCAGTGTCACCATGGTTCGGTGTCACCAGGCTCAGTGTCACCACTGCTCCGTGTCACCACGGCTCGGTGTCACCCCTGCTCAATGTCACCAGGCTCGGTGTCACCACGGCTTGGTGTCACCACTGCTCAGTGTCACCAGGCTTGGTGTTACCATGGCTCAGTGTCACCACAGCTCGGTGTCACCAGGCTCAGTGTCACCACTGCTCCGTGTCACCACGGCTCGGTGTCACCACTGCTCAGTGTCGCCAGGCTCGGTGTCACCAGGCTCGGTGTTACCACGGCTTGGTGTCACCACTGCTCAGTGTCACCAGGTTTGGTGTCACCAGGTTTGGTGTCACCACGGCTCGGTGTCACCAGGCTCAGTGTCACCAGGCTCAGTGTCACCACTCGGCTGACACCCAACGGCACACAAACCCGGAGGGGAAGATGAGACCCCACACTGCCGCTGTGTCACCCGCCCCACTCTGCTCTGCCTCCTCCTGCCACCTCCAGCACATTTTCGGTTTTAGCTGCACCACGAACCTCCTGGGATGGGCTCTGCAGACCCCAACAGCCCTCGGATGAGCGTCACCTGCTCCACCACCACAGGCTGTTGCCACTCATGGCTCCAGGCTCAGCTCCCTGCACGCCCAGCCCAGCATGGGCAGACAGAACATCACCCACCGACCCCCGTCTGCCAGCACAGAGCGCGGGGAAACTCCTCCGGTAAGGAGCCGCAGAGAGGAAAGGAGCTCTGGAGGGCTCCGGTCTGACCGCTCCAGCGTTGGAACGGGCTCCTCGAGACACAGGCAGCTGCCAAGGCAGACACCCCATTGAACACCTCCCTTCACAGCTCTGGTGTTGCAAGCCGTCCTGCGGCTCCTGTGCAGGCACAAACGCTCCACGGGAACGCCTTTGCTCTTTAGGAAGGGATTCCGCCCCGGTCGGCCTTACCTACAGATTTTGTCCGTGGAATTCCTTTGCGCAGTGAAACATGGGGCTTCTCAGCTCCCGCCAGGACCCCCGAGTGTGCTGCCATTCCCTGGCGTTCAAAGAGGGACTGCAAGGGAAAAAGGGACATTTCCATCCCGGACATCGGCGAGACTCAGCTGAGAGGACACAACGCTCATCTCAGCGCCCTGGCCCTTCTGCCCGCGGTGACACCGAGCTCTGCCCCACATCGATCTGCAGCCCGGCCCCGTCCCTGCACGGGGAACTGTGGTGGCCCTGGAGCAGCGGCACCTCTGGGGACAAGGACGGACGCCGTCCTCACCTCTGCCTTCAGCAGCCCACCTCCCACCCTGTGCCACTGCCGTCTGAAGGGGAAACCCTCCTGCCCTCTCCTCTGCCCTGTCCCCCTGCCCTGTCCCCTCTCTGTGCCCAGGGTGGGTGGTATGGTGACGCTGGTTCCGCGGAGATGCCGGCTCGCGCGGTGGCTCCAGCGCACCCTCCTCCGTGGGAAGGCTCGGGGAAGGCTCGGCTCAGGCCGGGCTCTGCTCAGCCTGTCCCACTTTCCCTCCTGCTCCAGAAGCTGCCTCCCACCACCTGCTGCACTTTCGCAATCCAGACAGCCTGGAGCTGGCAGCCCCACTCCTACTCCATCCCTGTTCCCCTCGGAGATGGTGTTTTTCTCTTCTTTGATTCCTCCTAATTTCCAGTTTCACATCCAGAAAACTGCAGCCAGACTAAGCTCTCCAGCTCAGCTTTCCAGGCTCCTCCAGATCTGCTCTTACACCCTCCCCGTGGCAATCCCGTCCTGGCGAGCGAGGGCCAAACAGCCCGGCCAGCTCCCCCCACCCGCCCAGCCCCCTGCTCTGTGTCCCCGTGTCCCCCATGGTCTCTCCTGGAGAGCCCCCGTCCCCCCGCTGGCGCTCAGCGCCGGCACAGCGCGACGTGCCCCCCGGCGCCGCGAGCCCCCCTCTCTCACACTGATCTCTGCTGGCGTGATGCGCCGGCTCGTTGGTCGCTGCTTCACAGTGGCTGCCCGAGAGTCCGCTTCCACGAGGTCTGCCCTCAGCGCCGGCTCCGCTGCCGCCAAGATCTCGTCCAGCTTCTCTGCAATTCCAAACAGAAAGGCAAACGGGTCAGTAAGGGTCATCGCACCGAGGCAGCTCCCCTGTGAGGGGCTTATCCCCACAAGGAGTGACCGTCCCACAGGGAGTGACCATCCCACAGGGGGTGACCATCCCACAGGGGGTGACCATCCCACAGGGAGTGATCATCCCCGCAGGGAGTGACCGTCCCCACAAGGAGTGACCGTCCCACAGGGGGTGACCGTCCCACAGGGGGTGACCATCCCACAGGGGGTGACTGTCCCACAGGGGGTGACTGTCCCACAGGGGGTGACTGTCCCACAGGGGGTGACCATCCCACAGGGAGTGACCGTCCCACAGGGAGTGACCGTCCCCCAGGGAGTGTCTGTCCCCCAGGGACAGCTGCTCCTGGGCCTGCTGAACGCGGAGCTGCAGAGCAGCTCTCAGGCCTCTCGCCCCCAGCTGCAGCCAACCCAGCTCTCGGAGGTGTTTCTGGAGCTCCCACCCGCCACAACGCATTGCCAGGCACCGGCCTGGCTGGGCCCCGCAGCCGGCACCGCCGCGCTGTCCCCACCGCGCTGTCCCCACCGCGCTGTCCCCACCGCGCTGCACCGGTGCCGCCCGTGCGCCCTGACCAGCCCGAGCTCCGGGCCTGGGGCACGGCTCCCAGCTCTGCTGCGCTCCAAGGAAGCCTCGATCCTTACATGAAAAGAGCACAGGTTTGCCCAGATACATTTTGATATTCGGAATGAGTCCCCCTCGCTGGGCTGAGCGGGGCGTGGGCTGCGGGTGAGGGGAACCCGGCACCGCAGGGACCGCGGTGACACAGAAGGCCAGGGGACTCCACGGGACTCCGTCTGGCTCCAGCACAACCAGTCACTCCAGTGTCTTTGGGACAAACTGGGACGTTTCCTCCCCGAGTGGACTCCTGTGCAGGAGCGACGAGGCCCCCGCGCACCCCGTGTCCATGGCTGGGAGCTCTGGGGGTGTCGTGCCGCAGTCTGTAAGCCGGCATTCCTCAGTTATACAAACTAAAAATGAGTCCCACACATTTCAGAGGCCCAGCCTGCGGGGGAGCGAGCCCTGCACCGACACAGACACCAAGTGGTCTTTGCCAGGGGACTTAGGTGCCCGCTGAGGCCACCACCCTTGGCGCAGGTCTCCAGCAAGGCCCTGGCACCAAGGACCTGCGCCGGCTCCCAGGAACAGCTCGGGCCAGCTCCCGAACGCCCTCGTCACGGCGCCTCCAGAACCCGGCTGTCCCTGTCTCTGGGGACTGCGCGGCGCCCCCACCGCGCTGCCGTGCGCCTCTCGGGCCGCACTCAGCACCGGAGGCACGGGGAGGCTCTGCCCGCTCAGAGGGGACCTGGCTCAGCCCTTGGGGACAAACGGCGAGTGACTGCACGGAGACAGCCAAGGCTCAGCGGGACACGCCACCGGCTGACTGTAAAGGTGACCGTGTGCTGGAGGGCTGCCCCAGGGCTGTCTCTGGAAGCTGCTCAGCTTCCTCCCTCCATCACCACTGTTAGGGTGACAGAGCTGGTCCCTCATATTCCCTGTTCTTGGGACGCAGTTCAGCTCCGCATCACCAGGACAGAGTTTTGCTTCTGAAAGGCTCAGAACTGGGCTCAGCTCTCCAGGCTCCCTCCCCCCGCCCGGTGCTGGAGAAACGCAGAGCCGCGTGCTGGCCCAGGACGAGCCTTCTCGCTCCATCCACCGCTGCCCCCTACCAGCTCTCAGCCCCGCAAGAACCTCCTGTTTGTCACATCCCCCGTGCAATGTCCACACGGACACTGCGCAGCGCACCCGGCACCCGGCACACGCGGAGCCCTGCGGCCACCAGCTCTGCCCCAGCCAGCTCAGGGCTGTGCTCAGAGCCGCCACCGAGCCCTGCCCGCTCTGCGGGACGTCCCCAGGTGTCTCCAGGACAGCCTGGAGCTGCGGGACATGGCAGAGAGCGCGGCCGCCGTTTCATCCGACCGAGCTCCAGAGGCCTGACCCGGGGCTGAGGGACCCTGCGCACAGCACTCGCACCTGGGGACGCACACCGGGCATTTTTGCCACGGAGCAAACACGGAGCGAGTACAACCCCTGGGGAAGGCAGAGCTGGAGACGCACGGGGCTGGGTGGCAAACGGGCACCAACGGGAGCCCAACACAACCGCAACAGTTCTGGCCTTTGCTGCCCCTCCAGAGCCCTACGTGGTGGCCACAGAGCTGGGCCCTCCCGTGACACGCAGGGGAGATGGGACAGCCCGGGGGAGCACTGCGTGTGCGGGGGGTCCCGGCCAGCCCGGGGGAGCACTGCGTGTGCGGGGGGTCCCGGCCAGCCCGGGGGAGCACTGCGTGTGCGGGGGGTCCCGGCCAGCCCGGGGGAGCACTGCGTGTGCGGGGGGTCCCGGCCAGCCCGGGGGAGCACTGCGTGTGCGGGGGGTCCCGGCCAGCCCGGGGGAGCACTGCGTGTGCGGGGGGTCCCGGCCAGCCCGGGGGAGCACTGCGTGTGCGGGGGGTCCCGGCCAGCCCGGGGGAGCACTGCGTGTGCGGGGGGTCCCGGCCAGCCCGGGGGAGCACTGCGTGTGCGGGGGGTCCCGGCCAGCCCGGGGGAGCACTGCGTGTGCGGGGGTCCAGGCGCCGGCTGGGGGCTGACGGGGAAGGAAGGAGCCCCAGGATGTGCGGTTTCACTCACCCCCTTTTCTTCTCCGCATGGAGGCTTGGAATCAAGAAACAAAAGACAAGGTGAATGGCATGCACAGTTCCTGAGTTCATCCCCAGCTCCAGCCTCGCTGCCTCCAGCATGCGGGCAGGATCGGGCCCTGGCAGCGAGCCCACGCCAGCCTCGCCGGGGCTCTCTGACAAAGGCTCAGGCAGAGGGTGCAGCACCTCGTGTGTGTCCCTTGGCGCCGTGTCCCCTCCGTGGGACAGCCAGCGCCTGTCCTGGCGCCGTGTCCCCTCCGTGGGACGGCCAGCGCCCACCCTGGCCCCGTGGGTGGGCAGAGACCGACACGGCCCGGCTCCAGCTGCCCCACGGCTGAGCCCTCCACCCCTTCTCAGACCAGCGGGCAGAGGGACGGCGCCGTGCCAGAAGGAAACCAGACCCGGAGAGGTCTGGATGGCACTGAATGCCTGAGCCAGGGAGAAGCTCTTTCAGGAGCTTTTAATCCCCGCTGGCTCCCAGAGGAGACTCGGCAGCCCGCACGTCTCCAGAGCCGGTTTGCTCCGCGTCCCGCGGGCGCCAGGGCCGCAGCCAGGAGCGCTTCGCGAGCCGCTGGCTGGGAACCACGGGCACCGCATGCAGCACGACGTGATGGCACGGCTGCGTGCACACCGGGCGCTCTGCAGGACAGGGACGGGCTGCAAGGAAACGGGGCAGAGACCCCCAACAAAGCTGCAGGTGGAAATGGCCCTTTCTCTAACAGCGCCATCCCCTCAGAAAAGGCTCTAACCTCGCACAGCACCGAGGCGTGGGGGTGCTGACCTGCACCAGAACTGCCCCCTGAGGATCAACCACCAGGAGACAGAGCGTGGGAGAAGGAACGATCCCCCATTCTGCCTGTGCCCTTCTCCCTGGGATGTGTGGCAGGACCAGCACTGCTCAGTCCACGACCCACAGGACATGAAGTGGGGACAAACTACCACAATTTCCTGGAGAAGGTGTCTACAAATCCCTCTCCCGGGACACAGGGGCAGCTGCAGCGCCTCATCCCTCTCCAGGCAGAGGAGAGGCAGCATCAGGCTGCAAAATCCACCGGGAGACCTCGGGGTCTTTATCATATCTTTAACATATTCTCTGGCAGAGCTATTTCTCCGCTTTTCGTGAGTTCCCTTTCCACGAGCTGGCTCCCTCCCCCTCCGCTTGCCAGAAACCTGGCGGCGGGGCCGCTCCGCCACCGCCGCGGGTGCCGTGGGGCAGCCCGTCCCCTGGGGGTGTCCCTGTCCCACACCCCACCTGGCACCCGCGAGGGCAGTGCAGTGGCAGTGTGTCTGTCCCTCTGCACGGGCAGTGTGATGGCAGTGTGTCCGTCCCTCTGCAGGGGCAGTGCGGTGGCAGTGTGTCTGTCCCTCTGCACGGGCAGTGCGGTGGCAGTGTGTCTGTCCCTCTGCACGGGCAGTGCGGTGGCAGTGTGTCCGTCCCTCTGCACGGGCAGTGTGATGGCAGTGTGTCCGTCCCTCTGCAGGGGCAGTGCAGTGGCAGTGTGTCCGTCCCTCTGCACGGGCAGTGTGATGGCAGTGTGTCTGTCCCTCTGCACGGGCAGTGTGATGGCAGTGTGTCCGTCCCTCTGCAGGGGCAGTGCAGTGGCAGTGTGTCCGTCCCTCTGCACGGGCAGTGCGGTGGCAGTGTGTCCGTCCCTCTGCACGGGCAGTGTGATGGCAGTGTGTCCGTCCCTCTGCACGGGCAGTGCGGTGGCAGTGTGTCCGTCCCTCTGCACGGGCAGTGTGATGGCAGTGTGTCCGTCCCTCTGCACGGGCAGTGTGATGGCAGTGTGTCTGTCCCTCTGCACGGGCAGTGCGGTGGCAGTGTGTCTGTCCCTCTGCACGGGCAGTGTGATGGCAGTGTGTCCGTCCCTCTGCACGGGCAGTGCGGTGGCAGTGTGTCTGTCCCTCTGCACGGGCAGTGCGGTGGCAGTGTGTCTGTCCCTCTGCAGGGGCAGTGCGGTGGCAGTGTGTCTGTCCCTCTGCACGGGCAGTGTGATGGCAGTGTGTCCGTCCCTCTGCACGGGCAGTGCGGTGGCAGTGTGTCCGTCCCTCTGCACGGGCAGTGCGGTGGCAGTGTGTCTGTCCCTCTGCACGGGCAGTGCGGTGGCAGTGTGTCTGTCCCTCTGCACGGGCAGTGCGGTGGCAGTGTGTCTGTCCCTCTGCACGGGCAGTGCGGTGGCAGTGTGTCCGTCCCTCTGCACGGGCAGTGCAGTGGCAGTGTGTCCGTCCCTCTGCACGGGCAGTGTGATGGCAGTGTGTCTGTCCCTCTGCACGGGCAGTGCGGTGGCAGTGTGTCCGTCCCTCTGCACGGGCAGTGCGGTGGCAGTGTGTCCGTCCCTCTGCACGGGCAGTGTGATGGCAGTGTGTCTGTCCCTCTGCACGGGCAGTGTGATGGCAGTGTGTCTGTCCCTCTGCACGGGCAGTGCGGTGGCAGTGTGTCCGTCCCTCTGCACGGGCAGTGCGGTGGCAGTGTGTCTGTCCCTCTGCACGGGCAGTGCGGTGGCAGTGTGTCTGTCCCTCTGCACGGGCAGTGTGATGGCAGTGTGTCCGTCCCTCTGCACGGGCAGTGTGATGGCAGTGTGTCCGTCCCTCTGCACGGGCAGTGCAGTGGCAGTGTGTCTGTCCCGCCGGGCTCAGCTCGGCCGTGACGCCCCGCAGAGCCGGGCACGTGGGGCTGGGGAAGGCGCTGGCCAGGAATGGCCTTCAGGACCAGCCACCGAGAGTAAAAATGTGACACTTGGGGTCTGGGCAGTATCTGCGCAGAGGGAAGAGCAAAAAGGCGAAGGAAAGGGGCTGTTCTGAGGCTTCTCCTAATGGCCACATGTAAACACAGTGTCTTCAGGTTTAGTGACGAGGTCTGGAGAAGCGGGGAGCAGGCTGGGGTGAGAAATCCCAGTGGCCAACGGCCAGTTGATGCAAGCCCTTCAATGCCAGGATTTGTCCCTTCGAACCCATGCTCCCTGTGAGCCTCGGCCCCCGAGATCACCTCTTTCGGAGAAGCCGGCAGGGCTGTAGAGCCTGGCCATGCGTGCAGGACAGGGAGCAGAGCAGAGCAGAGGTCGCAGACCTTCCTGCAGCACCCTGACAAAGAGGGGGTGCTGGGGTCTCTGCGGGGCCCCTGCCTCCTCCCGGCAGCACCGGGCTCTGCCCCGCGCAGCCTCCGCCCCGTGGCCAGCAGCCTCATCCGTACGCATCGCCACACCTCCACACGGCAAAACCACTCATACTGATGAAAACCAGCTGGAGCATGAGCCAGGGCAGCAGGCGGTGCCGAGAGCAGCATCCCTGGCCCAGCGCCGGACAGCCCGGCCGGGCAGAGCCGACACGCCGGCACTCGCGCTGCAGGGCGGAGCGCGGCGCCCCGAGGGCTCCGGGAGGGTCCCCCCGCACCTCCTGCCACCGGCCGCCCCGGCACCACTACCGGCAGCCGCGCGTCCTGCCCAGCACCCGCTGCATCCGCAGCACACGGGTCCGCACAGCACCACGGGCACATCGCTCTGCGCTGCGGGAGGGACGGCCCGAGGAGCCCGCGAGCACCCACGATGCTGCCGGGGAAGCCCAGGGACGTGCGGGCTGGACGGGATCACCGGGACGATGGGGAGACCGGGGGCTTCAGCACGGGGCAGCTGGCAGTGAGGATGGGGAGGGGGTGGACAGGCTTTGAGAGAATCGAGGAACATGGAGATGCAAGCTGGGATACCAAAGCATCTGGAAACGTGGGTGGGCTCTGTAGTGACAGCAGAACGTGTGAGCGTGTGTACGGGGGGAGGGCAGCCCATGGGACGCCAGATAATCTGGCAGCATGTGGCATCTGCCTGGAGCGAGAAGGAAATCAAGACAAGGGGCTGCTTGGCGTGCGGGAGGAGCAGGGTGCCCGATGGACGGGGCACGAGCCGCTCTGCAAGCACACGGAGCTACCGGCGTCCCTCCCCATGTCACCTCTCAGGGAGGCGGCACGGGGGGGACCGGCTCTGCGGGGGCTCCCACGCGCTGCGGCGGTGGCACCGGGATCTCACCCCCGCGCCGCTAAGCGCAACAGAAAGTTCAGCGCAGGAGCTGCGCGTCGGCCCCTGCTCACGGACCCCTCTGCACACCGGACCCGGTGAGCGCCGCCCGCTCGGCCGCGGCCCCGCATGCTCCCCATGCACCGTGCGCCGGCCCCGCGGCCCTTACCCAGCTCCTCCAGCTCGGCCGTCATGGACTTGGAACGCAGCGTCAGGGTGGTGCTGGGCGCTCTCTTGGGAGGCGGCGGAGCTGAAAGGAAGAGAGACGGCATTTTGCTTTTCTTGTCCAGGAACTTACGAGGAGTGGCCAGATGCAGGTGCCACTTCTTCTCCACAGCCTGGATCTCCTCGTACTCGCGGGATGAGGAGTCGCACTGCTGCAGGATCTTATTGAGGCTGCGCGTGGAAGCGAACTTCTTCATGGTCTCGGTAGCACAGTCCGGGGCGCGGGGCAGGCCCCGGCGCCGAGGGGCCGCTGGCTCCGCCGCCACGTGGACGCTGCCCGGGCCGCCGCAGCCCTCAGCGGAGGAGAGTCCAAGTCATGTCCCCGGGCTGCGCCCGCCCCGGCCGCTACCGGAAATGCTACGGCTATGAAAGCCTCCCGCGAACTAAAGGTGCCGGAGGCAGCTGGCCGCCTGCCTGCGGGACGCGGCGCACAGCTCCGATGGCTGCCTCCCCGCCGCGCACGCCATGGGTGGAGGGGAGGAGGAGGAACGCGTCCAGCAGGCCCGATCTCAGTCTCTCATTCCCGCCTCGGCGCGGCCCCGGCGATGCCGCCCACCCACCCTCCTCGGCTGCTCCAGGCCGGGGCTCCGGCCCTAGCGCGGCGCTGACGGCGGCCGGCTCCGTGCCGGGCGGCGGGGGCGCATGGCAGGCGCGGGCAGGCGCGGGGCTGTGCCGGGGCGGGGGGCCCGCCGGGGCTGCTCAGCCGGGCCGGGGCGCGGGGCTGCCCCCCGGGCGCCGCATGCCATGAGCCCACCGCGGCGGGGACGAGTTGGAGGCTCTTCCTCTTCACTTGGGGCGCCTCCTCCTCCTCCCGCTCGCTGACAATGCCGGATTCAACGCTCAGGCATTGCCATGGCAACCGCAGCTTCAGGCTCTGCTGGCGCTGCCTGCATCAGAGACCCCAACAGGGGCGGATTCAGCCACAAAGCGCCAGTCCCACTCGGGCCTCCATCGCCCCCTGCACCACAGAGCCCTGGGGGCATGGGGGTCTGGCCACCCCAAGCGTCCTGCAGTGGGGACTTGGCCCCGGGCCCACACCTTGTGCTGCAAGAGCAGCTGCCCAGCTCTGTGGGCTCAGGGCACGGGCAGCGATGGGCAGCGATGGGCAGCACCGGGCAGCGATGGGCAGCACCGGGCAGCACCGGGGGCTGGAAGCACCGGGAGAAGTGGCGAGCGGCGCTGGTGGTGGTTCCAGCACCGATTCTCGAGCCGCAGCCTTTCCCACAACTCGTGCCTTTGTGCCGTGACAGTGTAATTACAGCTCTTAGTGTCAGCGTGCGGAGCTGCCTCCATCTCCCACGCCCCGCGTGCTGCGCTGGGAGCCCCCCGATGCCGTCACCCCCCGCTGCCGTCACCCCCTGCGCCCGTCACCCCCTGCACCCGTCACCCCCTGCAACCATCACCCCCCGCTGCCGTCACCCCCTGCGCCCATCACCCCCTGCGCCCATCACCGCCCGCTGCCGTCACCCCCTGTGCCCATCACCCCCTGCTCCCGTCACCCCCTGCTCCGGTCACCCCTCACTCCCGTCACCCTCCGTTCCTCTCACCCCTCGCTCCCGTTCCCCAGCACTGGGCTCCCCCAGAAAACGCTCCTGCCCCACAGCTGGTGTCCCCGCACAGGGCCCAGCGCCAGGATGGACAGGGACAGCCTGCCCGTGCTGCCAGCTGTTCCCAGATGTGCCTCTGCCTTCTACAGCTGCTTGCCCGTGGATGGAGCCCCATCCTCCGCGCACACAGCTGCTGCCAGATGTTCACTCGCCATTGCCAGCCGCTGCCAGACGTGCTCTTGGCCTCCACGGCTGTGTGCTGTGCTGTGTCCCCTGTGCACAGCTGGCTGCCCCCCAACCAGCTGCCCTCCAGATGTGCCCCTGCAAGTCCTACCCCCCCGCCGGCAGCCCTGGCATTGGCTGTGCCCCCCAGCCCCCCCAGGCAGCGCCAGTGCCAGCCCGCCTGAGCACAGGCCCCATGTTGGCACCCCCTGCGCTCCTGCGGGCTCCAGCGCCAGCCCCACGGGGACAGTTCTCCACCTCGACCACCCCACACTGAGCAGGGGCAGCTCCATCGCCCCCACAGTGCGGGGCCGTTCCCTCCGCCACCCCCGGCTGGGGGTCTTTGCTTGGGGCACAAGGGCTGCAGGCACCCACGCAGCT